>NC_092165.1:19771864-20114364 GCF_045791955.1 Oncorhynchus clarkii lewisi | reverse complement strand
AGAGAGAGTGGCAGCTGGTTACAGCGAATAAAGACCACAGTCTAATGGACTCTGGTCAAAAGTAACGCACTCTGTAAGGAATAGGGTGCCATTTGGGACACAAACAATAGTTATGTTTCATCTGAGGGGCAGCAATCGCAGTGCAACGAAACAATTCCTTATATTTTCAATTTCTTTTGATTTTGGTCTGTGCGTGTTCAGATCAATAGCTTTAGTAGCCTTTGATGTTTATGTCAGTTAAATGATGGTATCACAAGTAGTGGATTATGAAAAATACATTTGAATGCTTCGTACACATTATAAAAACAGGCGAATAACCTGACATAACACGATCAAAACAAACAACAATAACCATTATTGGACAATTGCAACATTAACAGGCCTTCATTTAGTAGATTATCACGTGTATAAAAATATACTAAACACTCCTTTGGGGATGAGTCAGTCTTTCATTGGGTTTAGTGTAGATGTAGCCTAGATTTCAGCAGAATTTCTCTGGGTTATAATACCATGAGCTCCCCTTGTATGGGCATTATCATTTTGATTGAAGTTTGAGCTGCATCAATTGTTCATAATAAATCCATTTAGGACGTGTCAGTTTGGCACAACGGGTTCCAGGAGACTAGGATGTCAGTAGCCTCCGACTCCCTGGCTCTGTGTGTGACAGCCTCAGAGGACAGGTGGTGTAATAGAAAACCTGTGATTTATAGGTTGGCCGCATCCCACGCAACACAACACAGCCAAGACAAATCACCTCACAGGGCATCTGTTGGAGCTCGACCCCAAAACACCTCACCCTCGTAGTCCCATATAGGCAAAAGCTCCTTGTAATGTTTAAAGAAAAAGCTACATGGTGTTTTTCAATATTCAATACAGAGTTCCAAACGTAAAAGGTGAGTGCGGGTGTCACGCAGGGCGGCAGTTTATTTGCTGGTGGTGCTGACCGCAAAACAGCCTCACTAGACACAACACCCCATATAGTTCAAAGGTTTAGAAAAAAAGCCAAGCAACATTTGTCAACACAGGGGTCAAAAGGTGAAAGGTCAATAAAGGGGTCATGCATAGCGGCAGTTTGTTTACTCCTCCAAGTGACTGTTTACCTCTGACAGAGTGACTCCGAGGCGGGGGTTAATAAGGAGCTGACCTCTTATCACCTCAGCCGTTTCAGACTAAACACTCTCTCTCCCAGGGAAGAAAACGGTAAGTGTAATTCACGTCGGGCAATTGGGTCTCAGCGTTAGGCGATATCTGAGGGATCTTATTTGGTTTATCTTGTTGTGGTACATGGGACTGATCGGGTGGCTATCGTAGTCAAAAGATCTGACTACACACGAGGACCTTGTTTTTCAACACAATGGGACTATCTCTCTTTGCAATTTAATTGTTACAGTTGAAGTCGGAAGTTTACATACACCTTAGCCAAATACATTTAAACTCAGTTTATCACAATTCCTGACATTTAATCCTAGTAAAAATTCCTTATTTTAGGTCAGTTTGGATCACCACTTTATTTTAAGAATTTGAAATGTCAGAATAATAGTAGAGAGAATTATTTATTTCAGATTTTATTTATTTCATCACATTCCCAGTGGGTCAGAAGTTTACATACATATTTGGTAGCATTGCCTTTAAATTGTTTAACTTGTTTAACAATAAGTTGGGTGAATTTTGGCCCATTCCTCCTGACAGAGCTGGTGTAACTGTCAGTAGGTTTATAGGCCTCCTTGCTCGCACACGCTTTTTCAGTTCTGCCCACACATTTTCTATAGGATTGAGGGCAAAGCTTTGTGATGGCCACTCCAATACCTTGACTTTGTTGTCCTTAAGCCATTTCGCCACAACTTTGGAGGTATGCATGCTTGGGGTCATTGTCCATTTGGAAGACCAATTTGCGACCAAGCTTTAACTTCCTGACATGGTGTTCTTCGGCTTGCAAGCCTCCCCCATTTTTCTCCAAACATAATGATATGGTATTTATGGCCAAACATCAGATCAGATGACATTTCTCCAAAAAGTATGATCTTTGTCTCTATGTGCAGTTGCAAACCGTAGTCTGGCTTTTTTTATGGCGGCTTTGGAGCAGTGGCTTCTTCCTTGCTGAGCGGCCTTTCAGGTTATGTCGATACAGGACTCGTTTTACTGTGGATATAGATACTTTTGTACCTGTTTCCTCCAGCATCTTCACAAGGTCCTTTGCTGTTGTTCTGGGATTGATTTGCACTTTTCGCACCAAAGTACGTTCATCTCTAGGAGACAGAACACATCTCCTTCCTGAGCGGTATGATGACTACGTTGTCCCATGGTGTTTATACTTGTGTACTATTGTTTGTACAGATGTTTGTACAGATGAACGTGGTACCTTCATGCGTTTGAAAATTGCTCCCAAGGATGAACCAGACTTGTGGAGGTCTACAATTTTCTTTCTGAGGTCTTGGCTGATTTATTTTGATGTTCCCATGATGTCAAGCAAAGAGGCACTGAGGTTGAAGGTAGGCCTTGAAATACATCCACAGGTACACCTCCAATTGACTGAAATTATGTAAATTCGCCTATCAGAAGCTTCTAAAGCCATAACATAATTTTCTGGAACTTTCCAAGCTGTTTAATGGCACAGTCAACTTAGTGTATGTAAACTTCTAACCCACTGGAATTGTGATACAATGAGTTATAAGTGAAATAATCTCTCTGTAAACAATTGTTGGAAAAATGACCTGTGTTGTGCACAAAGTACATGTCCAAACCGACTTGCCAAAACTATAGTTTGTTAACAAGAAAGTTGTGGAGTGGTTGAAAAACGAGTTTAATGACGTCAACCTAAGTGTATGTAAACCTCCGACTTCAACTGCATGTAGGCAAAAATATCAGCATCTAAAGGTCCAAATCAACTACCTCCTAGGCCGCTCTCTATTGTGCTCCAGGTTGCTTTCAGGTAGGAGTTTTTGTAGCTCCCAGAGAAACCTATTACTGTGCTCCATGGCTCGCCTGGAGCACAACAGTACCTGGCTGCATCAAACTCACAGGAATATTTATCAACAGCAGTAGGTCGTCTTGACCAAAAACCCAATAAGAACACTTAGAAACCAGGTTAGAAACCTGAATGGTGATTGGTTGAAAAGGGTGGTATATCAGACCGTATACCACGTGTATGACCTCCCCAAAAAATTCACTTTTCTAATTATGTTGGTAACCAGTTTGTAACTGCACACCCTGACCAAACAAAACATAGAAACATACAAAGCAAACTATGGTCAGGGTGTGACAATATGGCCAATATACCACGGCTAAGGGCTGTAACCTGGCACTCTGCGTTGTGTCATGCGTAAGAACTGGACGTATCTGTGGTATATTGGCCATATTGTCACACCCTGACCATAGTTTGATTTGTATGTTTCTATGTTTTGTTTGGTCAGGAAAATAGCCTCCTTCTTGTAACATAGTCAATTGTCATACCGGCTAGCTAGGTCATGTTCATAACCGACACATATGTAACACAAAGAGAAGAATACAAAATATTGGCTTGAATGTAAAAATAACAATGTCCAATGACGGGTCCCATCCATCATGCATTTTACATTCACTTGATACACTGTGCATCGTGTTCCAAGAGGAAAAGCTTTTAGTGGTGTGTATGTGTGTACGCGTGTGTTTGGGTATATGCGTGTGTGTGTGTGTGTGTGTGTGTGTGTGTGTGTGTGTGTGTGTGTGTGCACGCATTTGCGTGTGTGTGTGAAACAATGCCCTGCTAATGTCTTTGTGAGAGCTGCTGGAGAGCCGAGAGAGGAGATTATAAGGCTGACCTGCTGCCCGATATCCAGCCAGCTGTTTCTCCTGCTGTAGTCAGGCCATACATAATACATTAGACTACCAGCCAGCCTGGCATACTTCTTTCTGTACTACTCCACTTTTAGTTCTACAATTTGGCTCACACTGAGTGCCTGTATGTGTGTGTGTGTGTCTTTCTCTGTTTGTTTGATGCCAAAGTTGGGCATTAGCCGGCTCCTATTCATCCAGACATACTGTACCAACCCATATAAATAATTATTTAGGCTATTTCATCTTGAATGCTGGAGTGCAACTCAATATTCCAACTCTGTGGATCCTCCTTAACACCTAAGTTGCGCCCTACCCTCGTCTCCTCCCTCTCATTTGCAATATGGTGGAGTCTACCTGGGAACTGCTTTCCACTGCGTATTCTTTTCTCCCAGATGACTGTGCATGGAGTAAAAGAGTTGGGCGAGAGGAAACATCTTTAAAGTATTGTGACTCACCCATGGTTGAGATAGGCTTCTCCTTCCACCTTGAATTTGATTTGTTCAGAGTGTGTGAACTTTCGTTTAAAACGGCATCAAAGGCCCATAGAGGGGAGAGAAGCAGCACACACGCGTAGTACTTACATCACCGACGGGAGTACCAACAAACGTTTCAAGACCAAGCACAAGCTTTTGAACCTTCTTTGAGCACGGACATCATTCCCACCTTGACAGCTCTCTGACTCTCTCTGATTTTGCAAAAAGTGTGTTTTGCATGAAGAGTTTTCTGCCGGCGATGCTGCATGCTGCCGCTGCATTCGTGGGGTTCATGTGTAAGCAGTAACAATCCTGTGCAATGTTTTGGTATCCTGCCACCGGATGACAAAGAGCCCGGGCCTGCTACACGCTTACGTGCGCTAGTAATTGCTAACAAGGGAGAGAGTGGTGTGATTGATTTCTTGGTAACCGACATTTCATCGTTCACTATCTGTCTGGCTGCCGCTCCATGTACTTAGCGCTCCTTTTGTCACCTTGGAACTCGTGCAAACAAAAAGACTCCGTCTTTCTTGCTCTCTCTCTGTTTTTCCTCACCCCTCTCCTCTCTCTCTTGCTGATTCCTCAGCCAAAACAGAGACGGTCGTAATGAGCCTTTGCTAAGGATTTTGTAGAATCCGAGAAATCTCTAAATGAGTGCCTTCGGAAAAATAAATTCCCATGAACATACATACAATCATGAGAGGGGAAGAGAAGAAGAGGGGGGACTGAGAAGAGGGACCCTTCCTCTGCTGTTGTGTTTGTTTACTAATCTCTAACACCCAAACCCCAGACGGGTGTGGAAGGAGTAGAGGGAGAAGCCGAACGCCTGGAACGTCATATTGTCTGACTCCACAAATTTGTTTCTCAGCGGGTCACCTTTGATCTGAGCTCGGAGAGTTTCAGTCATCTCTGTCATCTATTCTAACATGAGAGTAATTTATTATCCATCTTCCCCTTCCCTATGATTTCAGAAGTTATCTTGAACTTCAGATGGAGTGACTACTTCTTATTTAATGAAGGGGCTTATTTATTAATAGATGATTGTTAAACTGTGCATGCTTCAAATAATTAACGGGGGGGGGGGGGGGGGGGGGGGGGTGTTACTCATTCATTCAGCCTCCGAGCGATCGGGGCTGCATAATTCCGTGCAATTAATTAATTTGAAGAGAAATAAAAACGCCTCGTTTCCAATTGGTTGTGTTAGATGCCTAATATTGCAAATGAAGCTGACATAGTTAGTCATTAACAGAATAAAATGTTGTGACTTTTGACGAGGCCCGTTCTCTCTGTCTGTTCTGTCATCAGTGGGTATCTGAGGGCCACATGCGGGGGTTCTGTGGTTGTCCCTGAGAGGGCCTGTCTATCCGCTTGCCTGCTGTAGCCTCGAGAAATAGGAAAGGAAATAAGGCTTGCTATAATAGCAATATAAATATATTGGTGCAAGGGCAAATTAAAACGTGATTATATATCAAAACCAAGCTGAGGGTTTCAATTTATTCAAATGTGTGAGTGAGTGAAAATAAACATTATTAACATGTAGAAAAATATTATTCAAGAGCATATATATATATATATACAGTGGGGCAAAAAAGTATTTAGTCAGCCACCAATTGTGCAAGTTCTCCCACTTAAAAAGATGAGAGGCCTGTAATATTCATCATAGGTACACTTCAACTATGATAGACAAAATGAGAGAAAAAAAATCCAGAAATCACATTGTAGGATTTTTTATGAATTTATTTGCAAATTATGGTGGGAAAAAAGTATTTGGTCAATAACAAAATCTTATCTCAATACTTTATTATATACCCTTTGTTAGCAATGACAGAGGTCAAACATTTTCTGTAAGTCTTCACAAGGTTTTCACACACTGTTGCTGGTATTTTGGCCCATTCCTCCATGCAGATCTCCTCTAGAGCAGTGATGTTTTGGGGCTGTTGCTGGGCAACACGGACTTTCAACTCCCTCCAAAGATTTTCTATGGGGTTGAGATCTGGTGACTGGCTAGGCCACTCCAGGACCTTGAAATGCTTCTTACGAAGCCACTCCTTCGTTGCCCGGGGGGTTTGTTTGGGATCATTGTCATGCTGAAAGACCCAGCCACGTTTCATCTTCAATGCCCTTGCTGATGGAAGGAGGTTTTCACTCAAAATCTCACGATACATGGCCCCATTCATTCTTTCTTTTACACGGATCAGTCATCCTGGTCCCTTTGCAGAAAAATAGCCCCAAAGCATGATGTTTACACCCCCATGCTTCACAGTAGGTATGGTGTTCTTTGGATGCAACTCAACATGACGGGTTGAGTTTTTACCAAAAACTTATATTTTGGTTTCATCTGACCATATGACATTCTCCCAATCTTCTTCTGGATCATCCAAATGCTCTCTAGAAAACTTCAGATGGGCCTGGACATGTACTGGCTTAAGCAGGGGGACACGTCTGGCACTGCAGGATTTGAGTCCCTGGCGGCGTAGTGTGTTACTGATGGTAGGCTTTGTTACTTTGGTCCCAGCTCTTTGCAGGTCATTCACTAGGTCCCCCCGTGTGGTTCTGGGATTTTTGCTCACCGTTCTTGTGATCATTTTGACCCCACGGGGTGAGATCTTGCGTGGAGCCCCAGATCGAGGGAGATTATCAGTGGTCTTGTATGTCTTCCATTTCCTAATAATTGCTCCCACAGTTGATTTCTTCAAACCAAGCTGCTTACCTATTGCAGATTCAGTCTTCCCAGCCTGGTGCAGGTCTACAATTTTGTTTCTGGTGTCCTTTGACAGCTCTTTGGTCTTGGACATAGTGGAGTTTGGAGTGTGACTGTTTGAGGTTGTGGACAGGTGTCTTTTATACTGATAACAAGTTCAAACAGGTGCCATTAATACAGGTAACGAGTGGAGGACAGAGGAGCCTCTTAAAGAAGAAGTTACAGGTCTGTGAGAGCCAGAAATCTTGCTTGTTTTCACTCAAAATCTCACGATACATGGCCCCATTCATTCTTTCTTTTACACGGATCAGTCATCCTGGTCATCCTGGTCCCATCCTGTAGGTGACCAAATACTTATTTTCCACCATAATTTGCAAATAAATTCATTAAAAATCCTACAATGTGATTTTCTGAATTGTTTTTCTCTCATTTTGTCTGTCATAGTTGAAGTGTACCTATGATGATTACAGCCCTCCATCATCTGTTTAAGTGGGAGAACTTGCACAATTGGTGGCTGACTAACTACTTTTTTGCCCCACTGTATACATTATGTATATATATGCAAATTGAGGGCAAGTGTAACTTGACTGAACAAATTCAATAATTAATCCAAAAGATTTCTGCTATATAAATATATAATCTGACCTCTATCCCCCTGCGCACATTCACCCAGATGATATGAAACAAGGGTGCGTGTGACTATCATCACGTTTGGCAAAAGAACAAAAAGAAACATCTGATTATAAGTCATTTTGCCAGAACCTGGGCTCGAGACTACCGCTTAACCATTTTTTATTCAAATGAATTCAAATGACAGCTTCCCACTGTCGCAGGTAACCGGGTAGAACAGGTGAGAACAAGCGGCCCAATGACCGTTGAGTAGCTGTTAACATGGAAATTGATTAAGAGAACATGCAAGGCCTTATTTTGGAACATGACATTCTTCCCTTGAAAGTGAATTGAGGGGGGGAGACGAAGAAAATGTCCCAAATGGCAATATATTGTCCATTACTTTCAACCGTAACCCTATTGGTCCTGGGCAAAAGTAGTGCACTACCGGTATATTGGAAAAAGGGTGGCATTTGGGACACATGTAGAGACAATGTGGTCCGTGGCCATAATGCCTGAACCCAGGAAGCTTTGGATATCATCTCAAATGCTGGAACAAATTGCATTATTATCTTCCTCACAGACAAGGTTGAGTTCAACTAAATTACTTTTCTGCACTTTGCCTACGACCCAGAGCCCCATTTGACAAACTACATCAATACCTGCCACTGCCATGCAGATTGTAATTTATATGGGCTGTGAGGGAGAGAGGGAGTGAGAGACACAAAGAGAAAGGTAGAGCAGGAGAGAGAGCGAGCGCGAGAGAGAGCACGAGAGAGTGAAAGAGTGTGAGAGGAAGACAGCGAGAGAGAGAGAGAGAGAGATTGAGAGAGAGAGAGAGAGAGAAGGCGGAGGCTGAGCTAGGGCCCCAGAGCACTTAACCTCTACGGGATCGGTGTCCCCACCCGGAACGGTTGAGCTAACACGTGCCAATGTGATTAGCATGACGTGATGTACTTACATTCAGTAATCTTGCTTTGATTTGTCATCCTGAGGGTTCCATAAATAAAATGTAGCATAGTTTTGCTTGATAAAATCAATTTTTATATTCAAATGTAGGAACTGGGCTCTACAGTTTGAACCCCTGCTGTCTCTGGCTCCACACCCATCCCGCCCGGCTATCTAGATGTGTGAAAGTTAGTGTATAAGCTAATGATCCATCATGTATGATATTCCTGGGAGTGTGTAAACTTACATTTTGTATTACAATATAATTTCTGTATGTTCTCTATAGTTATGTACTTGAAAATGTATCAATTGACCAATTCGGCACATTTGGGCAGACTTGATACAACATTTTGAACAGTAATGCAATGGTTCATTGGATCAGTCTAAAATGTTGCAAATACACTGCTGCAATCTAGTGGCCAAAATCTAAATTATGCCTAGACTCCTAAGTGATATAATGGCCTTCTCTTGCATTTCAAAGATGGTGGAACAACAACAAAAAATATAAAAGCGTGTTTTTTTCTTTGTATTATCTTTTATCAGCTCTAATGTGTTATATTATCCTACATTAGTTTCACATTTCCACAAACTTCAAAGTGTTTCCTTTCAAATGGTATCAATAATATGTATATCCTTGCTTCAGGACCTGAGCTACAGGCTACAGGCTTGATACATAGTTAGATTTGGGTCCGACCCTTAAGGTTCACAAGAGGACAGCTCGCTTCCACCATGCTTAGGGGTTGTTTCACTACTATTGGGCTTGTTTTTGTTGTTTCACTCAAAAGTTTGGACACACCAACTCATTACAGGTGTATTTATTTATTTTGTACATTGTAGAATAATAGTGAAGACATCAAAACTATGAAATAACACATATGGAATCATGCAGTAACCAAAAAAGTGTTAAACAAAGCTTTGCACAGTCTTGGCATTCTCTCAACCAGCTTCATGAGGTAGTTAAATGGAATACATTTCAATTAACAGGTTTGCCTTGTTAAAAGTAAGCTTTGCTGGTGACACTCATCGTGATTTATTTAGAATTCGAGGCACACTTAACCAGCATGGCTACCACAGCATTCTGCAGTGATACGCCATCCCATCTGGTTTACGCTTTGTGGGATCATTTGTTTTTCAATAGGACAATGACCCAAAACAACACCTCCAGGCTGCACAGAGCACGTCCCCATTCTCATTGACGGGCTGTAGTGGAGCAGGTTGAGAGCTTCAAATTCCTTGGTGTCCACATCAACAACAAACTAGAATGGTCCAAACACACCAAGACAGTTGTGAAGAGGGCACGACAAAGCCTATTCCCCCTCAGGAAACCAAAAAGATTTGGCATGGGTCCTGAGATCCTCAAAAGGTTCGACAGCTGCAACATCGAGAGCATCCTGACCGGTTGCATCACTGCCTGGTACGGCAATTTCTCAATCTCCGACCGCAAGGCACTTCAGAGGGTAGTGCGTGTGGCCCAGTACATCACTGGGGCAAAGCTGCCTGCCACCCAGGACCTCTACACCAGGCGGTGTCAGAGGATTGCCCTAAAAATTGTCAAAGACCCCAGCCACCCCAGTCATAGACTGTTCTCTCTACTACCGCATGGCAAGTGGTACCGGAGTGACTAGTCTAGGACAAAAAGACTTCTCAACAGTTTTTACTCCCAAGCCATAAGACTCCTGAACAGGTAACCATCTGACTATTTGCATTGTGTGCCCCCCAACCCCTATTTTACACTGCTGCTACTCTCTGTTTATCTTATATGCATAGTCACTTTAACTATACATTCATGTACATACTACCTCAATTGGCCCGACCAACCAGTGCTCCCACACATTGGCTAACCGGGCTATCTGTATTGTGTCCCACCACCCGCCAACCCCTCTTTTACGCTACTGCTACTCTCTGTTCATCATATATGCATAGTCACTTTAACCATACCTACATGTACATACTACCTCAATAAGCCTGACTAACAGGTGTCTGTATATAGCCTTGTTACTGTTATTTTCAAATGTTTTTTTACTGTTGTTTTATTTCTTTACTTACCTACACACACACCTTTTTCTTTCGCACCATTGGTTAGAGCCTGTAAGTAAGGTTTACACCTGTTGTATTCGGCACACGTGACAAATAAACTTTGATTTGATTTGATTTGTAAGGGCTTTTTGACCAAGGAGAGTGATGGAGTGCTGCATCAGATGACCTGGCTTCCACAATCATCCGACCTTAATCCAATTAAGATGGTTTGGGATAGGTTTGACAGCTGAGTGAAGGAAAAGAAGCCAACAAGAGCTCAGCATAGGTTGGAACTCCTTCAAGACGGTTGGAAAATAATTCCTCATGAAACTGGTTGAGAAAATGCCAAGAGTGTACAAAGCTGTCATCAAGGCAAAGGGTGGTTTCTTTGAAGAATATAAAATCTAAAGTATATTTGTGCTTCTAGTTCCGACAGTGCAGTAATATCTAACAAGTAATCTAACAAATTCACAACGACTACTTTATACACACAAATGTAAAGGGATGAATAAGAATATGTACATACATATGGATGAGCGATGGCCGTGCGGCATAGGCAAGATGCAATAGATGGTATAAAATACAGTATATACATATGACATGAGTAATGTAGGATATGTAAACATTATTAAAGTGGCGTTATTTAAAGTGACTAGTGGACCTTTATTAAATCCATTTATTAAAGTGGCCAGAGATTTGAGTCTGTATGTTGACAGCAGCCTCTCTATGTTTGGGTGGTTGTTGTCCTTGATGATCTTTTTGGCCTTCCTGTGACATTGGGTGCTGTAGGTGTCCTGGAGGGCAGGTAGTTTGCCCCCGGTGATGCGTTGTGCAGACCTCACTACCCTCTGGGAGAGCCTTACGGTTGTGGGCGGAGCAGTTGCCGTACCAGGCGGTGATACAGCCCGACAGGATGCTCTCCATTGTGTAACTGTAAAAGTTTGTGAGTGTTTTTGGTGACAAGCCAAATTTCTTCAGCCTCCTGAGGTTGAAGAGGCGCTGTTGCGCTTTTCCTGAAGTCCACGATCATCTCCTTTGTTTTGTTGACGTTGAGTGTGAGGTTATTTTCCTGACACCACACTCCGAGGGCCCTCACCTCCTCCCTGTAGGCTGTCTGGTCGTTGTTGGTAATCAAGCCTACCAGTTGGAGGTGTGCATGGCCACGCAGTCATGGATGAACAGAGAGTACAGGAGAGGGCTGAGAACGCATCCTTGTGGAGTCCCAGTGTTGAGGATCAGCGGGGTGGAGAAGTTGTTTCCTACCCTCACCACCTGGGGGGCGGCCTGTCAGAAAGTCCAGGACCCAGTTGCACAGGGCGGGGTCGAGACCCAGGGTCTCAAGCTTAATGCCGAGTTTGGAGGGTACTATTGTGTTAAATGCAGAGCTGTAGTCAATGAACAGCATTCTTACATAGGTATTCCTCTTGTCCAGATGGGATAGGCCAGTTTGCAGTGCGATGGCGATTGCATCGTCTGTGGACCTATTGGGGCGGTAAGAAAATTGGAGTGGGTCTAGGGTATCAGGTAGGGTGGAGTTGATATGATCCTCAACTAGTCTCTCAAAGCACTTCATGGCTCGGTGGTTCGTGCTTTCAGTTTTGCGCGTGTGGCCATCAATTCATAGTTTCGGGAAGGTTTTAATAGTCACAGTGGGTACAACATCTCCAATGCACTTGCCAATAAACTCGCTCAACGAGTCAATGTTGTTGCTAGCATTGTTAGCCTGCTACCCTGTTATTTTGTCATGCTACTGGGCTACTGCTTGCCAACTACTGGGTAAACTGCTGGAATGGATGGATACTGCAGATGAAATGAAAGCGTAGCGTTGCATGAAAAAGGTATTTCCAATTTAAAAAGAGCCATTTTCAAGGGCATAACAGGAGCATTAGACCTGCCCCAATTCAAGGGATGAGATGAACCCCCTGCGCGCAGAAGTGCTGTTCTTTTCTATTCATACCAATGCTGGGAAATGGCTTCTGAGAAATCAGTATGAATGAATTCCTTTTGAATGTTTCATCTCTGTGGCTGTGCACCAACGCTAATGAAGACGACTTCGAGAAAACAGAGCTGTTTGAAACAGGAAGTGCACCATTAACCCATATGCTAACCTTCCACACATATATCAGGTAAAGTGACGTGTCACACGTGTGAAAAATGTGTCACACGTACACTAAACCACTCTGGTATTATGTAGTTTTTAACACTTAGAAAATAATGAATGAATGTAATTTCACCACGACCATTCTATGTTCTTCCCTTTATATATAATGCTGAAGGAACATGGCTCAGACCTCAGTGACGAAAACACAGTGACGCTCTGCGTTTACATTGACTTTGCTAACCGCTCACCGCTAGCGGCAGGTAAAGCAGCCTAGCCTATTTCAATAAAAAGTTCAGGAGACCTTTCGTCTTTAGACATTGTGATACCCATTTAATCACTCCACTCCAAATGGGTTCCCGTGGAACATAGCATCGTCAAAACTGTCCAACGGACAAAAGCTAGAACCTTTTCGTCTAGGTGCACACAAGCACAGTACCTGAGCTGAGAGGCATGGCGGAGGAACCAATGAATAATCATCTTGGGGTCAAGGGGAGATGTCTAGGTTCTCTCAAGAAGCGAATGAAGGCAAATTAAGAGGCCAAAAGGTCTAAAAGAGTCAGCATCTATAGAGGGACCTCCCGCCTCGCACAATCACTCTCTTTAGGGATGTGGATTACCATAAAGGGATCATGGGTGTTCGGTGTGGCCTTAATCTAGGGGGTGGAAGGTGTTGGCGACAAGGATAATTGTATTTTTAAGAAGTCCTGATGCACCCCAAGATGAAGCAACACTCAGCACTGCTGAGCATGTGTGTGTGTGTGTGTGTGTGTGTGTGTGTGTGTGTGTGTGCGTGTGTGTGTGTGTGATTGACATTCCACTTCTCCTTCAATCCCCCAATCCCTCTCTTTAGGTCAAGTCACCCCCCGGTGTTGACACGAGGAGAGATGTTATCTTAATGGGAGAACACGGGCCGTGAGATTCCCTGCACCATTAAACCCACCACACACACACAGACACACACTCGCCTTTCCCTCCTTCTTCCTCAACTGGTATGGTAAAGCCACTACCACATTGTCAGCAGACTCTGCTGCCTCCTGGCCAGATAAGCTTTACACTCTTGGAGTGTATCAAGAGAAAACCACAGGATAAAGGGATAGTCCCCTAATCGTCTTAAGCCTCACCAAGCAGGACTCAATAATGATTTGTTCGATACTTGCCTGAAAGAAAGACAAAAAGATGCATCTAAGAAATATCCGATGTATTGCCAAAACCGCTGGAGCTATCAGATAAACAGATTTACTTTTGCTTTGAACTCATTTTCTCATTCCGTCTGCAAGTTAATTCTTTAGCAAGGCATTTGAAAGGTTACTACACTTTCAGGATAATCAAACATGCCAGAAACTCTCAACAAAAGACCATGATTATCTTTGTGCAATACAAGCATTGGAAAAGTTGCTATAAACTGTACTTACTGTAGCTACAATGTACATGTGAAGGCCACAATGTACTGTAGGAAAAACAGACAAAGTGTGTTTAATAAATGTTCTCAAAACTCCCACACAATCATCTCCAGTAAAGAAAAAAAATGACACTATATTGTGCTGAGCGTGCATGCAGACAATGCCCCTCTCACAGGCCTATACCCTCCTCTTTAAGAGAACAACAGCAGGGCCAGGTTACATCCCAAATGGCACCCTATTACACTATAGTGTCCTACGTTTGACCAGAGCCAGGTGACAAAAGTCATTTTATTTATTTATTTATTTCACCTTTATTTAACCAGGTAGGCTAGTTGAGAACAAGTTCTCATTTACAACTGCGACCCGGCCAAGATAAAGCAAAGCAGTGCGTCACAAACAACAACACAGAGTTACACACGGAATAAACAAACATAAAGTCAATAATACAATAGAAAAAGTACATATACAATGTGTGCAAATGAGGTAGGATAAGGGAGGTAAGGCAATAAATAGGTCATAGTGGCAAAATAATTACAATATGGCAATTAAACACTGGAGTGATAGATGTGCAGAAGATGAATGTGCAAGTGGAGATATTGGGGTGCAAAGGAGCAAAATAAATAACAGTATGGGGATGAGGTAGTTGGATGGGCTATTTACACATGGGCTATGTACAGGTGAGCTGTGAGCTGCTCTGACAGCTGGTGCTTAAAGTTAGTGAGGGAGATATGAGTCTCCAGCTTCAGTGATTTTTGCAGTTCCTTCCAGTCAATGGAAGGAAAGGCGGCCAAAGGAGGAATTGGCTTTTGGGGGGACCAGTGAAATATATCTGCTGGAGCGTGTGCTACGGGTGGGTGCTGCTATGGTGACCAGTGAGCTGAGATAAGGCGGGGCTTTACCTAGCAAAAACTTATAGATGACCTGGAGCCAGTGAGTTTGGCGGTGAACATTAGGCGAGGGCCAGCCAACGAGAGCATACAGGTCGCAGTGGTGGGTAGTATATGGGGCTATGGTGACAAAACGGACAGCACTGTGATAGACTGCATCCAATTTGCTGAGTAGAGTGTTGGAGGATATTTTGTAAATGACAATGCCGAAGTCAAGGATCGGTAGGATAGTGAGTTTTACGAGGGTATGTTTGGCCGGGTAAGTGAAGGATGTTTTGTTGCAAAATAGGAAGCCAATTCTAGATTTAATTTTGGATTGAAGATGCTTAATGTGAGTCTGGAAGGAGAGTTTCCAGTCTAACCAGACACCTAGGTATTTGTAGTAGTCCACATATTCTAAGTCAGAACCAGAGTAGTGATGCTAGACAGGCGGGCAGGTGCGGGAAGCGATCGGTTGAAGAGCATGCATTTAGTTTTACTTGCATTTAAGAGCAGTTGGAGGCCACGGAAGGAGAGTTGTACGGCATTGAAGCTTGTTTGGATGTTAGTTAACACAGTGTCCAAAGAAGGGCCAGAAGTATACAGAATGGTGTCGTCTGTGTAGAGGTGGATCAGAGAAGCACCAGCAGCAAGAGCAACATCATTGATATATACAGAGAAGTGTCGGCCTGAGAATTGAACCCTGTGGCACCCCCATAGAGACTGCCAGAGGTCCGGACAACAGGCCCTCCGATTTGACACACTGAACCCTATCTGAGAAGTAGTTAGTGAACCAGGCGATGCAGTCATTTGAGAAACCAAGGCTGTTGAGTCTGCCGATAAGAATATGGTGATTGACAGAGTCGAAAGCCTTGGCCAGGTCGATGAATACAGCTGCACAGTATTGTCTCTTATCGATTATGATATCGTTTAGGACCTTGAGTGTGGCTGAGGTACACCCATGGCCAGAAAACAGATTGTATAGCGGAAACCAGATTGCATAGCAGAGAAGGTACGGTGGGATTCGAAATGGTCGGTGATCTGTTTGTTAATTAACTTGGCTTTCAAATATCTTAGAAAGGCAGGGTAGGATAGATATAGGTCTGTAGCAGTTTGGGTCTAGAGTGTCTCCCCCTTTGAAGAGGGGGATGACCGTGGCAGCTTTCCAATCTTTGGGGATCTCAGACGATACGAAAGAGAGGCTAGTAATTGCAACAATTTTGCCAGATAATTTTAGAAAGAGAGGGTCCAGAATGTCTAGCCCGGCTGATTTGTAGGGGTCCAGATTTTGCAGCTCTTTCAGAACATCATCTGGATTTAAGTGAAGGAGAAATGGGGGAGGCTTGGGCAAGTTGCTGTGGGGGGTACAGGGCTGTACACCAAGGTAGGGTTAGCCAGGTGGAAAGCATGGCCAGCCGTAGAGAAATGCTTATTGAAATTCTCAATTATCGTGGATTTATCGGTGGTGACAGTGTTTCCTAGCCAGCCTGCAGTGGGCAGATGGGAGGAGGTGCTCTTATTCTCCATGGACTTTACAGTGTCTCTGAACCTTTTGGAGTTTGTGCTACAGGATGCAAATTCCTGTTTGAAAAAGCTAGCCTTTGCTTTCCTAACTGCCTGTGTGTATTGGTTCCTAACTTCCCTGAAAAGTTGCATATCGCGTGGGCTATTCGATGCTAATGCAGTACGCAACAGGATGTTTTTGTGCTGGTCAAGGGCAGTCAGGTCTTCAGTGAACCGAGGGCTATATCTGTTCCTGTTTCTACATTTATTTAATGGGGCATGCTTATTTAAGATGGTGAGGAAAGGACTTTTCAAACAACCAGAAAAACAATAACCAGTAAAGCTCTATAAAGAGAATATGGTGCCATTTGGGATGCAGTAAACATGTTCCCCTGTTCTGTTTTTAATTACACATCCAACAACTAATTAATACATGAATGGGATCAATACAATGCATTTGTAAAAATGTCACCTGGAGCAAATGGGAGTAAGAGAGGGATGGGGGTCGATTGGGGGTTGGTGTGTGTGTGTGTGTGTGTGTGTGTGTATGTGTGTGTGTGTGTGATTATGTGCGTGTGGTGGGGTGGGGGATATATATGAGTTTCAGGGTACACACAAACAGGCCTCATTTAAGCCCAGTAAGGGTTCGCTAGGCCGTCATCCGTCCGGCCATGTATGGAAGCGTCCCAAATGACCCCATATTCCCAACATAGTGCACTACTGTTGACCAAAGCCCTATGGACGCAGCCTACGTGTTGGAAGTAAGATTAAAGGGGTGTCCGACTTCTGAGTCTTTAAACTGCTTTTAAAAAAGCTCACACTTATGAAAAAAGGCACATTTTCCTCAGGAGTATCTCATTTGTAACACACTATCATGTTTCCCCAAAACACTTGCTATGATCGTAGTGCAGTGCTGGTGTCACTTAATTACTGTAAAGCTTTCCAATTCCCCTTGGCTGGAAGATAAGATTCATATTTGCTATTCATAACAGGCCTGCGTTTTATGTATGTATTTTGTGGGTGTTTTTGCCAGGTTGTTGTGGTGGTGAATGGTTACTGGTCATCGTCTAATCAGCAGTGTGGACTGGGAAAGGTTTCACTCTATGGAACCCTATTTCCTATTTTAGTGCCCTACTAGGGTCCATAGGGCTGTGGTCAAAAGTAGTGCAATGTATAGGGAATAGGGTGACATTTGGGACGCAGACACTGTCGTAACTGAATGTGGTGTGGTCCATCACATGTTATAACAAGACCATACCCAAACTAGAGGGTGCTATTGGCAACTAACTTAACCACGTCCTGGAAGATGACAGACTTCTGATATACTCACCCACCACCTTGTCTCATAAGTGGGAGAGTGGGAAGGCGGGAGGGAGAGAGGGACTACCTCCCTTTCTTAAACTCCATTCAGAAACAGCCAAGTGCATATACAGTGCCTTGCAAAATAATTAATCCCCCTTGGCGTAATTCCTATTTTGTTATATTACAACCTGTAATTTAATTCGATTTTTATTTGGATTTCATGTAAATTACATACACAAAATAGTCCAAATTGTTGAAGTGAAATGAAAAAAAATAACTTGTTTCAAAAAATTCAAATAAATAAAAAAAACTGAAACGTGGTGAGTGCATATGTATTCACCCCCTTTGCTATGAAGCCCCTAAATAACATCTGGTGCAACCAATTACCTTCAGAATTCACATAATTAGTTAAATAAAGTCCACCTGTGTGCAATCTAAGTGTCACATGATCTGTCACATGATCTCAGTATATATACACCTGTTCAAAAAGGCCCCAGAGTCTGTAACACCGCTAAGCAAGGCGCACCACCAAGCAAGTGGCACCATGAAGACCAAGGAGCAGGTCAGGGACAAATATGTGGAGAAATACAGATCCGGGTTGGGTTATAAAAAAATATCTGAAACTTTGAACATCCCAAGGAGCACCATTAAATCCATTATTAAAAAATGTTAAGAATATGGCACCACAACAAAACTGCCAAGAGAGGGCCGCCCACCAAAACTCACAGACCAAGCAAGGAGGGCATTAACCAGAGAGGCAACAAAGAGACCAAAGATAACCCCGAAGGAACTGCAAAGCTACACAGCAGAGATTGGAGTATCTGTCCATAGGACCACTTTAAGACATACACTCCACAGAGCTGGGCTCTATGGAAGAGTGGACAGAAAAAAGCTTTCGCCAAAAGGCATGTGGGAGACTCCCCAAACATATGGAAGCAGGAACTCTGGTCAGATGAGACTAAAATGTAGCTTTTTGGCCATCAAGGAAAACACTATGTCTGGAGCAAATCCAACACCTCTCATCACCCGAGAACATCATCCCCACAGTGAAGCATGTTGGTGGCAGCATCATGCTGTGGGGATGTTTGTCATTGGCAGGGTATGGGAAACTGATCAAAAATGGTGGATGGCGTTAAATAAAGGGAAGTTATTGACAGAAACCTGTTTCAGTCTTCCAGAGATTTGAGACTGGGGCAGAAGTTCACCCTCCAGCAGGACAATGACCATAAGCATACTGCTAAAGCAACACTTGAGTGGTTTAAGGGGAAACATTTAAATTACTTGGAATGGCCTAGTCAAAGCCCAGACCTCAATCAAATTGAGAATCAGTGGTATGACTTAAAGATTGCTGTACACCAGCGGAACCCATCCATCTTGAAGGAGCTGGAGCAGTTTTGCCTTGAAGAATGGGCAAAAATCCCAGTGGCTTGATGTGATAAGCTTATAGAGACATACCCCAAGAGAGACTTGCACCTGTAATTGCTGCAAAAGGTGGCTCTACAAAGTATTGACTTTGGGGGGGGTGTATAGTTAGATTTCTGTTTTGTGTCTTATTTCTTGTTTGTTTCACACACAAAAAAATGTTGCATCTTCAAAGTGGTAGTCATGTTGTGTAAATCAAATGATACAAACTCCCACCAAATCCATTTTAATTCCAGGTTGTAAGGCAACAAAACAGGAAAAATGCCAAGGGGGTGAATACTTTCACAAGCCACTTGTAGGTTCAAATCCAGTTCCAGTCGTAGCCAAACAGTAAATATCCTTATATGATGATAAACAGAGCAACATATCCACGGACACACAGCAACGTCAGTGCCTGTGATGTACACATTAGCATATGAGAGCTGGGGTATTGAGAAATCAACATTCAGGCTCACACCTGGTACATGTGGCTACAAACAAGTATGAATTTTACATGACAAGTTGTATAACTTGTTTTCGTTAGTGTGGTGTGTGTGTGCGCATGTGCATGCACAACTATATCTAGTTGTGCTTTATTTAGTTGTACTGTGCAGCACGCTGCAAATTAGTGCAAGAGTATCTATTCACTAGCAGTGTGTGTCGGAGAGTGGAAATGCATCATTCTGACAAGGGGAAAATGAAAAAAAAAAACTGCTCTTAAAATCGCCTGGCCTCTCCACTGATATGTGACTAGCAGGGTATTGCTAGCACTTCTGACTGACGTTGGGTAGGAAAAGAGAGAGGGGGAGGACCGGGGTAGAGAAAAGTATGGGAAGATTGAATCACTGGGGCTTTCATGTTACACGGACTACGGTTGCTTTGTACGTCTGCATGTGAACGGAGGAGAGGGAGAGCAAAAGAGAAAAACAAATGGAGGAAGGCAGAGATAGAGTGAAACAGAGAGCAAGGCAGAATACCTGACCACTGTGACTGACCCAAACTTAAGGAAAGCTTTGACTATGTACAGGCTCAGCGAGCAGGCAATGTGTACACTGCCCACAAAATGAGGTGGAAACTGAGCTGCACTTCCAAACCTCCTGCCAAATGTATGACCATACTAGAGACACGTATTTCCCTCAGGGGGGCTTAGCAGGAGGCACTGTTGCCATGACAATGGGGTTAGTTGGTGTAGTTCAGGTCAGAGGTGTGTGGACAGCTGGCTGGGCTCTGGCCGTTAAGGAGAGGAGAGCGGCAGACAAGGCATGTTAGTAAAACATCTACTCTGTCTGTCCAGACACCTTTGACTGACTGACAGATGGACGGCTGTGTGGAGTATATCTGTCTGTCCACACACACACAAACGAACACTCACTCACTCGCACACACTCACTCGCTCGCTCGCTCACACACACACACACACACACACACACACTGTCTCTCTACACCCAAAATATCTCAGCTAAGACTTACAAGCGAGTGTTTGACATACTCAAAACTTCTCACAACAGCACTAACCAGATTCAACTGGAGTTTTCTGGTTTCTGTGAATGTCCTTCAAGTCATATTCTTTATGAATCAAGTCCTATGAAACTGAACAGGTACTTGTATCCCACTGGGCAACAACTGGTTGAATCAACGTGGTTTCCACAGTCATTTCAACAGAATAATTTAATGCGATGATGTTGAAAATTGATTGGATTTGCAAAAAGTAATCAACATAAAGGAATTTTGTATTTTTCTCACCCAACTTTGAGCCTAAATCCAATTATATTTCTTGATTTCACATTGAATTCACGTTAGTTGACAACTCAACCAATTGTAATTCAAAACTATACGTTGAATTGACATCTGTGGCCTGTCGCATAATACTTTGCTCAATGCAACCCGTGCGATCAATGTAGTTAGAGGAATTACACGTGCCCTTTTTACCTCGCATCAGGAAAACGAGGAAACAAGAAGTCTGGCAAAATAAGTGGTGGGTGCTGCTGAAGGCCTGTTTGGCCTTGCGAGAAAGTGTGTGTGGTGAATATGGAACTTTACTATTCTGAACTGTAGAGCCACAGAGGGGAGAAGGAAATATCCAAGGTTAGATCCTACAATATACTCTTTCACTGGAATCTTCCATTGTTTACACCGGCCTCTCTCTTCTCTACCGCTCTCTCTCTCTTCGAGTTTGCTCGTTCTGACCAGTAGTAATTATTAATTGCTGTGGAGGTTGGGTTGACGGTTAGTGAAGGCCTTGTTTTGAACAATGCAGGTGGTTCTCTGGTCAAAGGTAGTAATAGAAATTAACTATTTATTACTATTAAATTAAATGTTATTGGTCGCGTACACATATTTTGCAGCTGTTATCGTGGGTGTAGGAAAATGCTTATGTTCATACCCAACAATACAAAACAATACACGCAAATCCCAAATATAAAAAGAAAGTAATTAAGAAATAACGAGCAATGTCAGAGTCCAGAATATAAATATAGAGTGCCTTAAGAAAGTATTCACACAAATGTTGTTGTGTTACAGCCTGAATTTAAAATGGATTAAAAGGAGATGTTTTGTCACTGGCCTACACACAATACCCCATCATGTCAAAGTGGAATTATATTTTTCAAAATGTGTACAAATTAATAACAAAGGAAAAGCTGAAATGTCTGGAGTCAATAAGTATTCAACCCCTTTGTTATGACAAGCCTAAATAAGTTCAGGAGTAAAAATGAGCTTAACAAGTCACATGGACTCACTCTGTTTTAATTGAACCTTTATTTAACTAGGCAAGTCAGTTAAGAACAAATTCTTAATTTCAATTATGGCTTAGGAACATTGGGGTAACTGCCTAATATGGGGCAGAACGACAGATTTGTACCTTGTCAGCTCGGGGATATGAACTTGCAACCTTTCGGTTACTAGTCCAACGCTCTAACCACTAGGCGACCCCGCCCCTGTGTGCAATTATAGTGTTTAACATGTATTTTTAATGACTACTTCAACTCTGTACCCCAAACATATATTTAATTATATGTAAGGTCCCTCAGTCAAGCAGTGCATTTCAAATACAGATTCAACCACAAAGACCAGGGAAGTTTTCCAATGCCACACAAAGAAGGGCGCCTATTAGTAGATGTGTAAAAATTGAGAAAAAAAAAGCAGATATTGAATATTCCATAGAGCATGGTGATGTTATTAATTACAATTTGGATGTTGTATCAATACACCCAGTCACTACAAATACACAGGCGTCCTTCCTAACTCAGTTGCCAGAGAGGAAGGTAACTGCTCTGGGATTTCACCATGAGGCCAGTGCTGACTTTAAAACAGTTAGAGTTTAATGGCTATGGTTGGATTAATGGTTTAATGGCTAACTGAGAGAGTAAAAAGAAGGAAGGCTGCACCAAAAAAATGACTGTAAACAGTGAAGAGGCGACTCCGGGATGCTGGCCTTATAGGCAGAGTTGCAAAGAAAAAGCAATATCTCAGATTGGCCAATAAAAATAAAAGATTAAGATGGGCAAAAGCCACTGGACAGAAGAACTCTGCCTAGAAGGCCAGCATACCGGAGTCGCCTTTTCACTGTTGACGTTGAGGCTGGTGTTTTGCGGGTACTCTTTAATGAAGCTACCAGTTGAGGACTTAAAACTAGACACTAATGTACTTGTCCTCTTGCTCAGTTGTGCACCCAGGCCTGCCACTCCTCTTTCTATTCCGGATAGCTAGGCGTGAAAAAGGATAGCTCGGGATAGGCGTGAAAAAAACTCCCCCCAATTTGCAATGTATTAAGTACTCTCAAGGTTTACATTTCTAACTCCAAACATCATGCAACCGCACAATATCGGGTAAAGCACATACAGCACTGTACAGTACTTCTTCATCAACATCTTTATGCTTTCGTTAATAAATTAATGATAACAATTGTATTTCAAAATGCAGATGTTTATTTCAACTATCAGCAGGACAATTGCCTCTTGCCGAGTTTAGGACCTTAAAATGTATTACTGGATCCATAGTGAATTACTATGGAAATAAATATCACTGAATGACATAGCATGGGGACTGGTCTTGATAAATTAATCAGATTATTATTTGGAAATGTTAGGATTATTTTGCACATTCACTATCACATTATTAAAAACTTAAAACAAAATCGCTTTAGCCGACATGTTGCGGTTCATCTGATGAAGGTGCACATGGGCCTATTTATATAATGAATGTGAATTCAGAGGGCAGAAATGTTAAAATATTAAAGAATTAACCTCTCACTAAAGGTGTCAATCATAAAAAAGTTCAACTTCAATCCGAACTGGTATTGCAGCACGCAAAGTTCTTTGTTTGTCAGACAAATCATTCGGTCGAAACTACAGAACAAGAACAAATCAAGAGAACACACATGGTTAATGTTCTGGAATAAAAAGAAGTCCACTCAAGTGATTGTGATTAGAGTGATGTTGATGTTGTGCAGTGATGCCAGCAGATTCCAGATTGCCTTTGCCTATCGCTCATCATGTTCAACCATCAGTGAGTTGATGGCTTGAATAGTCTCGCTGGAAATGGAATACCACTGAAGATGCTGTGTTTTTGGTTGATGGCCAATATTAAAAACAGTCAAATGCATTTGTGAATTCAATCACTTTATTGTTTAATTATTTAAGGCTCCTTTCTCTTCTCTGTGCTGGAGTTCTTTTAAGAATAAAGTCGGCAACAATTGTTGCTTGCTGGAACACCCAAAGTGTTACCCTACCCACGTGTGGTCAACTATTTCAGCACCGTTTCGCTCTGCTCTGAGACAAGCATGGGGACTGGACTCCGTTTTGGTATTGGTTAGCCTACAATTAAGATGTGGAAATGTTATGATTATTTGGCTCTTCACACAGAGTCACTTAGTAGCCTACTCCCGACCGGTCACGTTGTACAGCGCCAACTTTTGAAAGCCAGTCACCGCTTCCCCCAATCCACCCATGTTAACAAACTCATGTTGTTCTCCTATTTTCTTCTCGATAAATAAAAGGTACTGTAGTTGCCCAGATATTTCCCAACTTTCCCTCAGCTATACATCCATGGCTCTTCCTATAACATCTGCCTCCATCTAATTATTGTTTAGTGTTACTGAATCAGGCGATCTCTGTCAGATGTATCATTTTTAATTTTTCTTGGAATAGAAACACCATAATATTAATCAAATTAAGTTACATTTCTTAAAATCAATCCCATATACTATGTTCTTACAAAAAAGCTTTTAAATTCTCCAGTACAGCCAAAGATGCCCTCTGGTGGTCAAACTAGCACTAAGTAGCATTAATTAAAACAATGGCTGACAGTTAAATAATGTGCCATAGAATTCTGTGGCAGCACACAAGCTCTGCTGCAGTAACACACCTTTTAAAGGAAGAACCACTGTATACCTACCTCGGCCTAAACATCAGCACCACAGTTAACTTCCACAAAGATGTAAACGACCTGAGCGACAAGGCAAGACGAGCCTACGCCATCAAAAGGAACATAACATTTGACATCACAGTTAGGATTTGGAAAAAAAATACTTAGAGAATCCATTCGCCTCTATGGGTCTGGGGTCCACTCACCAACCAAGAATTCACAAAATTGGAAAAACATAAAATAAAGACTCTGCAAGAAGCAATTTGCAAAAACATCCTCCATGTACATTGTAAAACATCTAATAATGCATGCAGACTAAAATTGGGACAATTCCTTCTAATTAGCAATTAGTGATTTTCAAACTTTCCATAACAAAGCCCTCACCTACAAAAAGGTGAACCTTGAGAAAAGTCCTCTCAGCCAGCTGGTATGGGGACTCTGTTCACAAACACAAACATAACCCACAGAGCCCCAGGACAGCAACACAATTAGACCAAACCAAATCATGACAAAACAAAAAGATAATTACTTGAAACATGGGAAAGAATCAACAAAAAAACAGAGCAAACTGGAATGTTATTTGTCCCTAAACAGCAGAATACCTGACCACTGTGACTGACACAAAATTTAGGAAAACTTTGAATATATACAGAGTCAATGAGCATGGCCTTGTTATTGAGAGAGGCCGCCATTGGCAGACCTGGCTCTCAAGAGAATATAGGCTACAGTATGTGCCAACAGCCCACAAAATAAGGAGGAAACTGAGCTGCACTTCCTAACCTCCTGCCAAATGAATGACCATATTAGAGACACATATTTCCCTGAGATTACACAGTTTCCCATGCCAATAAAGCCCTTTGAATTAAAAGAGAGAGAGACAAATAGCCAGAGAGAGAGAAAGAGAGCTGCGATAGAGACAGAAAGACCGAGAGAGAGAGACATAATTCTCTATTCATATTTCTTGGCAGCATAGAGATTATCGTAGGACTGTATTCAACATAACACCAGTTCCCTTCTAACACAGCCTCTAAGGTGTGGGGAGAACAGTTACAGCACGACTATGATGCACCCGTCTCCATATTGAATCACGTGATCCACCACTCCTAGGTCGTATTCATTTGTTCACACCGTATCAAAACATGTTGCAACAGAAAACATTTTTTTCCTCATATATTTCGGAAGAAATTCTGCTAGTCCCACCCCTTTCTTCAGTCTGCTTCTTGCGTTTGGTGTCTAATGAATACAACCCTGGATTCACTGTAAGCCAGGTGCCAGGTGGGTGGGGTTAGCTTTTTTGGGGATAGACTACTCAATTGGTTCTATTGCACCAGGCAATATCAATAGAGCACAGCTAAAGATTTTGAACACTACTTGAGCCCAGGTCTGAAATCTACACCTTCCTCAATCTCCCTTTGACTCAGGGGGAGCTGTGTCAAGCGTTTTATTTATTTATTGCCGTTCATTTCGGACATTAATGGAAGCGACGCCATTCACTGAAATGGCTAATCAGGATCAAACCAATAAATTGAAGCCGAGTAGAAGCCAATGAATCGTCCGTGCTGGTAATTGACTTTCTTCAAGGGTGACCAAATAGTCGAGACTACCTCCACTGACAAGGTCAAAGGCATTGTCTATCGTCCCAATACTCTCATAAAAATGCCCTTGTATTATATCTTCAACGTGTCTTCCTTTGCCGATACCTCACTGTGACAAGTGGTGAGGCTGCATGGGACTCGTGTTGCCAAGACACCAAAGTCTATTCTAGCATTCCCTATGTTCTGTGGTCTAAAACATACTGCTTACACCGATCAACTTCAGGAGATGGGGGTAAGGGCCTGCGGTAGACTAGCGTGCTGCCCAGGAGGTGAACATGCACATCTACCTGACTCACACTACAGAAACAGGAGACATTCTCCTGCCGTGTGGGCCTTTCAGGCTCAGACAAGGCTTACTTATCGACTCCATTCAGACCAGTGCTCAAGGAAGATGAGGAAAGGAAGGATAGGAAGCTTTTCAACACCACTGGAACAGAGTCCTTACTCACATTCACAGGGTAAGACCGGAGACTGCCACTGGCAACAGGTTAGAGTCACTCACAGAGGAGAAATCCAAATCACTTTAGTGAAACATCTGTCAAGCTTTTCCTTGATAACTCTGACGCACTTCTCTTTCCCCCACAGTCTGTTTTTGGGGGATGAGGTGTTTTCGCTCCCATCGTGTGGGGCAATCGCAGAGATAAATGAGAGAAATATGGAAGCTTAATTGTGGAAGCTCACAGCACAGCCGCTTAGTTTTCTAATATGACATTCATTAGCAGCAGTGTGTGTGTGTGTGTGTGTGTGTGTGTGTGTGTGTGTGTGTGTACATTTCAACAGCATGCGGGTGACTGCCCATTTGTGTGTGTGTGTGTGTGTGTGTGTGTGTGTCTCCAGACTCAGAAACCAAGGTGTTTCAGAATAGTGGGAACCAACCACGTGTCCATAGTCCTCCTGTTCCATCGCCCACACATTATATTCAGAGAGGATCAGATTCATTAAGCCATGATGACAGAACCACAGAGCTCCATTCCCTCTACTGGGCCTAATTACAAACAGTCCCATCTGGCCGGAGGAGATCTACCGAATGAGTTCCAAATGGCAACCTAATCCATGTGAGCGCACTATTTTTGACCAGCTTCTTGGTGAAAAGTAGTGCACTGTGAAGGGGCTAGGGTGCCATTTGGGACGCATCCCACTGTAATTTACTAGGACTGAATTAACCTCGTCATATTGTTTCCTTTCCCCTGGGTGTGTGTGTTTGAGACACTTTTGGCCTTCTTCATGATATTTCGGGCACATTTGGGGAATTATAATAGCTGAATCGATAACTCATTAGGAGCTTGGGTTGAGGTGAGAGATTTGGATGTGTTGGCCATTTGGAGAGTGTAGATTGCATGAGAGTAATTTAGTGTGCAGAAAGGAACACACTCTTTTAGCTGTCAACCTGTGTCAACCTTGTCAACATGTATGTGTGTGTGTGTGTGTGTGTGTGTGTGTATGTGTGTATGTGTGTGTGTGTGTGTGTGTGTTTGCGTTTTTGTGTGTGTATGGGTGTGTACATAACACTAACGGTAGTAAGAATAAGAATAAAATCGCAATCACTTACCTGTTGTTCAGAGGTGCAGCAGAGAGGAGACATGGAAGAGAGAAGAGAGTGGAAAGTGAGGGTTAACAATCAACACCAACTGTGTGTGTGTGTGTGTGTGTGTGTGTATGTGTGTGTGTGTGTGTGTGTGTATGACACAACACCTCCTTCAGTCAGTTAGAGTAAAGATAAACCAGCTAAATGACCCTTCCCATCCACAGCAGCTGGCCACCCAGCGTTAACATTCATAATTCAATATGTACATGGGGATAAGAGTGAGTGGGTACGCCATCCTTAAAATGAGTGTCATGAATAAATGAGGTAAAAAAGCTCCCAAAATGACAGTGAGGGACATTCCTACTGTTTAGGACATTAAAAAAGAGTATGTTCAGAACACGCACGCACGCACGCACGCACACACGCACACACGCACACACGCACACACGCACACACACACACACACACACACAAAATGCTGCCCACTCTCTGAGTATGTGACATATCGGAGTTAGTTTGTAACTTTGCCAGATGTCATCTAAAAAAGCTCACAGCGTGAAATAGCTAACGATCAATGATTATGACACACACACACACACACACACACACGTCGCACACGCGCACACACACACACACACAGAATGGCTGTGCTACTTCAAATGGGAAGTAACAGCTAATACTGTTTGCTGCCACAAGTGACATTTCATTTCATACACAAGTATTACGTAGGGCGATGAGGGTGAGCCATGTGCATCGCGTCCTTCCTAGACCTTTGCATTCTGAATGAAATCGATTCAAGCAGGGGCAGTAAGTACGTTGCCCGATACAGTTATTTTTCGCAAGCAATCTTTGAGAGTTCCACAAATGACTCTTCTCCCTCTTTCTCTTTGTTTCTTGTGGGTCTAAGAAGCGATAGAATATAGATCTCCAGCAGACTGATAGCAGCCGTGGAGAAGAGAAGAAGCTTGCCCTCTTTTATAGTCCCTGTCATTTCGATTCCTTATTTTGGACCGCGGCATGCTGTGCCCTCGCATGCTGCCTCCCCGGTTTATAAACGCCACACGTGTGTGTGTGTGTGTGTCTGTGTGCTTGTGCCTGCACGAGCGTGTGCATGTGTCTCAGTGTGTGTCCTCCCAACAAGCCATTCAGACAGCAAACAGAGGGGAGCGTGTGTCATATCGATCCTGAACCCCCTCACCCCCTGTCTATTTACCGCTTTATTCTTATACTGTTGCACTGCGGCAGGAATACAATTTCATTATGCCCCATGGAACGATAATAACCAACCAAAACTCATTTGAGCGCTGGGTAATAAAGCAATTACACTGGCCTGGGAATAAGGCATAAAACGCTTTTTCATGGCGGTTCCGAGGCTAATTTACAGAATAGGTGGCACAATGCGGGTGGTGAGGACAGCGAGGAGGCTGCCAGGGACACAGTGGAGGGAAAGGCAAAGCCTTTCAACGCTTAATAGAAGAATGACCTTCCAAATGAAATATATTGCAGCACGGCCAGCAACAGCCTTATTATGGTTGGGCCAACAAAGCCTCATTGGTGTTTCATAATGATTTATAGATTCCCGGTGTTTCTTTTGACTCAATAAAAGTGCGGGGACTTTGACACTCGCGAGCTTGTTTGGTGTAAAGAAAGAAAATGAAATGCCGTCAACTCCCTGTGTATGTGACATTTCGGAGTTGATTTGTAACTTTGCCAGACAGACAGGATGGATATCTAAGCGGAGTTTAGACTAAATTGGGATTGATTCTTCTCCCATTCCACGAGGACGTCGCCTTTGAATGAGGTTGTCTGACAAATGGAAAAGTACAGACTTTTGTTTGCTTGTTTTTCCATTGTTCTTTAGTCCAAAAGTGAACTTAATTGATGCAACAAACCTCATCCTGTTCTGACTATATTCTCGTAGGAGTAGTGCAAACTGCTCCCTGTTTAAATCACATATAAACACTTCATTATAATACATTATGTATATATATATATATATATATATATATATATATATATATATATATATATAGCATGTTATTTATATAATTCACTACCTGCTACTGTATATAGACTTGAAAATTCCGGTAACTTTCCAGAAATCCTGACAGGAGGACTCCCTATTTCCTGCTTATTCCCTTCTAATTCCAGAAGTCTTGAAACAGGGATTTTATGGAAACCCTGGGAATTTGGGGAAAGTTACCTGAATTTGGCAACCCTAAACATAAACATTGTCCACAGACTGATTCATGTTTAACGGGTCAGACTGACAGTAGAGTGTGTTGTAAAAGGACTGAGTATATATATATATACAGTATTTCTAAATATGTTCTAAAATGGCCAACCTCTTTGCAAGGTTGCACAATTATTCTGTTCATTATACTGTCACCGTCGCCAACCATTACTAGTAAACATGTCTCTGTCTCTCCAGAACCGGCCTGCTAAGTGTGTATGTTCTGCCACGTTGCCTTTGCTGTCCCCGACTAGGGCTCCATCCCAAATGGCACCATATTTCTTATATAGTGCCCTACTTTTGACCAGAGCCCTACTGCCATTTGGCACGCATCCTCTGGGGGAAAGCAGAAGCAGCTGTTTCCTTGCTTCCTTCCTCAATTAACAAATGTGGTTCATCAAGAACAAACAGGCATTGATAAAACAGAAAGAGAGAAATATGTTTTTAATGTCCGACAGACAATTCCTATCAGTGTGAATCTTGGGCGGTTTTGACACAATACGTGTCTATATGGTTGAGCATTTACTAACGCTTTGGTCTAATCAACCAACACAGATATGCCCTGGAGGTTGGATCGGTGGAGCTTGGTGCAAGTGATACATACGATGTGGCTCAGCGTCTCACAACTTTCTCTTACTAACAGGGATGTAAACAAATGTGTGCACAACATTTGAGAGAAATAAGCTCTTTGAGCATATGGGACATTTCTGGGATCTTTTATTTCAGCTCAGGAAACATCGGACCAACACTTTACCTGTTGAGTTTGCAGTATATTTTTGTTCAGTGTAGATATGTACAGTGTGGAAATGATCCAGAGTCTGGATCATTATTTGTCCCTACTTTCTTGGATTGCTTTGATTTCCCTTGCAAGGTTCTAATTTCTCAGATTAAAAACTTGACGGACACTATGAAATCTTAACCTCTTGAAACTAGGGGGCACTATTTTTATTTTTGGAAAAATAACATTCCCAAAGTAAACCGCCTATTTCTCAGGACCAGATGCTAGAATATGCATATAATTGACAGCTTAGGATAGAAAACACTCTAAAGTTTCCAAAACTGTAAAAATATTGTCTGTGAGTATAACAGAACTGATAATGCAGGCGAAATCCTGAGAAAAATCCAATCAGGAAGTGACTCTTATTTTGAAACCCCTGTCTTTCTATGCATCCCTATTGCCCATTGAAATGGATATCAACCAGATTCCTTTTTATGTGGCTTCCCTAAGGTGTCTACAGCCTTTAGACGTAGTTTCAGGCCTTTATTTTGAAGAATGAGCGTAAACGACTACATTGCGTAAGTGGCCAGCTGAGGACTCTCAGAGTGAATCTTGCGTAAAAGACAGAGGTAGTCATTTGTCCTCTCGCTCCTACTGAAAAGCCAATTGTCCCGGTTGATATATTATCGAATAAATATTTGAAAAACACCTTGAGGATTGTTTATAAAAAACAATTGCCATTTTTCTGTCGATATTATGGACATAATTTTGATTTTTTTTCAGCATTGTCGTGACCGCTATTTCCGGTGGATTTCTCAACATAACGTGACCAACAAAAGGAGGTATTTTGGGTATAAAAATAATCTTTATGGAACAAAAGGAACATTTGCTGTCTAACTGGGAGTCTCGTCAGTGAAAACATCCGAAAATCATCAAAGGTAAACGGTTAATTTGATTGCTTTTCTGATTTTCGTGACCAAGCTTCCTGCTGCTAGCTGGACATAATGCTATGCTAGGCTATCGATAAACTTACACAAACGCTTGTCTTGCTTTGGCTGTAAAGCATTTCAAAATCTGCATTTCAAAATCTGAGATGACAGGGTGATTAACAAAAGGCTAAGCTGTGTTTCACTATATTTCACTTGTGATTTCATGAATATGAATTTTAAAAAAAATATCTCTTTCTTTCTTTCATTCTTACTTTCATTCTTAACCACACTCTCTCCTATCCCCCCCTCCTCAATATTTAATTCTGACTTCCTCTCTCTCTCTCTCCATCATTCCCCTCTTCATCCGCATCCCTCCCTCTATAGCCCATTCCATCCATCCCTCTATCCCTCCCTGCCTTCATCCCTCCCTCCCTCCATCCGTCCCCTGGTGTCAGGACTGCAGTGTGACTGCCTGCCTGCCTCAGTGGAGAGCAGCTCAGAGGAATGTAATTGATTTCAATCACGCCGCGCTCCAGACATTAATGAATGGATGCCTGCCACCAGCACAGCTCTCTCCTGATGCTCCATGTTCAAATCTCCCCGACCCAAATGAAGGAGGGAGAACGAGAGAGAGAGAGAGAGAAATGAAATCATAACTGGATTACAAGAGTTGTGTAGAGGCAACAGAAGGCAAAGAGAGACAGGTGTGTGTGTGTGTGTGTGTGTGTGTGTGTGTGTGTGTGTGTGTGTGTGTGTGAGAGACTAAAAGCATGATCCCACTGCTATCACCCAGGAACTTAACTCGGCCGGACGCCATCTGTAGAAGAAATCCCATTGGCCCTCGTGTGTCCTTCCATCCCCACAAGCCACCCAGCCACTTCCCCATTCCACCAAGTATTTTGCAAAAATATGTTTTGTACCTAAAGTATATCTGTTTTCGATATGCCTGGTGGGAGCCTGCAAGGCGTCAATAATTCCCCATGTGTCGCCGGCCCAACCTGGCAACCCATGTGGTGCCTGCTGGGGGGAATGGAGAAGTTTGATACGGTAAGGACTTGGAGAGGAGGGAGTAAAGGGACATGAACTATTACCTAATCTAAAACCGAATAAGCAAGTGAGCAATTCTACGGTAAAAGTCGGTGAATCTAAGAGCTGCAATAACTTAGCAATACGTGTAACATCTTTAATCAAAAGCCAAACTCAGTCTCCAAAGGATGGTGAGATATCAATCGCAAAAATCTCCCTGAACACCTGCTCGTGAGTAGGCCTGACACTTTGGGAAAAGGTTACCGTCGTCAACTGGTCCCTGTTCTGTACGTATTGAATGAAAACACCGCGTCAACAGCCCAAACTAATGTTGATAGCTTAGCTATGAATTCCCCCCTCCATGTGTGTTATGCTTTCTCCCCGGCGATGCATCAGGAGAAACATAAACACTATCAGATTAGCGCTGACGCCATTAAGCCCAAGGGCCGGGATGGGTTCGGTTCAGCGGTGTGTAAATGTTGTTGCTATAAATGTGCAATGTTCTGCAATGCTCGCCGCTTCAATTAATTGCTTTAATTAGCCCTTTGTCATTTGCCCGGCAGACAAATAAGAACACTCAAAACCCCCGACCGACCCGAAGACGGATGTCTTTTCTCTCAGGGCGGGGTTTGCTATCAGGGCGGGGTTTGCTCTCAGGGCGGGGTTTGCACTTTGTTCCATTACGAGCAAACCTGCTAGCAATCTGGCTCTTTCAGGTAGGAATATAATTGGGACTGGCACCAACAGCACGGAGCAAGGGACTGTCAATGATACTATCTTAATGTGCAGAGACAGAGTGTCCGTGTATGAATTGGATGGTGTGAAAGCAACCCCATTGAAAACAACCACCCCAGGTTCTGCTATATTAGCCCTCTCTGACTGCTGTATGCCCATTGGGAGAGACAGTGAATTGCCTTTCCAATTAGGGACCCGGTGCAGTCTGTTACGAGACACATTTCCATTAGCCATGTTAATTAAACATATGCAAAGCAGATGGCTGTTGCCTAACTAACTACCACAGTTACTGGTAAACTTTGAATAACCAAAAAGCCTTCAGACAAAATGGGGGTATTTCTTTCTCATTGAGAAGAAAAGGCACATGGACAGATAGAGCCCAATGGGTGCTGGAGCACCTACCCCCTTTTTCCCCTCATGTGAAATGTCATGTCTCTTTACTCTCCTGTAACTTTAAATGTCTCATGAACTCATTCATCTTAAAAAAGTCTGCCCTTCTGCGAGCGTGGCACTGTGTCGCTGCACTTGTCCTCGTCGCATGCACAAGCTTCCCACCTGCGCAGGGCGGCGGGTTTGAAATTAATGCCACTACCTTACTTTAAAATCGCTAGCATTTGTTGTCTCACGGTCAGGGACAGGGAAGGGGGGCAACGTGCAGTTTGACGGTTTTGTCAGTAGCAAAACAAATTCTACTCAAGTAACGACTAGTCAGCTTGTTTTGATGACACAGCCTAACAAGCTGATTCATCTAGCCTACATTAGCTATGCTCGTCTGATATAGCCTACCCCCAGTAGCAGTTCTAGAAAATAAGTACTGGTTCTATTAAACTCCCATTAATACGTGGTTCTAGTTTGCCTCACTTTTTTGGTGAATGGCGAATTATATAAAACAATGGGGGGGGGTTTTTTCACATTGATCACCTGCCACACCAAAGTGGTGCACGGTCCTGGTGTCACGACTTCCACCGAAGGTGGCTCCTCTCCCTGTTTGGGCGGTGCTCGGCGGTTGTCGTCGCCGGCCTACTAGTTGCCACCGATCCATGTTTCCTTTTCGTTTGTGTCTGTCTGTATTGTTTCACCTGTGTCCTACTAGTTGATGATTTCGGGGGGTTTATTTACCTCCGCTGCCTGCTATTCTTTGTGCGGGATTGTTATCTATGTATCTTTGTTAGGGGTGCGTATCTGCACCACGGGGTTTTCTTTTACACAGCAGTTTGTACCGTTTGGTATGTGTTTAGGAGTAGAGGTTTCTCCTCCGTGTGTAACGTTTATTCCCCTGTGGGTGGCGACCTCGTTTGGGCGTATTCTCGCCCATGTTGTTGCTGAGTTGGGACGTGTTAAATAAACGATTGTGCCACTGGGACTTCCTTGTTCTCCTGCTCCATGCACCTCCCTCCTTTAAGGAGGCTCGTAAACACCTGGAGAAAAGTCCAAGGAGTTGAGAGTAAATTGAGTATTTGAAAGAAAACCAATACTATTTGGACCCGGGCCTGATCCCTAATTTCGCCCTGTTGCTCAATCTATTCTCTGATCCAATTGCTCTGCCTCTCTCCCTTTCTCAAAAAGAAATGGGAAAATGTAAGTGCACAGCTATTACAAGCACCTCCAGGCAGACAGTGTGCCCACCCAAAATCTAATACACTTGCAGTTCAAAAGGTCTTTTTGAAATGTGCTGAGCATAATTATTCAGACACACAGTTCTAGGCCCTAATATCAAAGTGGAGAAAATGCTAAAATCCATCTACAAATCTAAAACATCTAATTATCCTAACTAGGCCAAAGACATGTGGAAAGCACACTGAAGCCAAGGTCTGGGAGATGAAAGAGGTTGTTAGGGAAAGGGGTGAATGTGAGTTGGCAAATTCAAGTTATGCACACAATGTCAACATCAGTGTACACTGGTTCTCATCTTATCATGAGATTCGCCCACTCTCGTTTTCATTTGCAGAGAAGCACAAGTCATGGCACAGGGGAGGGTTTATGTGTGTCGCTCCTTTGTATTAAGTCAGATTCGGACCGCTATTAAAGATCCCAGTCCTAACTCAAGCTCAACGTTTATTTGCCATTTTTAATACGTACACATGAATTCTTAGTCACAGAGAGTTCTCATAAAGGGATATTCAGTGTGTGGCAACATCAGATGGGCCAAGAAAATAGCCTGAGCCCTCTGCCCTGCTCCAGAGTGAACTGCTCTGGGTCTGTGACCCTCCCAAGAACCCTGGCTCATTAATACCATGGCTTTCATGACAGGACGGAAGGGAGAAATGCAAAAGAAAAGGACAAATCTGGACTGTATTTTACTATGTGTCTTTTCTGGAGAATGAAGGGGTAGGTGTTTGCCTGATCAGATTTGTCCATGGGCCAATCGGGAGAGTATCCATCGCTAATCAATAGAGATATTCTCCTTTGTCGTACAATTACAACCAAAACCGTCGAGCTTGCGCCTTGGCACGGCTTATTATTTTCAGTCTAATTGAAGCCACACATGTCCAGTGTTTCAATACGTCGTAGTAAACGAAAGATTTAAAAAAATTATATATATATATATATATATATATATATATATATATATATATATATATATATATATATATATATATAGTAAGGCCAACTTTGCTGAGCATGTTGACAATCAGCTACAGTGTACAACAAGTAAGACATTTCCATTCCCCGGGGGGGTTTTACGTCAACATGAGCAACATCCATCTTTCTACATCCTGTGTATGTTACGTCAAGCTGCTACAGTCTCCTCTATCGGTTGGTCACATGGCCTATATCTTTACATGCCTGTGTATGAAACGTCAAGCTGCTACAGTCTCCTCTATCGGTTGGTCACATGGCCTATATCTTTACATGCCTGTGTATGAAACGTCAAGCTGCTACAGTCTCCTCTATCGGTTGGTCATATGGCCTATATCTTTACATGCCTGTGTATGAAACGTCAAGCTGCTACAGTCTCCTCTATCGGTTGGTCACATGGCCTATATCTTTACATGCCTGTGTTGGAAACGTCAAGCTGCTACAGTCTCCTCTATCGGTTGGTCACATGGCCTATATCTTTACGTGCCTGTGTATGAAACGTCAAGCTGCTAAAGTCTCCTCTATCGGTTGGTCACATGGCCTATATCTTTACGTGCCTGTGTATGAAATGTCAAGCTGCTACAGTCTCCTCTATCGGTTGGTCACATGGCCTATATCTTTACATGCCTGTGTATGAAACGCCAAGCTGCTTCAGTCTCCTCTATCGGTTGGTCACATGGCCTATATTTGTACATGCCTGTGTATGAAACATCAAGCTGCTACAGTCTCCTCTATCGGTTGGTCACATGGCCTATATCTTTACACGCCTCCCTTCTTAAACGGCTATTTAGTGAAGCAATAAAATGCAACCAACTATCATTCCTATCTTCCCTTTTCCCACCCTGCGTTTATAGTCCTTGGCCATAAAGCATATAGACTAATAGGCTCAGTAATTTCAAAGGAGGAGGCCAGGGGGGGTTTATCAGATAAAGCGGAACGGACAGCTCCTTATAGCTTGAGGAAGAAGCCCGTCGATAAGAACAATAGCGGTGGCTCTAAAGTGTGGCAGGCCGACTAGTGGTTAAGAGCATTGGGCCAGTAATTGAAAGGTCACTGGTTGGAATTTTATGTTTTTTTATGTTGATATCAAGAGTGGGGGGTGAAAGTTGATCTTATCTGTTGTGCTGGTCGGCACCTTTAGTTTACAATGCCGTTGGTCTTCATGTTGCTCTGTTTCTTTGGGCCTCCCCCGTCAGGCCTATAGCGCTCAGGGCTGTTCCCAGCTACATTGCTTCTGCAATTCACACTTTCCTAGAATCCGTAAGCCTTCAGATTTTGGCCAATATATTTTTTTTAGAGAGAGTCCCTGGCAGGCGGGGACAATTACCGTGCTTGCTTCCCGTGAAATGGAGCTTCCCAGGGCCGAGGCAAGAAAAGGGCCTTCGGGCTGGGGGGGGGGGGACTCTTCAAGCACCAGACCCTCATTGAACCTTGTGGCCCAGGGAGGGTGTAAATCTCTTGGCTTTGCACTGCGAACCAGCAGCTCCAATCAGAGGCACGCCTCTAAGGACATACACTACATACAATAGCACCTTGCCACTGTGGTAGCAAAAGTGACAGGCTGGTTGTACAATCAACCCCCTAGAGTGGATTGAGGAACCCCATGTGTCAATCTAAGTTACACAACCAAAAAAATCCACATCAAAATTGGTCAGTTTAAGATAAGAGGTATCGGTTTCTTTTGGGTTGTAATGGATGCGTCTCATCTGCCAGTGTCGCACAGCCACATCTGCAGTGAAAGGTGGGAGAGCTAGAGCGGTGTCTGTCTGACCATGAGACATCCCAAAAACCGGTCATGTAAACGTCTGTGGCATCCGAACGGTTTGACCTACAAAACTAAGGACAACTCTATGGAAAGGGTAGTATCTCACGAGCACGATGGTGTTCTCCGTTTTGCTCTACGATCACCACAAGTGTCACAGGACTCGTCTGAAGGTAACCAGTACCAGATTTTTTTAAATGAATGGAAGTATGAAGGTAGTTTTCTGCCTACCCAAAAAAAGGGTCAAACATTTCTATGGGCTTTAGCGGTAAAGGCCAAAATCAATATTTAAACAAATAACATGTATTTTTTCTATACCTAAAGGGGTCCTAAAATTCAAAATCAAACAGCTAAATGACCCCCAAGGCGTTGTTTGTCACACTAGCCTTCGCTTTGGCTCCCTCTACTGTCCAGCTCAGGCATTCGGTGTCGCCAGCCTTCTAGCTGCTGCTGAACCTACCTCTGGCAAACGCACTTCACTCATCAACCCCGGACTTGTCTCGTCATCATTACACACACCTGCTTCCAATCCCCACTCTATCACTGTATTATATATATATACTCCCTCTGCCATTTGTATTTGTTGGCCATTGTTGGCCGTTACTTGTTTTCCTGAGAGGAATCGCTCATACTATTTCCTGAGTACTTTATATTTTGCACTTTGGGTTCGCCCTGTGCCTTGTCGTTTATTAAGATATATTCTGAGCACAACAGCGTTTGGGTTTCGTCCCGTTTTGATCTATGGTGCTTAAATAAACTCAGTAGCTCTAAAACTGCGACTGCCTCCTCCTCTCAAACCAGTGACAGTTGTGCTCTGAACAACTAGTTATTTTTATGGAACCAAATAAAAACCCTTCCCTCACCAAGACTGCCCCTTAAAACAGACATTAAATACACAAACACATGCACATCATACAATGGATTTCTTTCGTCGCGTGACATTCCACATACGTTTCTGAAAAGTAATACAAGAAATATTTATTTGTAAAAAAGGCTGGTGAAGTAAGATCATGTAGTTTATGGCTGTATCTGAACTGACCTTCATAAGCAAAGTACATTTCATTCCATGCCTATGGCAGCCAGAAATCCATACAAACCCCCAGACGTCTCTTATTCACACACAAGATCAATACAACAACAAAAAATATACACCGTCCTCGCCCTATTAAAACATAAAGGTTGAACATTGACTACATGTGTTAATGTGTCAACTGAAGCTATGTCAGGGAGAGGGGGGGGGGGGGGGGGGGTAACCCATAAAAATCTCACATATGGTTCTAATGAGAATAACAACCTCTCAAAGACATTGGAAGGTGTTGAGTTATTGCCTAGGTTTGAAACAAGCCTTATTTCCCCGTAAGAAATATTGGATTCAGATACTGGATTCAGATACTGGATTCAGGCAGATACTGGATTCAGGCAGGCGAGCAGGACAGGCCCCCAGTTAGCTAAGCGCTAATCCTGTGAGAAAATCTCCACTGCGTTGCACAGTGGACACACTGGCGGCTACCGCTAAGCTGATGACATAGAAAGAGACAGGCCCTCCTGCATCGGGAAGAAACTGTCGATACATTGTTAATGAGCAGGTTGTGGAGGCTACGGCAGCTATTGAGTTATGGTAAATATACTTCATAAAGGAGGACGGGGGGGAGAGACAAGAGCAAAGGGGAAAGGATCCATCCTGAGAGAGCGGGAGAATTCAGCCTGACATCCATTGACGTGGAGGTTGTCTTTGTGTGCCCTTTCGGTCTAAAGACTCAAGGGAAACTTTGATGTGTGTGTGTGTGTGTGTGTGTGTGTGTGTGTGTGTACGTAGCATTGAAGACAATAAAAAAGATCTCCAACCTAACCGCATTGTTCCATATGTGAGTTACACTGGAAACAAGTCTTAAGTCGCACCCCAATTCACCAAAGGCCAATGCCCCATCGAGGGCAGAGACAGAGACAGAGACAAACCTTGTGCTACTGATGACACAGCAGAGGCTGGGTGGGAATGGAGAGTGCAGTGCAGTACGGGGTCAGCGCTCTGTCAAGTGCTGATGATGGCGATGCTCAGGCATAAACACAGAGAAAGGCTTCTAGAAACTAGGAGAGATAGGCACTCTACTAGGAACTAGGAGAGATAGGCACTCTACTAGGCACTAGGAGAGATAGGCACTCTACTAGGAACTAGGAGAGATAGGCACTCTAATAGGGACTAGGAGGGATAGGCACTCTACTAGGAACTAGGAGAGATAGGCACTCTACTAGGAACTAGGAGAGATAGGCACTCTACTAGGAACTAGGAGAGATAGGCACTCTACTAGGGACTAGGAGAGATAGGCACTCTACTAGGGACTAGGAGAGATAGGCACTCTACTAGGGACTAGGAGAGATAGGCACTCTACTAGGAACTAGGAGAGATAGGCACTCTACTAGGAACTAGGAGAGATAGGCACTCTACTAGGGACTAGGAGAGATAGGCACTCTACTAGGGACTAGGAGAGATAGGCACTCTACTAGGAACTAGGAGAGATAGGCACTCTACTAGGGACTAGGAGAGATAGGCACTCTACTAGGGACTAGGAGAGATAGGCACTCTACTAGGGACTAGGAGAGATAGGCACTCTACTAGGGACTAGGAGAGATAGGCACTCTACTAGGGACTAGGAGAGATAGGCACTCTACTAGGAACTAGGAGAGATAGGCACTCTACTAGGAACTAGGAGAGATAGGCACTCTACTAGGAACTAGGAGAGATAGGCACTCTACTAGGAATTAGGAGATATAGGCACTCTACTAGGAACTAGGAGAGATAGGCACTCTACTAGGGACTAGGAGAGATAGGCACTCTACTAGGGACTAGGAGAGATAGGCACTCTACTAGGAACTCTCCATGTGCCTCACCGCAGATCAAACTTGTATCACTGGTTGGGTATTATGATACTCAGAGCGAGGGGAGTGGGAGTTTTTCCTAGACACCGTGCTTCTACACCTGCATTGCTTGCTGTTTGGGGTTTTAGGCTGGCTTTCGATTTGATTTGGATTTGAGAAGTGGAGGTTTAAAATGGGTAAATCCATGTTCGATATGCAATATGGCCTTTTATGGACCTTCTATATTAAGTTGTGTGAGGGGTAATAGCTCATAGCACCTTTTGGTTGAAATGTATTCCTCTCTCTCTCTACTCTCACTCTCTCCCTCTATCACTCATCTCCTTCTTTCCTTCCCCCCGCCCCCCGTACTTTCTGATTGAACAGTTCTGCTCGGCTTCCCTTTGTACCACAGAGTACATTTGACTCTCCCCCTCCCATCCCCTCGGCAGCCCCCACCCCCGGTGTTCTGCAAATAATGGCCTCCATGCTTGAGCGCCCATTGCATTTGGTCACTGCATCCATAACGCTAACATATGTAGAAGCCCTAATGCAGTTACAGGCCCAGGTCCCCGGATCCATGTCTGCTCGCTTAATGCAATTACGCTTGATTCCATAGTTTGATCCACCTATCAATGTCAATCGTGTTAGCGGCCGCTCAAGGCTGCCAGCTCTTATGGGCCTGGGGAAAGGGGGGAGGGAGTCCGAAGTGGGAGACGGAGGAGGAAAAGGGTGATCTTTAATGCAATAGGCAACCAGGATCTGAGAGCCTTTGATTCCATTAATACGTCTGAAGTTAATTTGATCTCCATCAGAGTTGGCTACGCGGTGTGGGGCAGAGAGGGGTGGGACAGCGAGGAACTGCTGGTTGTTTGTGGTGGTGTAGCCTGGCTGTCTGTCTGGCGCGCTTTGGGTGTTCTCCATTTCTAGCTGAACGAGTCTAATTGGGGCTTTCTCCCAGCATTATTAAAGCAGGAAGTATCTGTCGTGCACCAGCTCACAGACAGTGTGCTATACAATGCAGACACACAGAGCAAGGAACTGCATCCTGAGGTGTTTGTGTTTTAGTACACAAATTAGAATAAAAACATTAGGTACCTATAAAAGCCACTATAGCAAGTCGACAGATAGACCCTTTACATACACGCAATTACAGATAAATACAACCCAAAAACAGACGTTCTTACAACTTCCAAAGAACCAAATGTGCTTGCTGGGTCCCTGCTAACAATCTGTAGATGATGCTTTCTAGTAGACTGCTCAATGTGATGTGATATGATTTTAATGGCCATGGGGAAAAAAAACAAATAAACCAAATTGAGCTAAGGACAGCCCGAAGGTGGCATGGGATACCCTCTACCCTGTTAACCTCTTGATTGCAATGGGAACCCGGGCATTTCTTTGCTTTATAATTTGGCAAAGGCTGAGAGAACCCTGGCCCCTTGGATCATCACAAACCACCTATATGGCATACATTTCCTCCAAATAATCTCAGGGTTTTCCCCTAACTCTGTAACACAGAGCACAACAGAACTGGGAGATTCCCAGCAGCCCATTCCCAAACGCCAGGATATTGATATTAGTTAGTTAGAAATGAAAAAAATTCTAAGGGTTACAGTGAGAGAAATTAATAAATAAATATTGTGTAGAAATATAAGAAATAGAAAAAGAACATGTCATTTGAATAGTCTGAGAGAGAACGAGACAGAGACAGGGCTAGAGGGGAGAAAAAAGGAGACAAAGGGGTATTGAGAGAGGCCGAAAGAGAAAGAGAGACGGAGTGAGTCAAAGTCGCTTTTTGAAAGAAAACTATAGACAGGACATTGGAATTGGTAACCCACTACATAAAATAAAAGAGGGAAAGAGAGAGAAACAGAGAGAGAGAGAGAGAGAGAGAGAAAAGAGAGAGATTGAATAGAGATAGCATGAGAGCGAGAACACACACAAACACATGGGAGCGAAAAGGGATAACACCCCGACTCTGGGTGAATGAGAAATCTGAAGCCCATTTTTTTGTCTCATCACCTCACCGTAATACACCAGAGCGCTAGCAGACAACACCCAGTCACACTGTGATTTATTATCAATCTCTGGGCCTATTTTATTTTCCTGATTACCATGGGCGGCTAACACGGACAGCAAATTAATGAAAAAGCTGGGGAATTATAAACTCCACTTCGCCCGGTGCCACGCTTGAATTATCTGGGAAGAGGACTGAATTAGGAAGCTGCCAATAACCTCAGCGAATAATGATTTCTCGCTCTTTTGAGGAACTATCAAAGAGGGCCTCAAAATGGCAGCCTTGGGTAGGAGGGGAGTTTATTATTTTCTGAGGAAAGAGAACAAGAAGAACAAATATAGGTCCATCCCCAAGGTCCATCCAAGGACTTTTCCTGAACTGTTTTATTAGACCACGTTTGCTCTCAAGGATGACGGTTGCCGGGGAAGATGCCAGAGTTGTGAAAAAACAGGAGCACCTTGAGGAACACCTTGAGAGCTGTTTGCGAGTCTGAGAGCTTTATTCCGTGGTCTGTTTGGGTATCTGTGCTCTCCATGGGCAGGTGGTCCTGCTGTCCTGGATGGAGGACAGTGATCACTGTGGGTCAGTTCCCCCAGCTGTCTCCCTCTCTTCTTGGGGGAGGAGACGGACGGTGAAGGACTGCCTCTGGAGCGGTGGAGCCCCGGAGGGTCGTGAGTGAAACCACACACTCCCTTTTCTTGAATTAACAACTCTTAGGTCAGCCAGTTCACCGTCTCGTCTTCACCCTCCAAGATGGTCCCTTTGAGTGGGGGGGGGGGGGGGGTCGTGGGGCTGCAAGGGGGGCTGGTAGATTACTGTAGCAGTTAAGTCTTTGCGATGCCAGGGTTATTTTTTGTTCGGAACAAAACGGGAGAGTGCAGCTTGTGGCGGCAGTGGCGACGCATTAGGGTGTTGACAGATGGAAGGGGAGGGGCCACGGGACGCCGTGGGGAGCGCTGTGATTTATCACCCAGCGTGGGGCGTTCAACGAGCCGCATGTTGCCCGAGTGTGACAGAAGGGAAGGTCCCGACGGGAGGACGAATGGAGGGAGGGAGCGAGTGAGGAAGATGAGGAGGAGAGGAAGAGCGAGAGGGGGAACAGGACACTAAGCTTGAGAGAGCATTTTATTACCTAACCCAGGCGACCTCCAAGTGCAAAAATGCGGTATTATTGGGACGCCAGCGCATTTACACTGGTAGTCACGACGACTGCTTTGCTGTAAGCAAAGACACGGAGGGAATAAACTGACTTTTGGACCATGTGTTTGCTTCAATTACACCCCACGAACAGCCGCGGCAGTCGTTGTTGTCGTTCTCCTTCTTCTCCGTCGGCTACACCTCTTCAAACCATTACTTACTTATTACTTTCATTACTTTGGTCAATCTGGATTTGCATATCGGCTTCTAAGCGTCAGACTTCTCCTCACCTTCGAATCAGTGTCAAGAGGTAGGTAAGGGCAGACACTCCATTCCTCCTTCTTCATCTCTCGAGTAGTTCTTTCTTAACTTTGGCGTGGTGAGGAGAGGAGAGCGCAGCTCGATAATTCATCTGGTTCCACTTCCAATTCGATGAGAGAAGATGCTTGGGAGCTGGGGGGGAGGCAGTGTGACAGGTAGGTCCTTTGGGGAACAGATCGTTACACAGTGGGAATTACCCGGCAAACAGCAGTCTGATACTCTGGCCCCGAGGCCCTGTGTAGTCCTTATGGATTCACTTCTACAAAAAAACGTACTGCAGAGTCTTCTACCAGTCTACTGAGAGTCCCGAGGTAGAATTTAAAGTGCCCCAAACATCTCAAATATCGCTCAAAGGCTAAATGACATATCTTTAGACCAGGCTCCGTAGGGATGTGTTCCACACTGAAGCATATGACATAAAGTGACACTGCCGTCCTACTAAGCCTTTAAGATTAAGCCTGAAGTCAATGGCTATTCAACATTGGATACTGTTCATGAACCGTTTGCCGTGTGACTCCCAAATATCTCTAACGGTCGACCAAGCATGAGTTTTTGTTTTTACGAGCCCCGTGTCAGAATCCACCCACTGTTCCAAGATGTGACGATTACACAACAGGACAGTTAAACCCAGGCTGCCCTCAAACCAAGGCACGCTGCCTGCTAATCATCTTGTAGGCTATGTTTGAACTTGTTCAATTGAAATGATTTTCGGACAAGTTTCAACAACAGTTTGAATCGAGGCGTGTTCCGTCTCCTCCTTAATTCGCATGGAAGTAGCCCATTTCACTGTTACGGACAATTACGTTTGAGGCTTTACTGAGCCGGACAAGAGCCCAAGCACAAACTTTTTTTTATTCCTGGCACATTTTCCAGCATTGCATGCTGATTATACATTTGGACGTGTGTGCATTCCTATCACAGTAAGTGCCTTAATGCCTTATCATTATAGTTTCTGTATATTATGTAATTTCTTCCGCAGAGGGCTGTACTGATCATGCACTAATGTTAAGCTGATTGGCAGTTATGTGTGGCGCCATGTTGGTTGACATCATGCAATGCATGATCAAGACCAATGATGTTATTTAAAAATAAGAAAAAATAATATATATTTCACATTTTATTTCAACCTTTTAACCTTTCACCTTCATTTCACCTTTCAAACAAAACGAGGTGAAGATGATGTACATGTTTTATCTCTGTGATAGCAATTCTCCTGGCATCCGCCGAAACCCAGATTCGTCCGCCGGACTTTCAGATGGTGAAGCGTGATTCATCACTCCAGAGAATGCGTTTCCACTGCTCCAGACTCCAACGGCGGTGAGCTTTACACCACTCAAGCCAACGCATTGGCATTGCACATGGTGATATTAGGTTTGTCTGCGGCTGCTCGGCCATGGAAACCCACTTCCTGAAGCTCCCGACGAATAGTTATTGCGCTGACGTTGCTTCCAGAGGCCGTTTGGAACTCGGTAGTAAGTGTTGTAACCGAGGACACACGATATTTAACTGCTAAGCGCTTTAGCACTCGGTGGTCACGTTCTGTGAGCTTGGGTGGCTTAGTACTTCGCGGCTGAGCAAGTGTCCACATACTTTTGGTCATGTAGTGTGTAACCAAACTGGAGAGGACGCTCAAGGATGTCCATTTGGTGTCCATAAGGTTAATTGATTACAAGGTAGGTAGCTCTTCACTAAAGAAGGGCTTCAACATCCTGTGTAGGTTCATACCAACCTCTCAGGCTCTCAAACAGTCTTGAGAGGTTTAGAGAGGGAGAAACCACTGCCAGCCTGCGTCATTAGCCTACAGTTTTGTATTTGTCGGTTTGTTTATGCCGTGAATGCCCCAGCATTTGTCGGGCAAAACGACATGGTGGGGATTGAGTTATGTACATTGTCATCCTCTGGATTACAAATAAGCCTTGTGAAGAAGGGGGAAGAGACAAGCTGACGCACAACTGGCGTATGACAGTTCAATATGCTTGAGCTCAAGGTACATCTGAATGCAATCTATATCTGTTTCAGTGTATGCGATTGGTGGGCTGCATCCGCCACTCGACGACGCCCACGACGCCAGGCTTTGTTCCGGATCTCCTGCTGGCTGCGGGCGGCTCGTCAGTGGCTCGTCCTCAAACATTGGTGTGCGTCTAACGTAAGGAAAAAAGGGAACTGCATCAAGGCAAACGTGGGCCTCGCGTCACGCGGGCTACAGCTAATGCTAAGTGATAGTCCGACAGAAAGGCCTTAATTATGAGAAATGCATGCTGCCTTGATTGTGTGCCACTAATAAGATTTTTCCATGTCTAGCCACCTGAAGCGGTGTGTCAAGCTATTGCTGATGCTCGCTCGCTTAGAGAGGCAGTTTAGCAACTATGGCAGAGCCTGACAAGTTAATATGGGCTGTGGGAGCAATAACAACAAAGTGTATGTGTATGTGTGTGTGTGTATGTGTGTGTGTGTGTGTGGGTGTGTGTGTGTGTGTGTGTGTGTGCGTGTGTGCGTGCGTGAGTGTACGTGTGCATGTGTGAGTATACGTGCGTATATGTGTGTGTGTGTGTGTGCTATCACATGTGTCTGTGTGTGTGTGTGTGTGTGTGTGTCCATGGCAGTGTTTTACAGCGTGTGTTTGTGTGTGTGTGTGTGTGTGTGTGTGTGTGTGTTTGTCCATGGCAGTGTTTTACATGTGTGTGTGCGTGTGTGTGTGTGACAGGAGCCTCATCAGAAGCCTGGTACTGTAGGAGTGGGTAGATGACAGCAGAGTGTGAGGAGGAGGACATAGGAGCAGGAGGGAGCTGTGTATAATGAGCCAGCTAGAAACGACGACCACTGGCTGGCTGGCACAGAGAAAGAAGAAGAGAAGAGAATAAGAGAGGGACAGAAGGGAGAGAAAAAGAAGACAAAGACAGACAGAAATTGAGAGAGACCGAGAGAGAAACCGAGAGAGAGAGAGCCCATGAGTGAGGCAGAGTCCACGTCGCAGGTAATTTGAACATCTCATCTCACACCACTGTCTCATCTGGTGCAAAACTAAAGCCTGGGAAACTTCCCAGCAACCCCCACAACCCCCTGCCGCCCCGTCTACTTGTCAAGCTGCGTTTTCCTTTTCCCAAACTCCTGTAATTGAGCCGCCGGGCGCTTAAATCGTGCGCTCAGTGCGAGTCGGCCCATTTCCTGAATCGCAGCGAGGTGGGAGCCAGGCACCTCTCGGGGAGTGCTTGCCTGCAGCCACACCGAAAGACTTCAAGAGAACGAGACTAACAACACTGAAAGACGTCATCAGCACCTCCGCTGCCGTAGGATCCTCATTGTTTTTACGCAAGTCATCCTACCTGAGCTATCCACAAAGCCAGAGCTACAGCTTGATGAATGACGCCAAAGTCTCGGGGGAGGTGATTAAAAACAAGTCTGAAAGCCTGCTGGATGTGCCATATCCGAGCATCAGATCATTAGTGACTTTCGTTTCGTTCGGATGTCAAAGGTGTACATTGAGGAAAAAAGTCCAGACCTGAGTTTGAATTTGTTTTTGTCTGTGCCCCGAAAAAGTCCAGGCGGTGTTCCGAATAGTGTTTTTACCCAATCATTCTCGAGGGCGCTCCCTTGAGGGAGGTTGTGTTGGGCTCCTGCTGTGAGGGACATCAAACAGGCAAGGCAGAAGAGATATACAGTGGAGGCCCCTGAGATATAGAAGAGTCGATATACTGAAGGCCCCGCGTGTGGGGTTGAAGGTTGGTGTGGATGGGTTCCTGGGATATTATCCATTATCAGACAGGGACAAGATCAGGCAGTAGTTAGCTCTACGCAGGCAGCAATCTGTGACCACCCTGTTTGGGCCCAGTACAAAGTTCAGGAGCGAAAACAACAGGAAAGAGGTAAGATGTGGACACTCAGATTGGAGAGTGTACTGAGGTGCAAGTTGCAGAGAGAAAACACACGCCGCCACATTGATGGCCCATTGTCTGGGACGTCAGACGCGTCTGATCCATCCATCCCCTTTGATCAGCTCGGAGGCGCCTCCACACCCAATTAGGCTCAATCCATTCCAGTCATGTATTACTCAGCTTCATTTTACTACAAGCCTTTGCTCCTTACGTGTCCTTCGCACGCACGCAATCGTGCACACACGTCTCAGGTGATGAGTCACAGTCAGGACAGGGAGGCAATCGATCAATCTCAGGTGGGTTGTGTATGTGAGCGTGCATGCATATGGAGGTCGTTCTCTCATTGAGATGATATTGTACTGTCAACACAAGGGTAATTAGCAAACAGCCGAGCTCCACTGACCAGACCTTGGAGTGGACCAGACAGACAATCGAGGTCCTTTGATTCAGACAACAGACAACAACTGCTTGGTTAATGCCTGCCATTATGGCCAGCGTTATTAGGACAGAGAGAATACTGCTGCTGGCTCAGAGATTCTACTCTGTATTATTTTGCCTGGACAGATGGACTGAGGGCATGCCAAAAATTGACATTTTTAACAAGATGGCCACCGAGTGAAACGGGACCTAGGAGCACAGAGGAGCACTGCCATTGTCTCAGCTGCCTGCCTCCTCCCGAAGAACCTCCAGGTGTAATGGAGTCATGCCCGCTGGCCAGCTGGGCTCGTGCCTGCTTAAAAAGTATTGATCAACTTCTCTCTTTTTTATGCCCCCTCTCCCTCCATCCTTTCTCATGGGCCAGGCGGTGTCTCAAGGGTCTCTCTCTCTCCCTCTTTCTCACTCTCTCCTACTCCACTCACTCCATCACTCTTAAAACACTGGTTGTTTGAAAGGGTAGAGGATATGCTCTGATGAGGCATCTGTAGCTTTACAATAGCAGCCACCTGCACACACACTGATTTCCCCGGTGTTATGTGCGTGAGGAGAACACACAGGTCTTGATTAGGCTCTCTCCATGTCACCCCCCTGAGGTGTGTGTGTGTGTGTGTGTGTGTGTGTGTGTGTGTGTGTGTGTGTGTGTGTGTGTGTGTGCAAACGGGCAGGCATCTATCTCCCCTAAACGGCTGTCCGTTTGGTGTGCCACGTCCCGCTAACTGCATGATTAAAACCCTCTTAAACTCTCCCTAAATCCTGTTTACTGCCTACTAGTGACACCCAGGGCCCCAATGGTACCCCCCCCGGCCCCATCCCTATACATCCACCCCCGTACCTCCCGGCCATAAGCCCTAGCTCTCAACTTGCCCCTTGACCCAAGCCGGCAATGCATTACTCTTGCCGATCAATTGATAGATAGGTCCTGTCGGATCGGTCTGTAACCAATTCAGACGATACTGATGATTCAGCCAGGGAGCTCCGGGCCGCTGTCACCAATCACTGATCAGCAGCGCTGCCGGACAGGTATGGACATTCGCCTGTCACTTGGACCTAATTTATTGCTGACTACCACCATTGATTAACCTTGCCTTGTGGACCGCCGCAGTCCGAAGTTTCTGAGAAGGGAGGTTAAGGAGGAGTCTGCAACGATTATTGGAGTGAATGGAGCAGGGGGAGTGGGGAATAATGATGTTAACAGTGGTGTGTGTGTTCAGACTAGCACACTAAACTTGACTAAAGTTGGGGTGTTATAAAACATCTGTAACCTTAGGTCTTTGGACCAGTAAGCTATGGACGTTTTTCAGTCATCGGATGACCACTCAGCAACATGCCAGGGACAGGTGCAGGTCCACAGACCATAGGTTGAGAAGCACACTGAACTATATGGCTATAGTGCTTTATCACAGCTTCTCTTAGTGTGTTAAGTGACTATTTCAGAGGCCACATTACAGCTGCCTCTCCTCCAAGTGTGACCGTGTCCACACTGTCCACTTTAGCAATCCGCACCACCCTCATCCAATCGCAGGGAGAAGACGCCCGCCACAGAGACCGCCAAGTGTCCGAGCGACAGAGGTTCACCGGCGGCATTTAAGACCTGTCAAATCCCTCTCGGGAGGTTGTGTTTGAAGAGGGGACCACCTCGCCACTTTATTGACCCGTGTTTACTCTCACGCTTACTGCCGTTTACCCACAATCCCCTATCAATGGGCACTGCAATCAACTACCTGTCTGTCAGAGCCCACGGAAGAAGAAATACAACTCTGGGGTGCATCCGAAATGGTAGCCTATATACAGATGTAGGATCTTCATTTGACCACCCTGTAACAGGATAACTATGCTGAAATGCAGGTCTAAAATGGCTTCTGAAGTTTGTCATTTCCATGTAGACATTTTAGACTTGATTGCCCCTTACAAAAATGCATCAACCACTACAAAATGTCCATTAATTATAATTAATTTTGTTTATATTATGATGTGTGTTGTCTGTATTATTGTGTGTTTTATCTGTATTATTGTGTGTTTTGTCTGGTATTATTGTGTGTTTTGTCTGGTATTATTGTGTGTTGTGTCTGAATTATTATGTGTTTTGTCTGGTATTATTGTGTGTTTTGTCTGGTATTATTGTCTGTTTTGTCTGTTATTATTGTGTGTTTTGTCTGTATTATTGTGTGTTTTGTCTGTTATTATTGTGTGTTTTGTCTGTCTTATTATGTGTTTGGTCTGGTATTATTGTCTGTTTTGTCTGTATTATTATGTGTTTTGTCTGGTATTATTGTTTGTTTTGTCTGTTTTATTATGTGTTTTGTCTGGTATTATTGTCTGTTTTGTCTGTTATTATTGTGTTTTGTCTGTCTTATTGTGTGCTTTGTCTGTATTATTATGTGTTTTGTCTGTATTATTATGTGTTTTGTCTGGTATTATTGTTTGTTTTGTCTGTATTATTATGTGTTTTTTTCTGGTATTATTGTGTGGTTTGAGTTGCACCCTTTTTGCCCTCAAAACAGCCCCAATTTGTCAGGGAATGGGCCCTACAAGGTGTCGAAAGCGTTCCAATAGGGATGTTGGCTCACGCTGACTCCAATGCTTCCCACATGTGTGTTAAATTGGCTGGATGTCCTTTGGGTGGTGGACCATTCTTGATACACACAAGAAAACTGTTGAGCGTGAAAAACCTAGCCGTGTTGTAGTTCTTGACACAATTAAACCGGTGCGCCTGGCACCTACCACCATACCCCGTTCAACGGCACTTCATTATTTTGTCTTGCCCATTCACCCTCTGAGTGGCACACACACAATCCAAGTTTCAATTGTCTAAAAATCCTTATTTTCTTCTCCCCTTCACCCAAACTGATCGAAGTGGATTTAACAAGTGACATCAAGGAAATAACAGGTTTTGACTAATGTTTCGTAGACTCAATGTACATATAACTGTGTCTGCGCTTCTACGTTTTGGCGCTCTGCATCATTCACAGCAGACTTGGGTACAAATAGTACCTGCGTTTCTTTCAAATAGTTTAAGCATTTGATTGTGCACGTCTGGAAACAAGAGACTGAAGCCTTAATAGACCCCAGGAATGAGAACCTGCTGTTATCTAGCTTTCAATACCACAGCTATTACCACTACCAGACGACAGGACACACTGAACAGTCAGAGATGTGCTGTATTTAACATTTCGGCTTCCATTTATGAAACATTGACATGTCCTCTACCCTTCTCGATGCAAAAGCAGCTTTAGCAAAAGAAAATGTGCTGTTTAACTTTCGGTTGGGAAGACTACAGCTTGGGTGACTAAAAATAGCTCCTGGCAATCCTACCACAGACGAGAGAGAAACAATGAGTAAACATGTTACCACATCTTCCTGTTTAACCAAACGAGTGTAAATCAACCTCAGTCACAACTGTGCCAGAGTTTATGAGTGGACAATGGACCGGACAATTCCGTCAATTCCTCGCTAAATTTGTGACATGTATCAAATACTTCATCTTTTAGTTGTTCAGAAGCGTCTCAATTATTTCTGAGGGCTGTCCCGCTCATAGATATCATTTATATTCAGTGAAAATAGTACGTGAAAATGAAACAAATTGCTTATTGCATTAAATATGCATCCGTTTCAAACGCAACTTGTCATCACCACTACACAAAATCAAAGCTTTTCTGTCACAGAGTCAGTCCCCTATAGCTCACCTTTTTTTGGTATCAATTTATTCGGATAGTCCCAAATAGATTGTTTGTAATTCGGTAGATGTTCAACTAACAACAACAATTTGACTAACTATCGAGTAATCCTAACCCTCGCCTTAACCCTAGCTTAACCTAACCCTTATTCTAACGCTAAACTGAAATGTAACCCTTAACTGTAACCCTAAAAAGCTGTGGCATATCAAAAGAGTTGGAATTGATAGTTTAGACATTTGTAAATCACCTATAGGGGACTATCAAAATGAAGTGTGCGATTAAGATCACTTCATTCGTCAAATTACACACAAGGTCCAATGGAAATTTGACCTCCACTTTATCACAATCCCGCCCGAAAGACCTACAGGGAGCATGCCATTCTTCGGCACCTGTGGAGCAGTTGTTGTGGTGAGCCGTTGTGCCCTTACTCAAGGGCACAACGGCAGGCGATGGCATCTAGGATTTGATATCAGCCAGCTCACTTCCCGCCAGATTTTTCCCATCAGACCCGGGATTAGAATTTGCAACCCTCCGATTGTTAGCTGGCCTCTCTAACCACTAGGCTACCTGCCGCCCATGAACTATCCTTCTAACTGTCACAGACAGAATGGAGACAACTCAGAAGACATATTTGTTGTCCCCATGCCTGAGTTTCTACTGTGAGATTGTGGGTGGCCATTGCTTTGGTAAACACACTAGTTGGGCCCAGAGGACGATGGTAGTGCTGATGAGCTACTTAGGATCAACAAGGGATTCAAAAGCCTTTGAGCCCGAGCTCTCTGCTACTGCTAATGACTACAAACGCTGACAGAGAGAGAGAGAGAGAGAGAGAGAGAGAGAGAGAGAGATTGAAACAGGGAGGGAGGAGGACATAAAGAGAAAGAGGAGGGAAAGAGAAAATTCAGAGGCACCCCCTACTCAAGGACTAGGGCCCTTTAAGTAATAACTGAAAACAAATTGCACCACCACCACCACTGAAAGTTCATTCATGATCCCCTTAATATATCCAAAATGGCCACCCAGTCACAAAACTAAGCCCTGTTGGCCAAACCAACACAAGGCTGAAATGACACGATAGAGCCCCCATTTCGGCTCTGGTAGCAGTGAAGTCTATGGATGCTGAGCACAGCAAAGCACACACTAACCTTGTGCAGTGAGTGAAACACATGAATGCACCGTGGCTGCAGCCAGCCTTCCTTCACTGCAGTAACTCAACTCCAAAGTCAAGTCCATTAGGGGGTTATCTAACGGCCCAACCAGGGGGTCGGAAACTGCTCTGCAGTTGGGGGTTATGGACTGAGGAGATTTATAGGGAGGAATAATGCTGGGAGCCAACATGACATTCTTGTCTCTCGTGTCACGCTGTGCACATCACATTACAGTCCACTATCACACTGTAGAATAGAGGAGGATGGATTTCAACAGTGTAAAACTAGAGAAGTGTGCAAGTTAGTGGTAAATGGGAGAGTGGGGAATTGTCTGGCGCTGAAAAAAGGATAGATGGGGCAATGTGTGGAGTGGAGCTGTGGTGTGTGTGTGTGTGTGTGTGTGTATGTGTGTGTGTGTGTGTGGTTGTAGTGACATTTTTAACAGGATTTAGAAGGGAGAGAACATGAGTGGTACAAACTGTATCTGAGGAAAGGTGTGTGTTTATATGAGGTAAACCCAAAATCCTCTTCGAGGGGTTCTCACATTGTTCATGTACTCGCTCAGCAGGTCTTGCAGGGCCTGCCGGACGGCGTTGCACTCGGCCACGATGCGCTCGCGGCGGTCGTCGCGGGTGCAGGACGAGTCGGCCATGAGGGCGGCGCCGCTGATGATGCTCTCCAGGCGCTCCTCCAGGGAGGGGCGGAAACGCGCTTCGCTGAACGTCAGCGGGTCCAGGATGATCTTGTTCTGACCGGGAGGAAAGGAGAGAGGGAGGTCAGAAACAGGCTAACCAAAGGGTCAACTTTTGAATGCTACTGCACTTCAGAACTTTGTGCCCAACGAGACTGTTTAGTATTCAGAGTGGAGCATGTCACTCCTTTATCTTATTAACCAAAGGTTAAGTGTTGGGTCACCCAATTGTATGTAAGCCCTGTTGGGCTAGATTGTTTACAAGAATGATGAACACATGGAAATGCACGTTAGAATCACCCATGAAAAGCTACAATCTACATTCAAGATTACTTTGCCACCAGCGCTAACTATAATACATGTCAAAACAAACGACACAGATGAAGATCTGAGGAAGACATGAGAGAGAGACAGAGAGAGAGAGAGGGAGAAAGAGAGGGAGAGAGAGAAAGAGAGGGAGAGAGGGAGAAAGAGAGGGAGAGAGAGAAAGAGAGGGAGAGAGGGAGAAAGAGAGGGAGAGAGAGAAAGAGAGGGAGAGAGAGAAAGAGAGGGAGAGAGAGACAGAGAGAGAGAGAGGGAGAAAGAGAGGGAGAGAGAGAAAGAGAGGGAGAGAGGGAGAAAGAGAGGGAGAGAGAGAAAGAGAGGGAGAGAGGGAGAAAGAGGGAGAGAGAGAAAGAGAGGGAGAGAGGGAGAAAGAGAGGGAGAGAGAGAAAGAGAGGGAGAGAGAGAAAGAGAGGGAGAGAGAGAAAGAGAGGGAGAGAGAGAAAGAGAGGGAGAGAGGGAGAAAGAGAGGGAGAGGGAGAAAGAGAGGGAGAGAGGGAGAAAGAGAGGGAGAGAGGGAGAAAGAGAGGGAGAGAGAGAAAGAGAGGGAGAGAGGGAGAAAGAGAGGGAGAGAGGGAGAAAGAGAGGGAGAAAGAGAGGGAGAAAGAGAGAGAGAGAGGGAGAAAGAGAGGGAGAGAGAGGCCTGTTTAAGTTATGTTTCTGCCGTCAACCATGAGTTACATAAAAATACATCTTAGCTGTTTCTTTGGAACAGGTTGTTGCTGAAATATATTACTGGTAGCATAGGCTTATGTCTGAGGTTCACAGAGTCATATACACCCTTCTGGTCTTCATAATGACTGTAGTAATACACATAATAATAATAATAATATCGGACTGACCCATGTCTAAGGCCACCATCTCCCAACGAGAGAGAGAGAGAGAGAGAGAGAGAGAGAGAGAGAGAGAGAGAGAGAGAGAGAGAGAGAGAGAGAGAAAAAAACAGAAAAAGAGAGAATATGGGACAAATAAGAAAGAGGAGGAAAGAGAGGACTTGTACGACAGCAGGCGGCAGTAGCCCATTTCAATTTATTAATTACACTCAGGGAGAGAGGGAAAAAAAATTAAAGAAAGAAAGATAGATAGAAAGAAAGGGAGAAAGATGGTAAAGAAAAAAATAAAGAAAAAAATTAATAAATAAAAGGAGAAAGAATGAGAGAAACAGAGAGTGCTACAACAGCAGGAGGTAGTTACAGGTAGGGAGTGTAACAAAGCTAGCAAACACATTTGGCAGTGATAGCAGATGGCTCAGTGCAATCTGTCAGCACTAGGTGGTAAAGCCAGAGGCTGAGAGTGGAGGAAAGGTCACCTTCAAGCTTAGCTTCAGGGTCCTAGTACCAGACCCTTACACCCCCCTCCCCGCCTGCTTTATGGGGCCTTTAAGCACAGAGTGAGGAGACACAGGGGCCCCGGCTTTTATTATTGGAAGTAGCCGCAAAATATACTTTTTTATGATCTGTACAGCAGGTAAGAACAAAAATTACCATTTTGATGGAGAAGGTATTACGTTTTACGGCCGTACAATTTCAATATCCCATTCGGCAGCAGTTTGTGGTGCGGTGGAGTTTTAAAGAGGGAGAAGCCACGGCGGGTAGGCAACGTTTATTAGTAAAGAGGTGCCTAAATCCCTGGGGGTGTGTGTTTGTGTATGTGTGTGTGTGTGTGTGTGTGTGTGTATGTCTGCGCATGTCTGCGTGTGTGTGTGTGTGTGTGTGTGTGTGTGTGTGTGTGTGTGTTCATATCGGTTGTACTGCGCATTACGGTTGAAAACAGTTCCAGTCGGGCGTAGTTGAAAACAAAATACAGTGCCGTTCAATGACTACTGTCTTCGACTGTTTTGCGAGGGCCTAATTTGTTTCGGGTCGCAGCTAGACAGCATCTATTTTCCACAAAGCGAGTTAGCCACAATGTCTAGTCTAGCAACTGAAGCCTATTCTAAAGAACAGCAGGGTGCTATCACATTGACGGGAGACACAGAGCACACACACATTTCCCATTTACACAGACAGAGAGACATCGAGCTGATGGCTTTGTCTGAAACCCTGAAGTGGCAACCCAGCCCTATGAGTGGGAAACCCATTCCAGGCCACTGCTCTGTGTGTGCGAGAATGAGAGCAACAACACAGATGGTATTAGACATGGTGTGTCGAGTCATATCCATCTCCATCCTGCCCATAATGCTCCATAATTATCACTGTTTTCTCTGCCTTAATGTCATTTCATCTTGTATCTTATTAAGAGTCTCCGGCATCGCAGGCTTGGTAAGCACAATCCATTGGCTTCGGGAGGACATTACAAAGACAGTGAGCCTTCAGAATGGGGCTAGATGGTTGCGTTTCTATTGTTTGCATCGAACAAACATTCTAGTCGCGCGAAAAGGCGGTGGCATGCATTCCGGTAATACAGGCATTCATTAAAGTTTGCCTAATCTCGTTTTCTTCAACGTGGGAGAGAGGAGAGGGGGGTGGAGGGAAGAATGGGAATGCCCAGCATCTGTAGAGCTAGAGGCAGCCTGGATAAAACTGGCTGCAATCAGAGGAGTATTGTCTTTCTTACGTTTCAGTGTTGCACGACTTGGAACCACTCTGCTATCCTTGTTCGGGGTGACACTGTTGTAATTTCGTTTTTTTTGTTGTTTACATTTCCACAATTTATTCATGGGTGCAGAATATTTACAGAAGTGATTTAGGTCAGTCTTTCTCACCGCTCGCATCAGGGTTCAACAGAGGTCGCCTCCCGTAGCCCGCCGCCCATGAGCTAAGCTACATTACATCAGATGGTTCTGATTTGTAAATAAACAAAAAAATGTCAACAAAGAAATATCCCCCAAAAAGCAGTCAGCAGTAGTGCCCTGCCTTAGCATACATAACAGAATTAAAATGTCTGTTTTTGGGGCAGTAGTAGCAGAAGCAAGCGAATGGCAACAGTGAGTTGTGTTCAGAGCCTGGCCAGTGAGCTACGTTCAGGCTCCACTCAGGCCTCTAATCCTGGGGGCAGGGTGACAGGCTGATTGTCAAACGATGCATGAGAAAGACAGGCAGGGAGAGAGAGAGAGAGAATATGGGATGAATTCAGCCACAGCGAGGGGGATGAGATGAATAAAGATAGAGAGAAAGAGAGAAAGAGGGTCTGAGACAAAGAGGGGAGTTGTGAGACAGCAGGACGGTAGTGCCTCTGTTCATATTACTAATGACACTCTCTCTCAGGTACCTCTAACACTACCCTGCCTCCTATACAAGCCCTGGCCTACATTCACATTCACTGGTTGGCGCCTCAGGAACCCAAATACTGAATCCCCGATTCCCAAAGGGACTCATTTTATCAGTTACATTTGACAGTTTAAGTCTGTATATCAGTTTGTGCTCTAGTTTAAAAGGCAATGAGGTCCTTTATCTACTTCCACAGAGTCAGATGAACTTGTGGATGTCATTTGTATGTTTCTGTATCCAGTTTAAAGGAAGATAGAGGTAGTTTCACAAGCCAATGGTAACTAGTGTTAGCGCAATGACTGGAAGTCTATATACGTTACGTCTACTAGCATGCCAACGTATACGTTGGCATGCTAGTAGATCCCATAGACTTCCAGGCAATTGTGCTAATGCTAGTTAGGATTGGCTCACAAAACTACCTTCAACTACCATTTGCCAAAATCCTGAAGTATCCATGTAAAACCACGTGGCAGAAATAAATACCTACAGTAGCTACCTTCCATTTAGGATATGTCCAATTGTTGTCTTCACCGGGGTGTTTCAACTTCAACAGACCAGGTGAAATACAAAATAAATATGTCTGAGTTACACTGGCCAGACACCAATCATTTTATGTGCACTCAAGATACTGCAGGTTCAACTGTTATACTGTGACTATGTCTATGTTCATCTTAAGTATCCCGGGAACTGAAGTACTCTTGATCATCATACAGTTGAAGTCGGAAGTTTACATACACTTAGGTTGGAGTCATTGAAACTCGTTTTTCAACCACTCCACACATTACTTCTTAACAAACTATAGTCTTGGCAAGTCGGTTAGGACATCTATTTTGTGCATGACACAAGTCATTTTTCCAACAATTGTTTTACTGACAGATTATTTCACTTATAATTCACTATATCACAATTCCAGTGGGTCAGAGGTTTACATACACCAAGTTGACTGTGCCTTTAAACAGCTTGGAAAATTCCAGAAAATTATGTCATGGCTTTGGAAGCTTCTGATTGACATCATTTGAGTCAATAGGAGGTGTACCTGTGGATCTATTTCAAGGCCTACCTTCAAACTCAGTGCCTCTTTGCTTGACATCATGGGAAAAATCACAGGAAATCAGCCAAGACCTCAGAAAATAAATTGTAGACCTCCACAAGTCTGGTTCATCCTTGGGAGCAATTTCCAAACACCTGAAGGTACCACGTTCATCTGTACAAACAATAGTACGCAAGTTTAAACACCATGGGACCACGCAGCAGTCATACTGCTCAAGAAGGCGACACGTTCTGTCTCCTAGAGATGAACTTATTTTGGTTTTGAAAGAAATAAAAAACTGAAAGAAATAAAATCTGAAATCAATCATTCTCTCTACTAATATTCAGACATTTCACATTCTTAAAATAAAGTGGTGATCCTAACTAACCTAAGACAGGACATTTTTAGTAGGATTAAATGTTAGGAATTGAGAAAAACAGAGTTTTAATGTATTTGGCTAAGGTGTATGTAAACTTCAGACTTCAACTGTATGTGACTTGTTTCAGGAAACTAGGCGTATGTGTCGGGTCACAGAACAGCCGTTTTTTTTATCCAAATAAGATATTGGGCAAAAATGCCTTCTCGAACATGTGAACAATTGTTGCCAGAAGCCCAGTTACAGTCACCAACGCACTGAATAACATGAAAACAACCTAACTCTGTTAATGCTAGAAAATGGTCAGAGTGGGGTGTTCTATCATTATGTGTCTGGAAGTAGCTAGCAAGTTAGCTAGTTAGTTTGGGTGCTTGACTGCTGTGTTGAGGTTAGAACGTTCGGCTCAACCCTACTCATCGGCCAGAGCGTCCAGTGTGCGCTCTGAACGAGAAACGCTCTGAATTTACTAATGGACAACCAATTTACTAACGGACAGCACAGTTACAGTCACTAACGCTCTGGATAACATAACAGCATAACAAGCTCTGCTAGGGCCAGTAATGTTCAGTGAGCTGTTCTCTCTCACTTAGATGTCTGTAAGTAGCTAGCAAGTTAGCTTGGGTGCTTGACTGCTGTTAGTACATTCGGATCAACCCTTAAAGAGATGGGTGGGGATAAAGCTTAAGAGGGTGTGAATGATGCTGAATGGGTGTAGACAAATTAGGGCTCTCCAATAGTAGTACCAAAACATTCAAAGGACATTTTCTCAAAAGTGTATCAACTTTCAAAGCAAAATGACTTTCCCATTTTCCCTCAACTGTAGTGTATGATGTACCACTTTGTAGCTTTGAGTCTGTACTTTTATCCAATGTAAAAAACACAATTTCAAATTTTGCTACGTAAGACCGATTTGAGTCGGACGGTCACACATGACCATTTGCTGGCTATTGACGTGACAAAGAAAGGAACATTTCTGGTTGATAACTAAACCCAACAACACAACAAATAGTCTGGAGGACATATCATAGCCTACACAAACAACCAAGGGGAAATGGCTAGACACAAATTGAAAAGGAAACTAGGGGGAAACTTGTCAACTTCTTTGCACAGTGTGTCCATCCACCATCCTTTCCCCTACATAGTGCACAACTTTGACCATGGTCCATAGGGCTATGTTCAAAAGTAATGCACTATGTAGGGAATAGGGTGCCATTTGGGATGCATGTCCACACTGAGTGTCAGGACGTGTCAACCTCTTTACACAGAGTCGCAACAGGGCTTGTGTGTTTCGAACTGTAATCACCTCCACGCTGGGACAAAAAAATGTCATGCTACAGAGACCACTGCCCAAAAGCACGAGCTACATGTTGAGAGGCGTGTGTGTGTTTGTTTGCGCTTGCATGCGTGGGGGTGTGTGTCTCGCCCACGCAGAGCCCGGACCTGTTGCTTATTTCACCCTCTCCTCCTCTTTCTCACATTTTGATTTCTCCTTTCTCTCCCTTTCCTCTCTTTCTTTACCAAGGTGTAATGGAATTCGCACCCCTGCCTTCCAGCCCACCCACGGACAACCATGTCGTACATCATTTAGACTGGGAGAGAACAGTGTGCTCTTTTTGCTGACTCATCCAGGGCTTCTGTGCTGTGCTTTACCGCCGCTACACACACACACACACACACACACACAAACAGACACACACAAATGCATACACACAGGCACGCACAAGCATCATACACAAACACGTGTGCATGCACACACACACGCACACTCCCCCAGCCATAGACACAGCCTGATCTTTCCGATAGTGGCCTAGCTGCTATTTTTAGGGAGCCACAGAAAAGGACTGTGGAGTGCCGCGGCGGAAATTGCAAGTTTATCTGTGATTTCCTCCCAGGATTATCAGTATGTTAGTCTTCTTGATTGTAGTTTATGTTTTGTCTCTCTCTTTTTTCATTCGCTCTCTCGAGATAAGTCACTTGGACGATTACTACTTTGCCGGTCGATGTGTTAGTGAATAATGCTGTTTAGCTGCAGACTACTCGATTCAGGTGGAAAATAGGGGTCCTTTCACTCCTGCCAAACAGAAACAATACCATTAGTCAAGTTGCCTCTTATCAGCTCTTCTGCAACAGTTGGCTGGTAATATCTAGTAGAGATGCACAAGAGGAGGAAGGGGTAATATGTATCTGTGCCTCCCTATCCTTGGCTAAACGGAATTGGGGATGTATAACATACAGACATTGACAAATTGATACAGTTAAAGTCGGAAGTTTACATACCTTAGCCAAATACATTTAAACTCAGTTTTTCACAATTCCTGAGATGTAATCCTAGTAAACATGCCCTGTCCTAGGTCAGTAAGGATCACCACTATATTTTAAGAATGTGAAATGTCAGAATAATAGTAGAGGGAATGATTTATTTCAGCTTTTATTTCTTTCATCACATTCCGTGGGTCAGAAGTTTACATACACTCAATTAGTATTTGGTAGCATTGCCGTTAAATTGTATAATTTGGTCAAACGTTTTGGGTGGCCTTCCACAAGCTTCCCACAATAAGTTGGGTGAATTTTGACCCATTCCTCCTGACAGAGCTGGTGTAACTGGGTCAGGTTTGTAGGCCTCCTCTCACACGCTTTTTCAGTTCTGCCCACAAATTCTCTATAGGATTGAGGTCAAAACTTTGTGATAGCCACTCCAATACCTTGACTTTGTTGGCCTTAAACCTCTAGTGACTCCCCATCCCGCATGAGGGAGCGTAATCATCGACTGACACGAATTAGCATAATGCAACGGACATAAATATTCCTAGAAAATATCCCTATTCATGAAAATCACAAAAGAAATTCAAAATATGCTTGACAAGCATTTGTGTAAGTTTATCGATAGCCTAGTATAGCATTTTGTCCAGCTAGCAGCAGGTAACTTGGTGACGGAAATCAGAAAAGCAATCAAATTAAATCGTTTATCATTGATGAGCTTCGGATGTTTTCACTCACGACACTCCCAGTTAGATAGCAAATGTTCCTTTTTTCCAAAAATATTATTTTTGTAGGCGAAATAGCTCCGTTTGTTCTTCAAGTTTGGCTAAGAAATCACCTGTTAATTGCAGTCATGAAAACGGCGAAAAATATAGCCAATTAGCTCCATAATATCGACAGAAACATTGTAAACGTTGTTTATAATCAATCCTCAAGGTATTTTTCAAATATCTATTCGATAATATATCCATCGGGACAATTAGTTTTTCAGTAGGACCGATTGGAGTAATGGCTACCTCTGTATTTTACGCGAGAATCTCTCTGGAAGCATCAGGTGACCACTTGCGCAATGTAGCCTCCTACGGGTATTCTTCAACATAAATGCGTAAAACTACGTCACAATGCTGTAGACACCTTCGGGAATACGGAGAAAGAGTAATCTGGTTGATAGCCCATTCACTGCTCAATAGGGACGCATTGGAACGCAGCGCTTACAAAACACGAGGCACTTCCGGATTAGATTTTTCTCAGGCTTTCGCCTGCAACATCAGTTTTGTTATACTCACAGACAATATTTTTACAGTTTTGGAAACTTTAGAGTGTTTTCTATCCCAAGCTGTCAATTATATGCATATTCTAGCATCTTGTCCTGACAAAATATCCTGTTTACTACGGGAACGTTTTTTTCCCAAAAATGAAACTACTGCCCCCTAGTCACAAAAGGTTTTAAGCCATTTTCCCAAAACTTTGGAAGTATGCTTGGGGTCATTGTCCATTTGGAAGACCCATTTGCGACCAAGCTTTAACTTCCTGACTGATGTCTTGAGATGTTGCTTAAATATATCTACATAATTCTCCTACCTCATCTATTTTGTGTAGTGCACCAGTCCCTCCTGCAGCAAAGCACCCCCACAACATGACGCTGCCACCCCTGTGCTTCACGGTCGGGATGGTGTTCTTCAGCTTGCAAGCCTCCCCATTTTCCTCCAAACATAATGATAGTCTAATTTCGCCAAACAGTTCTATTTTTGTTTCATCAGACCAGAGGACATTTCTCCAAAAAGTATGATCTTTGTCCCCATGTGCAGTAGCAAACCGTAGTCTGGCTTTTTTATGGCGGGTTTGGAGGAGGGGCTTCTTCCTTGCTGAGCGGCCTTTCAGGTTATGTTGATATAGGACTCGTTTTACTGTGGATATAGATACTTTTGTACCCGTTTCCTCCAACATCTTCACAAGGTCCTTTGCTGTTGGTCTGGGATTGATTTGTACTTTTTGCACCAAAGTACGTTCATCTTTAGCAGACAGAACTTGTCTCCTTCCTGAGCGGTATGATGGCTGCGTGGTCCCATGGTGTTTATACTTGCGTACTATTGTTTTTACAGATGAACATGGTACCTTCAGACATTTGGAAATTGCTCCCAAGGATGAACCAGACTTGTGGAGGTCAGAAGCTTCTAAAGCCATGACATAATTTTCTGGAATTTTCCCAGCTGTTTAAAGGCACAGTCAATTTAGTGTATGTAAACTTCTGACCCACTGGAATTGTGATAAGTTAAATAATCTGTAAACAATTGTTGTAAATATTTCTGATGTCATGCACAAAGTAGATGTCCTAACCAACTTGCCAAAACTATAGTTTGTTAAGAAGAAATTTGTGACGTTGTTGAAAAACTAGTTTTAATGACTTCAACCTAAGTGTATGTAAACTTCCAACTGTACATCTCAGCTGACAATACATATAAATATATATATATTTTTGTCTTCTAAATTGCAATTGCATGATAATTGGTGGCGGACGTGGATGGCGTGCATTCTGCAACACGTACTCTTAGAAAAAATGGTTCCAAAAGGGATATTTGGCTGTCCCAATAGGAGAACCCTTTCTGGTACCAGATTGAACCCTTTTTGGTTCCAGATGGAACTATTTTGGGTTCTGTGTAGAACCCTCTGGGGAAAGGGTTCTACATGGAACCCAAAAGGGTTCTACCTGGAACCAAAAACATTTTCAAAGGGTTCCCATATGGAGACAGCCGAAGAACCCTTTCAGGTTCTAGATAGCATCTTTTTTTCTAAAAGTGTACCTGTACTAAGGCTCAAAGTGACATATGCTTACAAAAAAAAACGGTAAAGGAAATTAATAAAAAGCAGCCTGCATTGCTATTTGGCAAAGAGATGTAGGCACAGGAGATTAGATGGGACCATGGAGACTGGGACACCTTGATTTAAGAAGACAGAAGGGAGTACAGCAAAGCCACAATACCCTGGAGGGGATCTCACATCTCGGGGAGGAAAAGTCTCTTGGGGGAGAACAGCTGAAGATGATATGTTCTTTACAAGATGGATGGTAAAAAGGTGAGTGTTCCCCTGAGGAATCGACTTTGTTGTTATTCCCGAGCAGGGTGTCAGTTTGTTGTGATTGGGAAAAGGGGGGAACGGTGGGGAGAGAGAAAGAGAGAGAGAGGGGTGGGAGGGGGTGCAGCATACAGTTTTGACAAAGGCCCAGGGCCCTTTAACAAGAATTGGTGCCGGTTGAATCCATTCTCCTAGCACCTCTCTAGTGTCAATTTAGTCCTCGTTCGCAGCTTTCATCAACCCTCTCCCTCAACGTCAGCAAGATAAAAGAGCTGATGGTGGACTTCAGGAAATGGAGGGGCGAACACGCCACCCACCCACAACGATGGGGCTGTAGTGGAGTGGGTCGAGAGTAAGTTCCTCTGTGTCCACATCACTAAGGAAATAACATGGTCCACACACACACACACAGTTGTGACGAGTGCACAAGAGACTCTTACCCCTCAGGAGGCTGAAAAGATTTGGCATGGGCCCTCGAATCCTCAAAAAGTTCTACAGCTGCACCATTGAGATCATCTTGAGGTATTTAGAGGTCTTATGGCTTGGAGGTAGAAGCTATTCAAGGTCCTGTTGGTTCCAGACTTGCTGCACTGGTAACGCTTGCAGTGCGGTAGCAGAGAGAACAGTCTGTGGCTTGGGTGTCAACACTTGGTATGGCAACTGCAAGGCACCCAACCGCAAGGTGCTACATAGGGCGGTGAGTACAGCCCAGTACATCACTAGGGCTGAGCTCCCTGCCATCCAGGACTTCTATACCAGGCGGTGTCAGAGGAAGGCACAAAAAATTGTCAAAGATTCCAGACACCCAAGCCACAGACTGTTCTCGCTGCTACCGCACTGCAAGCGTTACCAGTGCAGCAAGTCTGGAACCAACAGGACCTTGAATCATGAAGTGGAACGACATTTATTGGATATTTCAAACTTTTTTAACAAATCAAAAACTGAAAAATTGGGCGTGCAAAATGATTCAGCCCCTTTACTTTCAGGACAGCAAACTCTCTCCAGAAGTTCAGTGAGGATCTCTGAATGATCCAATGTTGACCTAAATGACTTATGATGATAAATACAATCCACCTGTGTGTAATCATGTCTCCGTATAAATGCACCTGCACTGTGATAGTCTCAGAGGTCCGTTAAAAGCGCAGAGAGCATCATGAAGAACAAGGAACACACCAGGCAGGTCCGAGATACTGTTGTGAAAAAGTTTAAAGCCGGATTTGGATACAAAAAGACTTCCCAAGCTTTAAACATCCCAAGGAGCACTGTGCAAGCGATAATATTGAAATGGAAGGAGTATCAGACCACTGCAAATCTACCAAGACCTGGCCGTCCCTCCAAACTTTCAGCTCATACAAGGAGAAGACTGATCAGAGATGCAGCCAAGAGGCCCATGATCACTCTGGATGAACTGCAGAGATCTACAGCTGAGGTGGGAGACTCTGTCCATAGGACAACAATCAGTCGTATATTGCACAAATGTGGCCTTTATGGAAGAGTGGCAAGAAGAAAGCCATTTCTTAAAGATATCCATAAAAAGTGTTGTTTAAAGTTTGCCACAACCACCTGGGAGACACACCAAACATGTGGAAGAAGGTGCTCTGTTCAGATGAAACCAAAATTGAACTTTTTGGCAACAATGCAAAACGTTATGTTTGTCGTAAAAGCAACACAGCTCATCACCCTGAACACACCATCCCCACTGTCAAACATGGTGGTGGCAGCATCATGGTTTGGGCCTGCTTTTCTTCAGCAGGGACAGGGAAGATGGTTAAAATTGATGGGAAGATGGATGGAGCCAAATACAGGACCATTCTGGAAGAAAACCTGATGGAGTCTGCAAAAGACCTGAGACTGGGACGGAGATTTGTCTTCCAACAAGACAATGATCCAAAACATAAAGCAAAATCAAAAATTCAAAAATAAACATATCCAGGTGTTAGAATGGCCAAGTCAAAGTCCAGACCTGAATCCAATCGAGAATCTGTGGAAAGAACTGAAAACTGCTGTTCACAAATGCTCTCCATCCAACCTCACTGAGCTCGAGCTGTTTTGCAAGGAGGAATGGGAAAAAATTTCAGTCTCTCGATGTGCAAAACTGATAGAGACATACCCCAAGCGACTTACAGCTGTAATCGCAGCAAAAGGTGGCGCTACAAAGTATTAACTTAAGGGGGCTGAATAATTTTGCACGCACAATTTTTCAGTTTTTGATTTGTTAAAAAAGTTTGAAATATCCAATAAATGTCGTTCCACTTCATGATTGTGTCCCACTTGTTGTTGATTCTTCACAAAAAAATACAGTTTTATATCTTTATGTTTGAAGCCTGAAATGTGGCAAAAGGTCGCAAAGTTCAAGGGGGCCGAATACTTTCGCAAGGCACTGTATGTTCTCTGGTTGGATATTGTGATATAGATAGGAATAGTTCCCATGAGACGTTTAAGCCTAATCAAAGAATGGAGTAAGAAAACGAAAGACCATAGCAACAGGTTGGAGCAAAATGTCAAAACATAACCCCTATAAGGTGCTGGTCACATGGAGTAATGCCACAAGGCAGAGAGGAAGAGTTGAATGTTGTCTGACTCAATGAGAGTATGTCCCCGGTGATAGCAATAAATAACATGACTTCCTGTTTAGAAATGGACCAAGGTGAAGGTCAGACGGTTAATCATTTAGGTTATTTAACCAGGTGAGACCCATTGAGATAGTCATCTCAATGGATCCCTATCTCTGGCTATTGAAAGGTATTAGGTTCTGGGAAGGTGATGGCCAAAAACATTTGAGACACTCTGCAGCGATACACCATATACCAGCTATTAGAAGAATATCAAATATAAAATATATTTGATTTGTTTAACACTTTTTTTGGTTACTACATGATGTGTTATTTCATAGTTTTAATGTCTTCACTATTATTCTACAATGTAGAAAATAGTAAAGATAAAGAAAAATCCTTGAATGAGTTGGTGTTCTAAAACTTTTGACCGTTTGAGTAAGAGGTGATCAGGAGTAAAGAAATCACATTGTAAAACGTTGAATAAAAGACAGAAAGGTTAAAAAGGACATTGGTGCTATTGCAAAGGCCTAAGAGAGTGTGTAAGTATGTCAGCCCTAGTCTCATATTTCCCCTCTTGCCACTGTCCATCACATCAGGATCCAGGCAGTGCTAATGTCACCTCTGACCATTTGCTGGGTCCTACTTCGACCCCACTTTGGGCCATTGGGAACGTCATCTATGTCACATGTGCTCACCAAAACACTGAACACTGACATTTTCGGGAGCCCTCGAACAGTTCCCCACTGGTACTTGGACAAAATGTGGCAAAACTTTACCCTTCCATTGCTTCGCCCTCCAGGTTCTCAATCACCCATGAATAGGGGCTGGTTATACAACGACCACAACATGGGCAAGCTAATGCTTCAGGGAGAGCCTTCAAGCTTTTCCAAGGCGTACGCGGGAGAAAATCTTGATAAAAGCTCGACTCGTCCACTCTCTGAATGCCCACGCATTGTATGGGGCTGGTTGGATAATGAGTGAAACGCCCTGTGACAAAACTAGCCGTGGGCCGCCACCACCCAACGGGAGAGTGTTAGTCAAATTGTCCTCCCTATCTGATTGATTACGCTAATGAAGGTTGCCCGCCTGGCTCGCTCAGGGTCACTATTTGCTTACTGTCTCACGATGGCACCAATGGTGGAGTTGGTTGTCATGGAATCTGAGCTTCTGCGAACAGTCCTATTTTGTTTATTCTCCATAAATCAAATCACATCAAATCAACATTTTATTTGTCACATACACATGGTTCAGCAGATGTTAATGCGAGTGTAGCGAAATGCTTGTGCTTCTAGTTCCGACAGTGCAGCAATATCTAACACGTAATCACAACACCTACCTAATACACACAAATCTAAGTAATGGAATGGAATAAGAATATATACATATATATATATATACAGTTGAAGTCTGAAGTTTACATACACCTTAACCAAATACATTTAAACTCAGTTTTTCACAAGTCCTGAGATTTAATCCTAGTATTCCCTGTATTAGGTCAGTTAGGATCATCACTTTATTTTAAGAATGTGAAATGTCAGAATAACAGTAGAGAGAATCATTTATTTCAGCTTTTATTTATTTCATCACATTCCCAGTGGGTCAGAAGTTTACATACACTCAATTAGTATTTGGTAGCACTGCCTTTAAATTGTTTAACTTGGGTCAAACGTTTCGGGTAGCCTTCCACAAGCTTCCCACAATAAGTTGGGTGAACTTTGGCCCATTCCTCCTGACAGAGCTGGTGACACTGAGTCAGGTTTATAGGCTTGGGGTCATTGTCCATTTGGAAGACACATTTGGAAGACACATTTGCGACCAAGCTTTAACTTCCTGACTGATGTTTTGAGATGTTGCTTCAATATCCACATCATTTTTCTTCCTCATGATGCCATCTATATTGGCAAGTGCAGCTGTCCCTCCTACAGCAAAGCACCCCCACAACATTATGCTACCACCCCCGTCCTTCATGGCTGGGATGGTGTTCTTCGGCTTGAAAGCCTCCACCTTTTTCATCCAAACATAAAGATGGTCATTATGACCAAACAGTTATATTTATACATATGACATGAGTAATGCTAGATATGTAAACATTCTTAAAGTGACCGTTCACTTCAAGTCTGTATGTTGGCAGCAGCCACTCAATGTTAGTGATGGCTGTTTAACAGTCTGATGGTCTTGAGATAGAAGCTGTTTTTCAGTCTCTCGGTCCCCGCTTTGATGCACCTGTACTGACCTCGCCTTCTGGATGATAGTGGGGTGAACAGGCAGTGGCTCGGGTGGTTGTTGGCCTTGATTATCTTTTTGTCCTTCTTGTGTTGATGGTGTGAAGCACCAACGTCACCATCACCATCCCCATCAAAACAGAGTGGCAGAACAGCTGATCCTCTTGGCCGTTCAATCGGCGTTTCCTTTGTTAAGGGGAAAGTGTTAAGGTAATTAAGAGAGTATTTCCGCCGTGACATCCCTGAGATTAAGTCCGCTGTAATCACGCCAATGGTAAATGTCACCCAATAATGAGAATTAACAGGATTAACTACATTCCTGAGAGCCGAGAATAATGAAGGGGAGAAAAGTGTTCGTTCCAATCCAAGCTGCAACCAAACCAAGTTGAGAGGTCTTTTACTCACCAAGCAATGTGTTTTGGTGACAGAGCGGAGGAACAATGGCAGGATCCTTTGCATGACTGACTGGCTCTTAGAAACTATGCGGATCTTTGTGAAGACAACACACCTGTAATCTCTCTCTCTGTTTCAGGAGACACTATCTGGGCCCTCAGAGGTAACTCTCTCTCTCTCTCTCCTTTAATACAGCTTAGGCCCAATTTAGCTCCACTACAGCAGCGGATGATAGCCCGAGCCAATGCAATGCTGCTGAGCCCACTCGCTGAGTATTGCAATGTACTGCTCTGAGCCATCCTCACTAAATTAAAGGTATAGGTGGTCCAAGTTAACGCTACTACCTCTGAGGTCATGAGTGGAGTGTGGAGCCAACACAAGGTTACAGGTAAGAGAGAGTTCTAATCTAATGCCGGGCAAAAGTCTGACTTGACTCAATGTTGTGTACAATCAAGATCAAGTGGCCCTTTAATAAGCAGGGCCCTTTGAACACAATGTTCCATCAAAGAAAAGTAAGGTCCTATCCAAACACTTATGGGAAACATTTCGGTCTGCAGTCCTTATTAGCATGCCTCCCACTCTAATGTAAGTACGCATCCACTTCAAAATCGTCTTATTCTATTTCCTTCCACTTGACCATCGCAAGTCCCGTGACAGCACTATTAATGAGCTTTAATGAGCTTCAATTGTATTGCCAAACATGAACAGTCCGTGCCTTTTCTGTGTTTTTTGGACTTCTCTGAATTCAATCGGACGAGCCCTAGGCGTTGCACAGTCAGTGCGTCAGCGACACACTCTCTTCTCTGGTGTTTTTAAAAAACCCACAAGGCGAAGTAAGGAGGGAGGAAAAAACAACCAAAATAAGGAATAAATAGTACTGAATCCCATAATACGCTGATCTTGTTTCCGGGGGTGACCTTTATCAAAGTGGCATTAGCCGGCCAAGAAAGAAAGAGACAGATAGAGTGTGTGTGTGTGTGTGTGTGTGTGTGTGTGTGTGTGTGTGTGTGTGTGTGTGTGTGCGCGTGTGTGTATGCGTGTACATGTGTGTGTATGCCCGGTTTCTGGGTTGGCCCCACGGGCGGGCACCAATCATTAAAGCCTTCATGTGCATCTCTCTCCCAGGGCAGTTTGGGCAGCAGGAATCTATGATTCATAGGCTCCCAAAGAGAACAGAGAGTACGGGAAGATGGCTTTAGTCACTGCAGCTCACTTCACAGCTTATTCAAGATTTTCAGAAACATTTTGTGAGTCCATGTGTCTCTATGTTCCCTGCCATCGGATCAAGATCTTTTTTTGTCCTCCTTTTGGTTCCTGCTTAGTTGAATCACGCCATTGGATTCTGGCTATATCCAGCTACAATTCTGTGTGTCGCCGAGATATCACTGAATCGAAGAGCTGGAAATGATGACGTGTCAGGTCGACGGAACACTCACGCAATGAAGATTGGGCCCGTATTCACATTCGTCTCAGGGTAGGAGTACTGATCTAGGATCAGGTCCCGGTAATCCATGTTATCTTTCATTCATTGTGATCTAAAAGGCAAAACTGATACAGGACCAAATCAAATTTTACTTGTCACATGCGCCGAATACAACAGGTGTAGTAGACCTTACAGTGAAATGCAAACTTACAAGCCCTTAACCAACAATGCAGTTTTAAGAAAATACCTAAAAAAAAAAGTCTAAAAAAAACCAAACAATTAATAACAGAGAGTAGCAGCAGCGTTGAAGAGGGGGGAGGGGCAATGCAAATAGTCTGGCCAGCACTCCTACTCTGATATGCTTTATGAATATGGGCAAGGAAGTCTTACATTTATCATGATACTTCAAGTATGCTTAATGCTCTGGCCGCATGAACCGGGTCGATCTTATTGTGATACAGTACTAAGACTATATTTGAGTGTTAGAGAGGATTGGAGACTAGCACGCAAATGTCTGTTTATCCAATTGTGTCATGAAGCAAGCCTCACTGCTTTTGGATACACTGCACGCTTAACCCGGAAGCCAGCCGCACCAATGGGTCGGAGGAAACACAGCACAACTAGCGACCGTGTCAATGTGTATGCGCCCGGCCCACCACAGGAGTCGCTAGAGGGCGATGGGACAAGGACATTCCGGCCGGCCAAACACTCAACTAACCCGGACGACGCTGGGCCAAATGTGTGCCGCCTCATGGGTCTCTCGGTCGGGATTGGACCTGGGTCTGTAGTGAAGCCTCAAGCACTGAGATACTGTACCTTAGACCACAGCGCCACTCGGGAGGCTGTTTGTATCATTAATCTTCATCGTCATGAAAGTGCTCCTTACAGTTGAAGTCGGAAGTTTACATACACTTAGGTCGGAGTCATTAAAACACGTTTTTCAACCACTCCACAAATTTCTTGTTAACAAAACTATAGTTTTACCAAGTCGGTTAGGACTTCTACTTTGTGCATGACACAAGTAATTTTGCCAACAATTGTTTACAGACAGATTATTTCACTTATAATTCACCGAATCACAATTCCAGTGGGTTAGAAGTTTACATTCACTAAGTTGACTGTCTTTAAACAGCTTGGAAAATTCCAGAAAAGTATGTCATGGCTTTAGAAGCTAATTGACATCATTTGAGTCAATTGGAGGTGTACCTGTGGATGTACTTCAAGGCCTACCTTCAAACTCAGTGCCTCTTTGCATGACATCATGGGAAAATCTAAAGAAATCAGCCAAGAACTTAGAAAAAAATTTGTAGACCTCCCCAAGTTTGGTTCATCCTTGGGAGTAATATCCAAATGCCTGAAGGTACCACGTTCATCTGTACAAACAATAGTACGCAAGTATAAACACCATGGGACCACGCAACCGTCATACCGCTCAGGAAGGAGACGCGTTCTGTTTCCTAGAGATGAACGTACTTTGGTGCGAAAAGTGCAAATCAATCCCCAAACAACAACAAAGGACCTTGTGAAGATGCTGGAGGAAACAGGTACAAAAGTATCTATATCCACAGTAAAACGAGTCCTATATTGACATAACCTGAAAGGCCGCTCAGCATGGAAGACGCAACTGCTCCAAAACCACCATAAAAAAGTCAGACTACAGTTTGCAACTACACATGGGGACAAAGATTGGACTTTTTGGAGAAATGTCCTCTGGTCTGATGAAACAAAAATAGAATTGTTTGGCCATAATGACCATTGTTATGTTTGTAGGAAAAAGGGGGAGGCTTGCAAGCTGAAGAACACCATCCCAACCGTGAAGCACGGGGGTGGAAGCCTCTTGTTGTGGAAAATGATGTGGCTATATTGAAGCAACATCTCAAGACATCAGTCAGGAAGTTAAAGCTTGGTCGCAAATGGGTCTTCCAAATGGACAATGACCCCAAGCATACTTCCAAAGTTGTGGCAAAATGGCTTAAGGACAACAAAGTCAAGGTATTGGAGTGGTCATCACAACGCCCTGACCTCAATCCCATATAATATTTATGGACAGAACTGAAAAAGCGTGTGCGAGCAAAGAGGCCTAAAAAACTGACTCAGTTACACCAGCTCTGTCAGGAGGAATGGGCCAAAATTCACTCAACTACAAGGTTAGCATTTAGAAGCAACGGAAGGGGAAACATTCAAAGCATTGATTGGTGTCATACCTTGTCCATAGACTGCTTACAGGGTAAGGAAACTTACAATGCTAAGTTGTTAAGTTAAAAGCTAGCCAAAAAGTTAAGTTAAAAGCTAGCAAGTGACTATGCATAGATGACAACAGAGAGCAGCAGTGGTGTAGACAGGGGTGTAGATGATCAGGAGTCTTATGGCTTGGGGGGGTAGAAGCTGTTTAGAAGCCTCTCGCACCAAGACTTGGCATTCCGGTACTGCTTGCTGTGCGGTAGCAGAAAGAACATGACTAGGGTGACTAGGGTGACATGACTAGTGTCTATGGATTCTTTGACATTTTTAGGGCCTATCTCTGACAACGCCTGCTTCAAGGTCCTGGATGGCAGGAAGGTTGGCCCCAGTGATGTACTGGGCTGTTCGCACTACCCTCTGTAGTGCCTTGCGGTCGTAGGCCGAGCAGTTGCCATACCAGGCAGTGATGCAAACAGTCAGGATGCTCTCGATGGTGCAGCTGTAGAACCTTTTGCGGATCTGAGGACCCATGCCAAATCTTTTCAGTCTCCTGAGGGGGAATAGGTTTTGTCGTGCTCTCTTCACGACTATCTTGGTGTGCTTGGACCATGATAGTTTGTTGGTGATGTGGACACCAAGGAACTTGAAGCTCTCAACCTGCTCCACTACAGCACCGTCAATGAGAATGGGGGCGTGCTCGGTCCTCCTTTTCCTGTAGTCGACAATCATCTCCTTTGTCTTGATCACGTTGAGGGAGAGGTTGTTGTCCTAGCACCACACAGCCAGGTCTCTGACCTCCTCCCTATAGGCTGTCTCGTCATTGTCGGTGATCAGGCCTACCACTGTTGTGTCATCGGCAAATTGAATGATGGTGTTGGAGTCATGCCTGACGGTGCAGTCATGAGTGAACAGAGAGTACAGGAGGGGACTTAGCACGCACCCCTGAGGGGCCCCTGTGTTGAGGATCAGCGTGGCAGATGTGTTGTTACCTACTCTTACCACCTGGGGGCAGCCCGTCAGGAAGTCCAGGATCCAGTTGCAGAAGGAGGTGTTTAGTCCCAGGGTCCTTAGCTTAGTGATGAGCTTTGAGGGCACTATGGTGTTGAACGCTGAGCTGTAGTCAATGAATAACATTCTCACATAGGTGTTCCTTTTGTCGAGGTGGGAAAGGGCAGTGTGGAGTGCAATAGAAATGGCATCATCTGTGGATCTGTTGGAGTGGTATGCAAATTGGAGTGGGTCTATGGTTTCTGGGATGATGGTGTTGATGTGAGCCATGACCAGCCTTTCAAAGCAGAAGTAGTCTAGCTCGTCTAGTAGGCTCGTGTCACTGGGAAGCTCTCGTCTGTGCTTCCTTTTGTAGTTTGTAATGGTTTGCAAGCCCTGCCACATCCGACGAGCATCAGAGTCCTGTATTTGACACTTTGCCCATTTGATGGTTCGCCCGAGGGCATAGTGGGATTTCTTATAAGCTTCTGGGTTACAGTCCTAGCTTTTAGCTCTGTGCGGATGCTGCCTGTAATCCATGGCTTCTGGTTGGGGTATGTATGTAGGGTCACTGTAGGGATGACGTCATCGATGCACTTTTTGATGAAGCCAATGACTGATGTGGTGTACTCCTCAAATCCCAGAACATATTCCAGTCTGTGAGAGCAAAACAGTCCTGTAGCTTAGCATCCGCTTCATCTGACCACTTTTTTATTGATCGAGTCACTGGTGCTTCCTGCTTTAATTTTTGCTTGTATGCAGGAATCAGGAAAATAGAACTGTAGTTAGATTTGCCAAATGGAGGGCGAGGGGAGCTTTGTATGTGTCTGTGTGTGGAGTGTAGGTGGTCCAGAGTTCTTTTTCCTCTGGTTGCACAATTAACGTGCTGATAGAAATTTGGTCAAACGGATTTAAGTTTCCATGCATTAAAGTCCCAGGCTACTAGGAGCGTTTTCTTGTTTGCTTATGGCAGAATACAGCTCATTCAATGCTGTCTTAGTGCCAGCCTCTGACTGTGGTGGTATGTAAACATCTAGGTAGAATACTGTTGAAAAGATACTCTATCTCTGGCGAGCAATAGTTTGAGACTTCTTTAGATATTGTGGACAAAATGTTATTTACATAGTATAGTCATATACATATAGTCCGCCGCCACTTGTCTTATCAGATGCCACTGTTCTATCATGCCAGTACATTGTATAATGAGTTATGTTGATATTGTCGTCGTTCAGCCACGACTCCGTGAAGCATAAGATGTTACAGTTTTTAATGTCCCATTGGTAGTTTAATCTTCCACGTAACTCGTCAATTTTATTCTCCAAGGATTGTACGTTTGCTAGCAGAATAGAGAGAAGTGGGGGGTTTATTCGATCACCTACAAACTCTCAGAAGGCAGCCCACTCTTCGGCCTCTCTTTCTCCGCCTCCTCTTCACGCAGATCACGGGCATCGGGGCCTGTTGCCAAGGAAGCAGTCTATCCTTTGCGTCGGGCTCGTCAGATTTGTGAAAGGAAAAAAACGATTCTGCTAGTCATTGGTGAGTAATCCCAGTCCTGATGTCTAGATGTTATTTTAGGTCATAAGAAAACGGTAGCGGCAACATTATGTACAAAGTAAGTAAAAAAATAAGTTGCAAATAAACAAACAAAAACACACAATCGGCCTGGGACACATAAAACGTCTGCCTTCTTCTCCGGCGCCATCTTACTATAAGAAGGGGGACATCTTACTACTCGGAATGAGGATTCAAGTTTAGTTTAACTCAGCATGAAGCTTGTATTTGTTCATTTTCACTGGCACTATGTACAGTGCAGTATGTGAAGTAGCTACAGTATATAGTACAGTATATTATACTGAGCTGCTATATCAGAATGAACCAGTATGGTATGTTCCAATCAATATTTGATGAAAATGGGGAATGACGCACGGCTAAAAAACATGACTAAGTCAAAACAGCAGGTAAGTAAGCTAATTGGGTGGTTGAGAAGGAAGAGAACATGCCTCAAATCATTTTACATGGAGCTACCAGGCCACATCCCAGACTTCCTGGTGTTCACGTTGCGTACATACTCTCTCTACATCTCATTATGATTCCATTTAGTTTCATTACAACCGTATTTGGTATAAAGCCTGAAAAACATGATTCACGTCACGTCTCTCTCGCTCTGTCTCTCATCCTCTATGGCTCCCTTCTCGTCACCCCCTGAATTGTGATCAGTCCTCAGGAAGGGAAGGGAGAGAGGAGACCTCTCAAGTACGAACACTTTGTACCGGCACGTTGAGGACATGTCCTCCACAGCTGCGCACCTGTGAAAGGGAGCGAGAGAGAGAAAATGAGAGCGAAAAGGAGAGAAAGAGGGGAGAGAACATCACTTCCCCAGCTCCCGGGTCAAAAAAAAGTCCCTACACAGGATAAAGATGTACTGACAGGCGAGCATGTCGGCTCATGAAAGAGTGGAAGGAAAAGGAAGGAGAGAGTGACTTTCTCCCAGAGAGGGAGAGAGAGAGAGAGAGATAGAGAGAGAGAGAGAGAGAGAGAAAAAGAGAAAGAGAGAGGGGGCGGGGGCGGGTTGAAGGAGAGAGAGTGAAGCGAAATTGAACGAGAGAGGCAGGGAGGGATTGAGCAAAGCGAAAGTTCCATTCAGTGATCTTTCGCAGAAAGCTCACTGTAGTCGAAACAAAAACAAAACTGGAATCACTAATGTTAATTATAGCCAAACTTCACACGCATGGAAATAAAGAAGCAGCGACTGCCGGCAGTCCTGTGAATAGGGACACATCCTGTCAACAATCAGACTCCAATCCTCCAGATGTCTTTGCCACCGACCGTGTTTGAGGAATAACACAAATAACCCAGGCCTGTGTCTCTGTGGCTTTGACGAGACAGTTGAAATGACTGCTATGCCAATGGCTGTTTACTCAGATTTTGGGAGGGGATGGGATGAATAGGGAGGGAGGGAAAGAGAGAGAGCCAGAGAGAGAGAGGAGAGAGACAGTGGGGTAGGCCGGGAAAGAGAGATAGAGATAGAGATAGAGAGGTGGTGCGGGCAGATGTCTACATGTGAAAACAACACATTCCTACGACACCGGTATGGCACTGCAGATTATCGGTGAGGTGGTCCTTTAATGGAGTGTGTAACATGTATAAGGGCACAAGGCGAGACCCAGATGCAGACACGGAAGGCAGATGGTTTGAGTCTTTGATATTTATTATAATCCAAAAGGGGTAGGCAAGAGAATGGTCGTGGACAGGAAAAAGGTCAAAACCAGTTCAGAGTCCAGGAGGTACAGAGTGGTGCGGGCAGGCTAGAGGTCAAGGCAGGCAGAATGGCGGGGTACAGAGTCCAGAAACAGGCAAGGGTCCAAACCGGGAGGACTAGCAAAAAGAGAATAGATAAAGCAGGAGCATGGGAAAAAACACGCTGGTTGACTTGAACATACAAGACAAACAGGCACAGAGAGACAAGAAACACAGGGATAAATACACTGGCACAGAGAGACAGGAAACACAGGGATAAATACACTGGCACAGTGAGACAGGAAACACAGGGATAAATACACTGGCACAGAGAGACAGGAAACACAGGGATAAATACACTGGCACAGTGAGACAGGAAACACAGGGATAAATACACTGGGGAATACAAGCGACACCTGGAGGGGGTGGAGACAATCACAAGGACAGGTGAGACATACAAGACAAACAGGCACAGAGAGACAAGAAACACAGGGATAAATACACTGGGGAATACAAGCGACACCTGGAGGGGGTGGAGACAATCACAAGGACAGGTGAGACATACAAGACAAACAGGCACAGAGAGACAAGAAACACAGGGATAAATACACTGGCACAGAGAGACAGGAAACACAGGGATAAATACACTGGCACAGTGAGACAGGAAACACAGGGATAAATACACTGGCACAGTGAGACAGGAAACACAGGGATAAATACACTGGCACAGAGAGACAGGAAACACAGGGATAAATACACTGGCACAGTGAGACAGGAAACACAGGGATAAATACACTGGGGAATACAAGCGACACCTGGAGGGGGTGGAGACAATCACAAGGACAGGTGAGACAGATCAGGGTGTGACAACATGTATTTGTGTGTGTGTGTGTGTGTGTGCACTTATTTGATCACAGCATTTTATCATGGCATATTTGATCATGGCCTCGTGTGCATTTGTTTGTGGTGTATGCAGAGCTTTGACAAGAATCAAGTTGGCTTTGGAGAGAAACTTTGGCACCGTTACTAACTCTCATTTCAAACAAGTTTTAGTTTCCAAATGTTATCTCTGGCGTGTCATACTTAATCCCGAAGACATGGACGAGAGAGTTTTGTTATGTTTTTTTCTCTGGGGCGATGCATGTTATTTGAATGTTTGTGCCGTTCTTCGATGTCTGTGCTTCACTCTCTTTCTCTCCCCTTCCTCCTTCACGTAAATGCTCGTACTATTACCAAGCTTATTTCCAAAAACGATCTCTTCGCCTCATTTCCCTTGGCTTACAATACTTGACATCTCATTGCTTTCCCACTTCTCTTCACTCTCTCTCTCTTTCCTATTCCTCTCTCAATGTGTTTTTTTCTTGATGTGTTCTCGCCTATTTTCAAAAGTGATAAGAGACAAAATGTCGCCCCAAATCACAAGAGTGAAGCCTGAAGTGAAGACTTTCTCTGGTGGGAGCTCAAATTGTTTTTGTTTTCTTGCTGCAGACAGTGAGATGAGATCCCCCGCTACATGTGCCAGTTGACTCTCTCCTCCGCTGTACTTTCATCACTCACACTAGGAATCCATCCTTCTTTTCATCCTGTCCACTTTGTTGCCACGGCAACATTTGATGTACAGTATCTAGCACTGTGGTAAACAAAGCTGTCCGGTGTCCAAAAATGGCACCATATTCCCTAAACAGTGCACTCCTTTTGAGGCTCCATAGGACTGCACTAATTTTGCTAGCACAGACTGGAATATGTTCCAGGATTCTTCCGATGGCATTGAGGAGTTTACCACATCAGTCACTGGCTTCATGAATAAGTGCATCGATGACGTCACACCCTACAGTGACTGTACGTACATACCCCAACCAGAAGCCATGAGCTAAAGGGTAGAGCTTCAAGGGGCGGGACTCTAGCCCGGAAGCTTATAAGAAATCCTGCTATGCCCTCCGGCGAACCATCAAACAGGCAAAGCATCAATACAGGACTAAGATCGAATCGTACTACACCGGCTCCGTCGCTCGTCGGATGTGGCAGGGCTTGCAAACTATTACAGACTACAAAGTGAAGCACAGCCTAGAACTGGCCGGTGATACTAGCCTACCATACAACACTGAAACATGCATGAGCGTATCAGCTGTCCCAGACAGCTGAGTAAGACCTTTAAACAGCTCAACATTAACAAAGCCGCAGGGCTAGATGGATTACCAGGATGTGTACTACGAGCATGTGCTGAACAACTAGCAAGTATCTTCACTGACATTTTCAACCTATCCCTGTCTGAGTCTTTCATACTAACATGTTTCAAGCAGACCACCACAGTCCCTGTGCCCAATAACATTAGGGTAACCTGCCTAAATGACTACCGACTTGTAGCACTCAAGTCTGCAGACATGAAGTGCTTTGAAAGGCTGGTCATGGCTCACATCAACACAATTATCTCAGAAACCCTAGATCCACTCCAATTTGCATACCGCCCCAACAGATCCACAGAGGATGCAATCTCTATTGCACTCCACACTGCCCTTTCCCACCTGGACAAAATGAACACCTATGTAAGAATGCTATTCATTGACTACAGCTCAGCGTTCAACACCATAGTGCCCTCAAAGCTCATCACTAAGCTAAGGACCCTGGGAATAAACACCTCCCTCTGCAACTGAATCCTGGACTCCCCCCAGGTGGTAAGGGTAGGTAACAACAAATCCGCCACGCTGATCCTCAACACGTGAGCCGCTCAGGGGTGCATGCTAAGTCCCCTCCTGTACGCCCTGTTCACTCAAGACTGCATGGCCAGGCACGACTCCAGCACCATCATTAAGTTTGCCGATGACACAACAGTGGTAGGCCTGATCACCGACAACGACGAGACAGCCTATAGGGAGGAGGTCAGAGACCTGACCGTGTGGTGCCAGGACAACAACCTCTCTCTCAACGTGATCAAGACAAAGGAGAAGATTGTGGACTACAGGAAAAGGAGGACCGAGCACGCCCCCATTCTCATTGACGGTGCTGTAGTGGAGCAGGTTGAGAGCTTCAAGTTCCTTGGTGCCCACATCACCAACAAACTATCATGGTCCAAACACACCAAGACAGTCGTGAAGAGGGCACAACAAAACCTACCTCAGAAGACTGAAAAGATTTGGCATGGATCCTCAGATCCTCAAAAGGTTCTATAGCTGCACCATCGAGAGCATCCTGACGGGTTGCATCACTGCCTAGTATGGCAACTGCTCGGCCTCCGACCGCAAGGCAGTACAGAGGGTAGTGCGTACGGCCCAGTACATCACTGGGGCCAAGATTCCTGCCATTCAGGACCTCTACACCTAAGGCCCTAAAAATGGTCAAAGACTCCACCCTAGTCATAGACTGTTCTGTCTGCTACCGCATGGCAAGCGGTACCGGAGCACCAAGTTTAGATCCAAGAGGCTTCTAAACAGCTTCTACCCCCAAGCCATAAGGCTCCTGAACATCTAATCAAATGGCTACCCAAACTATTTGTATTGTCCCCCCCTTTTACGCAGATGCTACTCTCTGTTATTATCTATGCATAGTCACTTTAATAACTCTACCTACATGTACATATTACCTTGACTAACCAGAGCCCCCGCAATATAGCCTCGCTATTTTTATTTTACCTCTGCTCTTTAATTATTTAACTTTCTTTATTTCTTAAAACTGCATTGTTGGTTAAGAGCTTGTAAGTAAGCATTTCGGCGCATGTGATAAATACTATTTTATTTTATTCAATTTTTTATGCTCATATGGATGCACTAGTCTATAGTAGTGCACTATGTAAAGAATAAGGGCCATTTGGGACACAACCCTGTTGTTTTGCTACATGATGGGCACTGCGCAGACCATCACGGAAAGTCAACACGATTGCCCATGATAGTCGAGGAGGAGGAGAGGAGGTAGGGAGAGTTCTCCTTCTGTACTAACAAATCCTACATAGCGTTGGTCAAACATACCTCCCTCGCGACAAAACGATTCGGTGTAGCATTTTGGAAAAGACACCTGCTTATTGACCCTTTGAGGCTAATATTGGAAATATGATAAAAAGATATGCTAAGGCCCCGGATGAAAAAATCTATAGGCTGAATTGAGTATGAGTATGGGGAGATGTTTATTAATGTAGCAGGGTGGAACACGGTGCTGGGATCCTAAATCACAGTCGTGCAATAGGGCAGCCATGCCTCATCGCTAGGTGTTTTAAATGACACCCTGTTCCCTTCATAGTGCACTACATTTGACTAGGGATCATAGGGCCCTTGGAAAAAGGTAGCACACTATATGGGGAATAGGGTGCACAGCCTAGGTAATGGCAATGCTGATGCTGGGCTCAGTCTCACTGGCCATATAAGCCAGGGTTGGGAGGGTGAGGTGGGGCATTGCATGTTTGATCTTGTTGTAGGGCCTCTGACCCCCACGCTCTTTCACTTTCAGGACTGGAGCATGCTTTCTGAACAGAGGGGGGGGCACGGGAGGCCAGAACGGCTGTAGTTGGGGGCCCTGAGGCAGTTGGGAGAGGGGACTGTGGGGACGCAATTAATGTGACGTAACACACAGTAGTAGGTTAGCTAACACACTCAGTCAGCCTGACATCCCACCGCTGACACGCATAGACACACACATACATACACACTGCTGACACACACACCCACACACTGGGGTATGCAGCAGGTTTCTATGAAAGCTATTTCAACCTATTTAAAGAAATTCACTTGTCCATTTGTGTGCTACTGTTCAGTCAGCCTTGTCTTTGTGTGTGCTGGAATCACTCGGGGCAAGAGCATATGTTAAATGACTAGAATGGTCCTGGGTTAGTCCTACAACTGTCCTATATGGCGTGCTTGTGTTTTATTGAGGGGAGAGGAGAGGCAGATTCAGAGGACAAACACGCACACATGCCATTTGCGCGAAGAAAAGACGCAGGAAAAGGGGCTGCAGATCGGGCAGCCTTCTGAGAATCCGAAGGAGAGCGAGTAAACTCCCACTGCTATCCGTTCTTCTTGCTAACGTGCAATCATTGGAAAATAAAATTGATGACCTACGATTAAGATTATCCTACCAACAGGACATCAAAAACTGTAACATCTTATGTTTCACTGAGACGTGGCTCAACGACGATACAGACAACATAGAGCTAGCGGGATTTTCCATGCACCGGCAGGACAGTGTGTGTGTCTATTTGTCAATAACAGCTGGTGCGCGATGTCTAATATTAAAGAAGTCTTGAGGTATTGCTCGCCTGAGGTAGAATACCTTATAAGTTGTAGACCACACTACAGTATCTACCAAGAGAGTTCTCATCTGTATTATTCGTAGCCGTCTATTTACCACCACAAAGCGAAGCTGGCACTAAGACGCTCTCAACCAACTCTATAAGGCCATAAGCAAAGAAGAAAATGCTAACCCAGAAGCGGTGCTCCTAGTGGCCGGGGACTTTAATGCAGGCAAGTGGAGCGGGTCAGGAGTTTCAAGTTACTTGGTGTCCATATCACCAACGAACTGTCATGGTTCAAACATACCAAGACAGTCGTGAAGAGAGCACGACAAAACCTTATCCCCCTCAGCAGACTGAAAAGATTTGGCGTGGGTCATCCGATCCTCAAAACTATCCTCAAAACAACTACATCATCGAGAGCATCCTGACCGGTTGCATCCCCGCCTGGTATAACAACTGCTCGGAATTCTGACCGTAATCACTACAGAGGGTAGGGGCCAAGCTTCCTGCCATCCAGGACCTATATAATAGGCGTGGTCAGAGAAAAGCCCGTAAAATTGTCAGAGACTCCAGTCACCCAAGTTGTAGACTGTTTTCTCTGTTACCGCACGGCAAGCGGTACCAGAGCTCGTCTAGGACCAAAAGTCTAGGACCAAAAGGCTCCTCAACAGCTTCTACCCCCAAGCCATAAGATTGACGAACAATTACTAAAATCGCCACCCTTTTTTGTATACTGCTGCTAATGGATGGTTATTATCTATGCATAGTTACCTACATGTACAAATTACCTCAACTAACCTGTACCCCCGCAAACTGACTCGGTACCGGTGCCCCCTGTATATAGCCTCGTTATTGTTATTCTTATTGTGTTACTTTTTTATTTTAGTCTACTTAACTCTTCTTGAACTGCACTGTTGGTTAAGGGCTTGTAAAAGTAAGCATTTCAGAGTCTACACGCCGCATGTGACAAAGAAATTTTGACTTGATTTGATGCACTCAGGCACACGCACGCACGCACGCACACACACATACACACACACATACACACACATAAACAGACCTGCCTCCTGTCCACTAATCTCGTTTGATGTGTGTGTGAGATTATGTGGTGGAATCAATGTTTCTGGAAAAAAAAACATTTCATTCGACAGTCGAGTAAATTAAGAGATAGCCAGGTTACAGGATAGCCAGAAGTTACGTAAAAAGAGGGAATTCTCCTCCCTAAATAGCAATAGATAGACGGGAACAGTGGCAGCGGCGAGGGGCTAAACTGATAAACAGAGAGTGGAGTCTGCCAGTCTTCAATGGGATGAGTGGGTAATGAGAAAGATACAGCGATGTGATTCGCCTACATGAGGACCTCATTAATATAATGTATGACATTTCTCAGAAACGTTTATCTGAAGCAACTTACAGTCATGCGTGCATACATTTTACGTATGGATGGTCCCAGGAATCGACCCCACTATCTTGGCATTGCAAGCATCATGCTCTACCAACTGAGTTACAGAAGACCATCGTTACCTACTTCAATGGCTACAGAGGAAGTAAATGATGACTATCCTCCCCAAAGTTCACATCAGAGGAAAGGTCCTCTGCCTAGGGCTAAATCCTTAATGGCACCCTAATCCCTACATATTATTTTTATTTATTTAACCTTTATTTAACTAGGCAGTTAAGAACAAATTCTTATTTACAATGACGGCCTACCCCGGCCCTAAACTCGGACAATGCTGGGCCAATTGTGCGCCGCCCTATGGGACCCCCGATCACGGCCGGTTGTGACAGCCCGGAATCGAAACAGGGTTTGTAGTGACGCTCTAGCACTGCGATGCAGTGCCTTGGACCGCTGCTCCACTCGGGAGCCCTGGTTCTGTGAACTACTTTTGACCAGGGGCCCTCAAAGGTAGTGCACTATGTAGGGAATAGGGAGCCATTTGAGACACACTTAGATAACAAGGCATGAGAATGCTCCGCCCCATTGAGTAATCTGTTGTTCTGGTAAATCGTTATAGAAAAACTAACGGTCGCTTCCCCGAACCACTCCCCTACAACTCGAGTCTGAGTTTCCAGACAGGGTCTTTCTCCTTCAATCATTGGGTGTGTTTGGGGAGTAACCAAATAAAGACAACTACATTAAAGTACGGAGATACATGGAGATATCATAATGCAGAGAGTATCCAATCAGTCATTTTCAGGAACCTACTGTATGGCCCACCTTAACAATGGTATAGCATGTGTATGACAAGGGAGAAGACAGAGGGTAGTTAGATCCACGCCTATGTTGACTCACATCAGCATTTTGGAAATATATTTAGAACATACACTGTATATGTCCCGTTGTATAATGATGGGAGACAGGCGCAGGATAGAGTATTTCATGAAAATTACAGGGACGAAGTCCAAAACAAACACTTAACACAGGGATGTAAACCCAAACAAACGAGCGAGGTGTAAACCTATAATAAATACACGTGATGAGACCCATAAACAATACATTGGACGAGACCCGTAATAACAAGTGCACACTAACACGGTATGTTAACCCGTAATACAATGTACCGTACACGTAGCACGAAAGCCGATACCACAGAGCACAAGACCAAAGGACATGGAACAATCGACAAGGACAATGGGGAACAGAGGGCACATATATACACATACTAATCAGGGGGAATGGGAACCAGGTGTGCGTAATGAGACAAGACAGTCCGGGGTTGGTGGTAATGATCCAGTTCAGTGATGCCTAGAAGGCCGGTGACGTAGACAACAACAAAGTGGGATTAAAATTATAACCATGTTTTGAAGCTCAACAGTGTTTATTTACAATGACATTGTTTACATATTTAGAAAATGTAAGTTAACATAGTTTCAAATCACAAAATATGTCCCAATTGGCACCTTTAAAAAAAAAAGCACTATAATTTATTTTATTTAAAAGTTTTTTTTTTCTCTCTCACCCATCCCCACACGAGATATTTCTGCATTTAATTTTAAATAAATTAGATACGTTTTTTCTAAAAACATGTTTTCACTTTTCATTATGTGTGAGAGAAAATCTAAAACTATTTCATACATTTTGAATTCAGGCTGTAACAAAAATGTAATGCACTTTCTTGACCAGAGCCATATGGGCCTAGCGACATTTTGGACACAGCCCCCCACAGCTCAGTTTCTCAGGTGAAACAATACACAAATCTAGCTGTTTGAAATTATGATCTTCCGACAATGCCTTTCACATTTCCGTTGTTTATCTCCATTTCACATTGGCATCATGCTGCTTTTTAATGTGCCTAAAAACTTCCTATATCTGTCAGGTGTAGGATGCATACTTCAAGTAGAAACAGTGGGTAATTGAACGAAGCCAGGTATGAGAGGTAAAGGTACAATTGCACCCTTTGATGTCTTAACAATTCGCAAACTTTCTTAGTGATCTAAACCAGCCCTTTCCGGTTTGACACCGAATTCTCCTCACATATGAGACTTATCGTTCAAAGTGTTTATTGGGCTCTGAATTCACAACAGGAAGAAAATGCAGTGGCAGTTATATGTTTGCTGTCTAAAAAAACTATGGCTTGGTGTCTTTGGGATTAAATTCTGTTCGGTTCAGAGAACAAAAAGTCCTATGTGGATTTACACTAGGGGTGACAAATGTTCTGAATCAATCACAGCTAGGAGAGATCCAGGGGAGGGGAGGCTGGTAACACTGCTAAAGGGGAGGGGGGATATAAAGAGAGTGTGTCCCAAATGTCACTCTATTTCCTACATAGTGCACTACTTTTGACCAAAGGGCCCTTGTCATAGTGGACTATGTAGGGAATACGGTGTCATTTGGGAATCAGACTCTGGGACTATTAACTGGACTCGAGCCCTGGTTAAGTGGTCGTCTATTACCTGTAAAGATCCTGTTGAAGACATATAAATCTCCCCTGGGACAGACACTCTGAAGAGCCAATCTCTAACAAAAGTCAAGCAAGGGACACTCCAGGGGAAAATGTATTGAGGGGAGAAAAAACATTATTTTACTAATCGAATGGAGGAGTTGGAGTTGACCTCTCAATAGACGAAGTCCTTGGGTCTCTTGAAGTCTCTTGTTGAAATAAAAAAAACATGAGTCATGTTTCCCTCATACTTCTCAATCTAAATAATAACTGACTTGAATACATTTTTAATTTGTAAATAACATTTTGTTTTGTTGAGAGGTTGAGTTAAGTATATCCTCTTGTTAAAAAGTACAGTTTGAGGTAAGTTCAAGGATTTTATTCAAGTTCACAAGTTTGCTCTTTCCAGTCTTTGTTTTTGTGAGCATATGTTGGTGTGTATGTGAGTGTGCATACACGGACGAGTTTGTGTGTGTGAGCATGTGCACATCTGCGTGAAGGTCAGGTGCCTCGCGCTAGCCCGCTAAGTATTGCCCACCATCCCTATGTACCTTCCATACCCAGGCATGGCCAGGCAAGTGTCCAGACCCTCCCACCCACCCCCAGCCTGGCAGCCTCTCCCTGGGACTGGGAGGTTGGCATCCACCCCTGGCTGTGCGGGGGACATTAGAGTGCATGGGCCTAGCCATCCATGCCAGGGAGAAGGAAGAGAGAAAGAGATTGAGAGAAAGAAATAAAGGGTGAGCGATATGAGAAAGAGAGAGAGAGGTAGAGAAATAAATAAAGAGAGAGCTGAGAGAGAGACAGAAAGGGCGAGAGGGAGCTGAGAGAGAGAGAGAGAGAGACAGGGACTATCCATGTCTGCAGCTGGAAGACGAGACAAAGGGGAAGTGAGAGCGTGAGCAAGGTGACATATGGATGCTTGAGTTCCTGCAGACCCTCCTTCATTCTCCACCATTATCCCTCAGAGCCGATGGTGGAGAAGGCCAGAGGGGTCCAGCCAGCAGGGTAATTATGGCAGATTGATTAGGTGCATACCCCCAACTGTGGAGCCTGTGGTGCTGCTACTGTGACAGAGAGAAAGAGAGGGATGGTGGTGGAGAGGAGAGACTGGAGTCCAAGACAACCAGCTGCTTCTGTGGGTTGAGCGAAGGACCCAGAGCCCCTCTGAGACCCACTTAGCCCCATACACACACCCGACAGCAGTGGCTGCTCCATCACGGCTACAGCAACGGAGTGGAGGGAGGACTAGTGTCACCACTCCCAGGAGAAATACACATGGGGCTTGTCGATAATTGTGGTCATCCCGCACCGCTCTCATCCACCCATCCCAATTCATTACCAGTTGTTTATAACCATCGCAAAATAATAGAGGGGAAATAATAAAAAAATTACAGGGGTACAAACATGTAATTATCAGAGAGAGAGAGAGAGAGAGAGAGAGAGAGAGAGAGAGAGAGAGAGAGAGAGAGGGGGAAAGAGACCAGAGAGAGAGAGAGTGCGAGAAAGAGAGAGAGGGAAAGAGACCAGAGAGAGAGAGAGTGAGAGAGAGAGGGAAAGAGACCAGAGAGAGAGAGAGAGAGAGAGAAAGAGAGAGAGAGAGAGAAAGAGACCAGAGTGAGCGAGACAGAACAGAGAGAGAGAGAGAGAGACAGAGAGAGAGAGAACCAGAGAGAGAGAGATAAAGAGACCAGAGAGAGAGAGAGAAGGAGACCAGAGTGAGCGAGACAGAACAGAACAGAACAGAGAGAGAGAGAGAGCAGAGAGAGAGAGAGAAAGAGACCAGAGAGACCAGAGAGAGAGAGAGAGAGAGAGAGAGAGAAGAGACCAGAGAGACCAGAGAGAGAGAAAGAGACCAGAGAGAGAGAGAGAGAGAGAGAGAGACTTTAAATAATTATTCAGGGCTGTTTAGGGCTGTTTAGTAGTATGTCAAGCCACAGTTCCCGGCCCCTAATTAAGATTAAGACCACTTGTCACATTGCATGCACACTCACACACACACCACCAGGACCTTAGCCTTTTAATGGCAACAGGGGGAGTGGACAACTACGCTGCTCCATCGTGAGGAAAATGCACACTTCGTGCACAAAAACACACATACGTACACACACACACACACACACACACACACACACACACACACACATTCGCATACACACACAGACACACACACACCATCCAACAGAGAGACCTGTTGCATTAGCGCCATGTCCTAACATCCTAGCAGCTTGACATCACACCAAGCGTCAGAGAGAGATAGAGGACTGTGTGTGTGAGACGGGCTTTCATCGAGGCAGGGCCACCACCTGCGCTCCTATAAAGCACCATTACATGCATGAAGTATAATTACCCTGGCAGGCACAATGCAAACAGGGATTGTCACAGTGTGATTGTTTATGAGTCTCTATCGATTTTCCCTCTTGCCGCGATCATACTGTCCTGGGAGGCTATGTGAGTCCAAAATGGCACTCTATCCCCTATATAGTGTACAACTCTTGATCAGGGCCCTGGAACTCTATTTCCTATATAGTGCACTACTTTTGACCAGAACCCAATGACAACCTATTGCTTATAGTGCACTACTTTTTGGTAAAAGTTATAAAGGGAATAGGGATCCATTTGGAATGCGGCCGCTGTAGGCTTAGGCCAGGGTTCCCTGTGGCCCGAATTTGGCTCGCGGGTGGTTTTATTTGGCCAACATGTTTTCTGAGCAAGCAAAAAAACATTTTGTTATACATTTTTAGGGGGGAAATTAAAGACTGTAAAAACAGTCTTTGATACACTGCCGATTTTGCAGGTGTTCCTACTTACAAAGCATGTAGAGGTCTGTAATTTTTACCATAGGTACAACTTCAAATGTGAGAGACGGAATCTAAAACAAAAATCCAGAAAATCACATTGTATGATTTTTAAGTAATTAATTTGCATTTTATTGCATGACATTAGTATTTGATCACCTACCAACCAGTAAGAATTCTGGCTCTCACAGACCTGTTAGTTTTTCTTTAAGAAGCCCTCCTGTTCTCCACTCATTACCTGTATTAACTGCACCTGTTTGAACTCGTTACCTGTATAAAAGACACCTATCCACACACACAATCAAACAGACTCCAACCTCTCCACAATGGCCAAGATCAGAGAGCTGTGTAAGGACATCAGGGATAAAATTGTAGACCTGCACAGGGCTGGGATGGGCTACAGGACAATAGGCAAGCAGCTTGGTGAGAAGGCAACAACTGTTGGCGCAACTATTAGAAAATGGAAGAAGTTCAAGATGACGGTCAATCACCCTCGGTCTGGGGCTCCAAGCAATAATAGAAAGATACGTGATCATATACAAATGTAAGCAAGGTTTGATATGATATGTTTTAGTCAAATATTATATCTGTTTGGGCTTCTTGCGGTCAACAAATGATTTTTAATTATGCTCAAGATAAAACATGTCCCGAAGCTGAATCCATTTGATGATCCTGAGTGGCGTCACTGGATCTCAGTGCTAGAGGCATCACTACAGACCCTGGTTCGATTCCAGGCTGTATCACAACCGGGCGTGATTGGGAATCCCATAGGACAGCACACAACTGGCCCAACGTCGTCTGGGTTAGGGTTTGGCCGGGCCAAGGCCGTCATCGTAAATAAGAATTTGTTCTTAACTGACTTGCCTTGTTAAATAAAGGTTAAATAAATGTTTTTATTTAAATAATCCCTGACCTAGGCTCTATTCTCTAAACCAGAATGGGCGTATTGACATGACCACTTTAGAGAGTTACTGTTGGCCTAGTTTTATCCACATTGACTCTAGTAGACAACCAGAGTTGTGCAACTCTATGAGACTTATTAGTCAACATGCAATAAGGAAGAGACTGGTGTGTGTGTGTGTATGATTGTTTGCGTAACTGCTCTGTGTGGCAGCTAGAAAGATAGATCATTTGCAATCTTACAGTGTGTACTGTATCACACACACACACGCACGCACAGACCCCCACACACACACACACACACACACAGACTCACACACCTCCAGAGAGTTACTGACATGCAGGATATAGATCTGCACAAAAGTGCGGGGAGGCTCGGTTATTTGCTCCTTCGCTCCTTTCAAGGTGATACAACTGCATGCATAACTGAAAACCAGGTGCACACAGGGTACCCCTTAACCATTTGAATAGGAATATAGTTCTCCATCCATTATCTGCATTGCTAACTTCTATCTGCCTAGCGATAAACATGTTTTTATTCCCCTGATAGGATAAGCGGCAGCTGTTGGCGGTCCCACCGGTCGCTCCTACGCTAGACATTGTCGCAGTCGCCTCGCTTTCCGTTCCACCAGAGGAAGGTGGTAGAGTTGCATTCCTATCACAGTCGTCCCCCTACAATGGCTGCCCGAGTCTGGCTTTTATAGAACCCCACTTTATCACTCAAAGGAAATCAGCTTCCTCGATACAGGCCTGTCTGTTCGTGTTGCCCTGTGCAAACGCATTTGTGCATTTCCCCCTAGCCTGGTCCTAGGTCTGTCTGTGCTCACTTGGCATGGTCCTATGGTCATTGGCATGACAACACAGACAGTTCTAGGACCAGCTATGCTATGCCCTTACAATGGCGAGAGGTTAAACCATAAAAAAGGAAACCAAACTAATTGTGCTTCTGTTTGGCAAGACAGCGCCAACAGATAGGACCAGGCTACGTGTCCACGGACACGCCTCTACAATGGAGAGAGGTTAACTCGAACAAATAAAAACTAATTCTGCTTCTTTTTCAATAAATCGTTTTGACGTAAGAAATTAGGATGAATAGGTATACCCTGTTAATCTGTAACTCAGTCCAATTTGCCTACTTGTCTGTCCAGACTAAAGCTTTAACTAATCACCCAGGAGCCCTAAAATGTTGGACCTTTTAAGTACCTGCCCGACACATTATCCCTTACCTCAATAATTATTTGAACATGCACCATTTTAATTGGTGAATCATGGAAATGATAAAAAAAGACAGAGTATCAAACAAAAAGTGTGAGGTGTGTATTGACGTTTGCTGTGGTTCTCTCAAGTCAAGGACATTGGAGTCGATACGATAGGCGTTTAAGTATGGTAATGCATTCAGTAAGGTAGCGTATTCATGCCTCAACAAAGCTGAGTTCCTATATAGTGTGCTACTTTTGACCAGGAGCCCAATGGTGCCATATGGACAAAAGTAGTGCCCTACGGAACAGGGTGCCGTTTAAGACGCAGGGAGATCCTGCTCCATCTAAAAGGCCTGGAGGTAAAACAACAGGATTAGCAGTGCCAGAAAAACAGATCTTTAAATCATGTCGATGCTAATCTGAGGGCCTGCAGAGTGAAGGACTTGAGCTCCACTCGCTGTTAGATCGAGCAGATCTGCAGGAGGATCTTTTGGCAACTGTGGTGCTTATAGGGAGCACAACATAAAAGGAATGAGGAGTACAACTAGTTGAACATCAAATACTCAAGGTCAATTTTACACAATGAATATGATAGTGTAATCCATTTAGGAGATGCTTCTATCCAAAGCAACTTACATGTACAGTTGAAGTTGGAGGTTTACATACACTTTAGCCGGACACATTTAAACTCCGTTTTACAGAACTCCTGACATTTAATCCCAGTAAAAAATCCTTGTCTTAGGTCAGTTAGGATCACCACTTTATTTTAATTATGTGAAATGTCAGAATAGTAGAGAGAATGATTTATTTCAGATTTTATTTCTTTCATCACATTCCCAGTGGGTCAGAAGTTTACATACACTCAATTAATATTTGGTAGAGTTAACTTTAAGTTGTTTAACTTGGGTCAAATATTTTGGGTAGCCTTCCACAAGATTCCCACAATAAGTTGGGTGAATTCTGGCCCATTCCTCCTGATGGAGCTGGTGTAACTGAGTCAGGTTTGTAGGCCTCCTTTCTTGCATGCACTTTTCCAGTTCTGCCCACAAACGTTCTATAGGATTGAGGTCAGGGCTTTGTGATGGCCACCCCAATACCTTGACTTTGTTGTCCTTAAGCCAATTTCCCACAACTGTGGAAGTATGCTTGGGGTCAACGTCCATTTGGAAGAACCATTTGCGACCAGTTAACTTCCTGACTGATGTCTTGAGATGTTGCTTCAAATATCCACAGAATTTTCCTCCCTCATGATGCCATCTATTTGGTGAAGTGCACCAGTCCCTCCAGCAGCAAAGCACCCCCACTACATGAATATGCCACCCCCGTGCTTCACGGTTGGGATGGTGCTCTTCGGCTTGCAAGCCTCGCCCTTTTTCCTCCAAAACATAACAATGGTCATTATGGCCAAACAATTCTATTTTTGTTTCATCAGACCAGAGGACATTTCTCCAAGAAGTACGATCTTTGTCCCCATGTGCAGTTTCAAACCGTAGTCTGGATTTTTTATGGAAGTTTTGGAGCAGTGGCTTCTTCCTTGCTGAGTGGCCTTTCAGATTATGTCGATATAGGACTCGTTTTACTGTGGATATAGATACTTTTGTACCTTTTTCCTCCAGCATCTACACAAGGTCCTTTGCTGTTGTTCTGGGATTGATTTGCACATTTCGCACCAAAGTACGTTCATCTTTAGCAGACAGAATGTGTCTCCTTCCTGAGCGGTATGATGGCTGCGTGGTCCCATGGTGTTCATACTTGCGTACTAATCAAATCAAATCAAATTTTATTTGTCACATACACATGGTTAGCAGATGTTAATGCGAGTGTAGCGAAATGCTTGTGCTTCTAGTTCCGACAATGCAGTAATAACAAGTAATCTAACTAACAATTCCAAAACTACTGTCTTGTACACAGTGTAAGGGGATAAAGAATATGTACATAAGGATATATGAATGAGTGATGGTACAGAGCAGCATAGGCAAGATACAGTAGATGGTATCGAGTACAGTATGTACAAATGAGATGAGTATGTAAACAAAGTGGCATAGTTTAAAGTGGCTAGTGATACATGTATTACATAAGGATACAGTCGATGATATAGAGTACAGTATATACGTATGCATATGAGATGAATAATGTAGGGTAAGTAACATTATATAAGGTAGCATTGTTTAAAGTGGCTAGTGATATATTTACATAATTTCCCATCAATTCCCATTATTAAAGTGGCTGGAGTTGAGTCAGTGTCAGTGTGTTGGCAGCAGCCACTCAGTGTTAGTGGTGGCTGTCTATTGTTTGTACAGATGAACGTGGTACCTTCAGGCATTTGGAAATTGTTCCCAAGGATGAACAAGACTTGTGGAGGTCTACAATTTGTTTTCTGAGGTCTTGCTGATTTCTTTAGATTTTCCCATGACGTCAAGCAAAGAGACACTGAGTTTGAAGGTAGACCTTGAAATACATCCAAAGGTACCTCCAATTGACTCAAATGATGTCAATTAGCCTATCAGAAGCTTCTAAAGCCATGACATCCTTTTCTGGAATTTTCCAAGCTGTTTAAGTCAACTTAGTGTATGTAAACTTCTGACCCACTGGAATTGTGATACAGTGAATTATAAGTGAAATAATCTGTCTGTAAACAACTGTTGGAAAAATGACTTGTGTCATGCACAAAGTAGATGTCCTAACCGACTTGCCAAAACTATAGTTTGTTAACAAGAAATTTGTGGAGTGGTTGAAAAACGTGTTTTAACGACTCCAAACTAAGTGTATGTAAACTTCTCACTTCAACTGTAGCTACAGTACAGCGAGGTAAAACATTGTAGCATGTGTATGTGTTCCCTGCGGGAACTGAACTGACCTTGGTGCTGCTACCAACTGAGCCACACAGGATTATGGCCACAATACCTGTGTAAAACAAGTCATTGACAAAAGTTCACTGGGCTTTTGTTAACATGTCTTTCCCACTATCTTCAACTGGTTTTACACTCTAATAATTCCAGAAACGCTGCAAAAGGAGATTGTCATCTGGGCACAGGCAGTGCAAGCCAGGCAGGCAGCATCCCCCAGTTAAGATGTCACTGGGTATTTAACTGTGCCGGCTGTGTGTTCGAAACAGACGTCTAAAGAAAGAGGGAGAAAAAGAGAAAAAGGGTTGCCAGCAGACTTGGCAAGAGGATGGAAGGGAAGGATCATTTTCATAAGTTCTAATTTAACTACCGTGGCCCCGAAGGCTCCGTATGATCGCCAGCCAAGAATCGCTTCTCGACCGCTTTAGTCTGTTGCAGCCTCATGGCATCCGAGGGCCACGAGTGATAGATCGGTAAACGCATACAATGCATGGACGAACAGAGACGCACACCCACACCATGGCTGTTAAACAGTCAAGGCATTACGAGATCTGAGAACATCTGAGAAAGGAAACCAGAGAGGGATAAAGAGTGAATAAGACGAGCGACGTGGAACTAACATGATGAAGCCATAATATACGTGTGTGATGCGGAGTCAGACAATGTCAAGGCAGAAATAGAGGATGTACCGTTGGCAAGGAAAAGCACACTAAAGTATACAAAGGAGCCGCCTTCCATCCACATCTCTGGTGTATTATCGGAGGCAAATCGGAGGGAAAACAAGTAGAGAGACGGGAGGCAAAACTATCCCAAGCAATAGTCTAGGATTACAGACACCGTATCACATTAGGGAGGTTGCGTGTCCCTGATCCAAGGTACAAACCCATTGTCATTGTGCTCTTGAGCAAGGAACTTAACCCCAAATTGCTCTCCATCGAGGGGTGCTGCTCTGTGGCTGGCCCTGTGCTTATCTATGAGTGTGTCTAAGGATGTTGGGAAAAAGCGGACATTTTCATTCTAACCAGACAGTATTTGTTCTATTCTACTCCTCTCCCCATATTGTCCGTGCAGCAGACTGGAAAGGGCCATGATCTCACTTGGACAACTACACAAGGCATCTGTAGATGTAAATGAGAATGTCACTGCTGCTTTCTCAGTCAGCCACCAGTGCTGGCCATAACCCTTTATAGGCCACCAAAGCGCTGCCCCACCATCTTTACTGATTTCTCTGAACTATTGTCTATTGTCCAAGAGAACTGACTTTTTACTACCTTGTTGCCCATAGCACAAGATAATACTGAACGCATTATTAAGAAACGGTCTCTTACCTCTGAAGTTGCTACAGTTTTTACCGAGTGTAGGAACAATACTCCTATTCTGCCTTCCTCTTGTGATGATTCTGTTGGTAACTTTAATAGCAAACCGTTGATGCCATAGCTCCAGGAAAAGTTGAAAAGGGCCACATCCAAACGGAGAGTCCCTTGGATGAGTGAGGTAACTAATACATTTAAGAGAAATTGCGGAAAGGCAGAGCGGAAGTGGAGTCAAAGTTCTAGGTCCATTATGGTATTCTGAGAGAGCAACTTGGCATGTAGAACAAGGCCATTAGAAATGCCAGACGGGGCTCATTTCTCTAACTTGATCACTAATAATCCGAACAATTTGAGAGTGCACTTCTCGACCCTTGATGACCTGATAAATCCTACCCCCTGAAAAACCTATGTGAACTTTCCTCCACATCTAAATGTGATGAGTTTGTGGCATATTTTAGAGATAAGAAAACACACATTAGACTGGGTATCAGTCAAGCAAGACCTGATGAGAAGTGTGATGGTATGTGCCCTAGGCTACCACGCAAAGGTACCATGGATTTATTTTCCCTGGTTGACACCGACGTGATCAGGAAAGCGATATCACAACTTTACCTTCTACCTGCCTTCTCGATCCAATCCCCACCACCTTCTTCAAAACTGTTCTTAATTGCATATCTGAAGAAGTGCAACTATTGTTAATCCCTCCCTGCCATGGTGAAACCCCTTAGCAATCTTCGGCCAATCTCCACCCTTCCATGCTTAAGCAAAATTATTTCCAAATCAGTTTTCAAACAGCTAAAGGAGGTTTTAAGTTCCAACTGTATTTTGGTAAAATTCCAATCTGGTTTTCGGGCCCGCTACAGCACAGAGATGGCCTTAGTTGTTTTTTTTTTCTCTCCCTGTGAAGCACATTGTGAAATATAAATAACACGATTTGATTTGAATAAGGGTTACCAAAAAAAAAAAAAAAAAAAAAAGACTTGAGTAAACTCATCAACATAAATCACTTCCTAGATCTTACTGCCACGGGCCAATGAATACAGGACACACAAAGAAGACTTATAGAAAGAGCCTAGGCCTGTGTGCTAGTTTACCCGACAACAGTGAGGCGTGTTTCTTGTTTGCGCTGTTAGTCTTAGTTTCCTTGGGACGACATCATCATCATCATCATCTCTGTCCCTGGCATTAGTGTTCTCTCCAGTCCCTCTGGTCCAGCTCTCGTCATGGTTACTTATCGTTCACATGGGAGAGCAGCACAGCAGTGACCCGCCGACTCCAAAGCTTCCAGATAATGAGGCGGAATAATAGGACCATAATGCATAGCTGGGCTGTCCCAAATGGCACCCTATTCCCTATATGCAGGCCCTGCTCAAGGAGGTAGTGCGCCGTATAAGGAATAGGGCGCCATTTGTTATGCACACACTGTCTTGGAAACTTGTTTCTGGAACTAATCCTTTGGGAGTGAAAATAGCAGAGCGCGCATAACTCGAAGCGTATAAAATGATAAAAGCATACTAGTCCAAAACTTGGTAACTTGGTATCTGCAGGGGCGTAAACGAGCACCCATTTTTGTTATTGACGCCAATGCAGTGTGACTGGAGAAATGCATACAGATTTAAAGTTAGGGTTCTGCCCTAAGTGTGCTTTATGGTTTGAAGCCTGAGTTGTTCCTGGATACCTGACCACACCTGTAGCACCCTTTTCTTTCTACCTCGAGCCTAGAAGGGTGCCTTGGCTGTCTCCATAGGAAAAACCCTTTGAAGTACACGTTTTGGTTCCAGGTAGAACTTTTTTTCGGTTCCATGTAGAAACCTTTCCACAGAGAGTTTGACAAGGAACCCAAAAGGGTTCTACCTAGAACCAGAAAGGGTGCTCCTATGGCAACAGCCGTAGAACCCATTTTGGAACCCTATTTTCTAAGATTGCAGGAAGAACTAGCTAAACCTTTTCCCGAGCCAGAGCGGTAGGAACCTCCTGATTCTGTAGCGTGAGGCAGCTTGATGTTCAAGTACACCCCCTAGACAGGGCGCTAGTCTGCCACAGGGCCGTACCCCAAAAGACTCTAAAAATGGGACCAAATGCATCTCTGCTTGGCACTCAGAATAAAGGAGATGGATTGGGTCCCATTTTTTGAGTATTTGGTATGACTCAACTGGGTATTGAACCCCAAACCTTCCAATCTCAGAGTGGACACACTACAAGGCCACTGAGTTGGCTCGGTTTCCAATGGTACTGTCGCAAAACTGCTGTCACCTGAACAAAACTTCATTACGCATGCATTGTGGGAAGAGGAATATTCAGAGGACATACACACACACACGCACGGACACACATGCACACACATGCACACACATGCTCATACACACATGTTCACAACAGCTTGCCCAACATGTATGTGTTGGGCACACATGTGTTGGGCACACGCACACACACATCTCCTCGTCCCCCTATGGTGCATCCATCCCTCTGTTTACCTCACTATCCCTCCCTGCACCAGTCTCTCTCTCCTTTTCTCTCCCTTTCTACTGTAGATGAATAAACCAGGCCTGCTGCAGCTGAATACATGTGGGATTCTATCTCCTGCCAAACACACATCAAATACCGGCCATATAGCTTAAGTAGACAGTCAGTGGCTGAAAAGAAAACTAGATATGAGCAAAAACAATAGACAAATATAGGGCAAAAAAGTGAAAGAGAGAAAAGAAAGAGCGAGAGGATTGGAGCCAGGCAGAGTCAGGGCTGGGTGTGGTTTTTCTCATGGTGCAGAGGATTGCACATTTTGTTTTCCGTCTGTAGGAAACAAGGTGTTTTGCCTCCGTCTACAATGCAAACTTTGAGCGAAGGAGCTTAGCGACATGGAGATTGGAATTTGAGCTCGTCTGTTTGTAATCTTTCCTGTTTTGGTTTTGTCTCAAATCCCTGGGCTGTGAGCCGGCAGACATATTCACCATGAGCAAAGGATACGCTACCCTATGCCTGGACTACCTGCTGTGTGTGTGTGTGTGTGTGTGTGTGTGTGTGTGTGTGTGTGTGTGTGTGTGTGTGCGCGTGTGTGTGCGTGTTTGTGAAGTCTGTCTGTTTGTTTAACACGGCATCAAAACTTTTCAAAGTACCTTTGGATGAGCGGCCAAAACCAGCTGGATTTCCCATGAGCAGGATGCCACAACACTGTCTCCTCTCCTTCTCACTGTGTGTGTGTCTCACTGAAACTCTCTGTCCCTGCTCCCTGCCTGCCAAACGCCTGATCTGAGAACCGTGTTTAGAGTTTAGCCCAAGCCATGGGTCTCAACTTACCTATCATCCTGGCTCAGTGTGTGTGTGTCTATGTGTGTCTGTGTGTGCGTGTGTGCGCGCACACTGTGTGAACAGCCTCAGTCGGCGGATGCCCCTGGAGTGTGGTAGGAACGACTTTGACTTCAAGGATGGCTAATTGAAGGAGAGGAACCTTGCTATGCGCCCACTCTCCTACTGGAAAACCTGCTCTCCCAAACGCTTTGTGCAGGGAAGGAAGAGACAGAATGCAGTGGGGAAAATACTGTATAGGATCTTAGTCTGTCCCTTGCCGAGGGACAATGTGGCCGAATGTGTGAACAAGGTCAGACCAGGGCAGAACAAGGGAGAGGTTCCCCAACGGCCAAGTCAAAGTCTATGCTTTGCTATGCTATTATCTGCCATGCTATGCTATGCAATGGAACGCTATGCAATGTAGCGCTACGCAATGTAACGCTACGCAATGTAACGCTACGCAATGTAATGCTATGCAATGCCACGCTTTGCAATGCTACGCTATGCAATGCAAAGCTATGCAATGCTACGCTATGCAATGCAACGCTATGCAATGCTACGCTATGCAATGCAACGCTATGCAATGTAACGCTATGCAATGCTACGCTATGCAATGTTACGCTATGCAATGCTACGCTATGCAATGTAACGCTATGCAATGTAACGCTATGTAATGCTACGCTATGCAATGTAACGCTATGCAATGTAACGCTATGCAATGCCACGCTTTGCAATGCTACGCTATGCAATGCTACGCTATGCAATGCAAAGCTATGCAATGCTACGCTATGCAATGTAACGCTATGCAATGTAACGCTATGCTACGCAATGCAATGTAACGCTATGCAATGTAACGCTATGCAACGCTACGCTATGCAATGTTACGCTACGCAATGTTACGCTATGCAATGTAACGCTATGCAATGTTACGCTATGCAATGATACGCTATGCAATGTTACGCTATGCATTGTTACGCTATGCAATGATACGCTATGCAATGCTACGCTATGCAATGCTACGCTATGCAATGCTACGCTACGCAATGCTACGCAATGTTACGCTATGCAATGTTACGCTATGCAATGCTACGCTATGCAATGTTACGCTATGCAATGTTACGCTATGCTTACATGGGGGAAATAAGTGTTCTGTCTCTTACGTGCCTGCTGTGCTAGACAGCCTTCAATCTACGGTGCCGTGTGACATTATGCACTGAGGTTAGGAGTGAAGTTTAAAGATATCCTTCAAGTATGGTGTGACCCCTTCAACTGGGGGAGAAAAAAAAACGCTTCTCCCAGTACACTGACAACCCACAGCTAACACTATTTTTTATTTTATTTACCTTTATTTCACTAGGCAAGTCAGTTAAGAACAAAATCTTATTTTCAATGACGGTCTAGGAACAGTGGGTTAACTGCCTGTTCAGGGACAGAACGACAGATTTGTACCTTGTCAGGTAGCCTGAACAGTTGTGTGTGTGAGTGAGTGAGTGAGTGAGAGAGAGAGAGAGCGAGCGAGAGATCTTTATGGATTCAACACTGGGAAGAAAAACAACAGTGAACACTACGGAGGGATCCAGAATGTGCAGAAGGTTGAGAGGGATCAGTGTGGATCTGGACTTGGCGGGATCAATGTAGTCTGACTGTGCACTGATAGTCCCATGGTTACGCTGTCCACTCACAACACTCTACCAGGCATTAGTGTCTCTCTCACACACACATACACACACACACGCACCGGCTATTCACCTCGCGAGCCGTGGGGCCACAAACAACCGACGCTACTCTATCTCCCCTGGTCATGTCTCATTACTCATCAGCTGGTCTACTGCCTCTTCATATTGCTATCGTCTGACAGGTGCATTTGTCTGAGGAGAATGAGATAAACTGACTGGTGTGTATGTGTGTGTCGGGGGGAGAGCGTGTGTGTGTGTATTTGTGAGGCCACGTCTCTGTCAGTGGTAATTAAGAGGTGTGTGTCTGCTGGCGGGAGGCCTGGTGGAGGTGGGAATAAGTGGTGGAGTGGAGTTTTATAGAGCCCAGCAGGGTGCCTGTCGATCGGACCGCCGCCGGCCCACTATGTCCTTATCTAGCAGCACACCTTGGGGATATGGGCTCAGCTGTTGAGTTTCGACCGGAGCTGGGGCGACATTTTGTGTTTGAGGACAGTATAGAGAATACTTGTTGATCTAGAGAGTGGTGTGTGTACGGGGGGGGGGGGGCCTTGTTCTGCGGCTGTCTGCTTCTGTAAGTGCACACATGCACACACACACACACACACACACACACACACACACACACACACAAACATCTCCACTGATCTCAGGTTAACATGTGTTCTAAGGCACTACAGATCACTGTACTCAGTGGAAAGGACATCATTTTCTTCTCTCTCCTACCAGTTTTCTTCTACAGGCAATAAAGGCCCATTTCAGGTGTTCAGAACAGAACACCCACATGCTCAAGTGCCCAGGCAGCAATGTGAGTCAGAGAGAGGGAGGGCTCATCTTGCTCTGAGGGGAGAGAGGGAGTGGGAGGAAGGGCAGGGGGAGCAGGGGGGGTAGAGTGGGAGAGAGACAGAACGGGAAGCAAGAGAGAGAAAAACAAGATGGGGGGGAGGGAGCGAGAGCGAGAAGGAAAAAGGCAAAGTGCTAAAAAGAGAGAGCGAGATCAAGGAGGAGAGAAAGAGCGAGGACAAAATAAAAACTCGAACGGGAGAGAGACTGACAGGAGACGGCGAGGATCGTGACGAGTGCACAGATTGATACAGCAATTACCAGGAAAGTATTCCTCGGCATACATTAGAGCCCTGCAGCCTCGCTCCTTTGCCACCGTCTCTGCCGGAGAGGAGGAGGGTGGCTCGGCGAGCCTTCTCAGACCGCCGAGAAAGCGCCCTCAACAAAGGGCAGCGCCGGGTGGCCGCAATCCCCTGGAAACGCCTCTCCACTAAGTATGCGGCTCACTCGGGCGTCCTCTGAACTGTTCCTAACGGTCCCGTCTGCTCACGCGGAGATAGAGGGAGATACATTTTAGTCATTTAGCAGACGCTCTTATCCCAGAGTGACTTCCAGTAGTGAGTGGATACATTCTTCGTGCTTATCCCCTGAGGGAATCGAACCCACAACCCTGGCATTGCAAGCTCCATGCTCTACCAACTGACACACGTACATGTTCGAACAAATGCACATGGGCACGCACGCGCGTGCGTGCACACACACACACACACACACGCGGGCGCACACACGCACGCACACACACACACACACACTCTTACTGCCCCTACACCTGAAGCCAGCTTTTTTGCACACAGTCAGACTATTTTGTATGTCCCTAATCCCTTCCCCTTGGTGGGTGCAGGCAACGAGGCACACTACTGAGTGACATGTCACTATTACACACGCACAAACAAACACAAATGCACACACACACTAATTGCTACGCTAGGCTCGTGCTAGGGCTATCCAGTTCCTGAACATAATGGATGTGGATAAAAGGCTAGGTGGGTAGGATCCCTGTACGCCCTGCATCAATATAGTCAATATAGTATGTAGCTACAGGCACCATTATATATATATTAAATATATAATATATATATATATATATAACACACTGTATAGAGGCTGTTATGTAGGTAAGTACCTTGTTGATGCTGCACTGAATGTCCCAAACACACACACACACACACACACACACACACACACAAAGGACAGCATGGCAGGTAGAAAATAATGTCTCACACCTACACAGCAGCAGATAGAAAGTATCTGAACGGAAAACAGCCGGGAGGACGAATGGATGAAAACAGCATCACACGTCAAATAATCCAGAGTGACTTGGATCTTTACCGCAGGCTCCACGGCACTGCACCATGCGTACGCATGAACCTATGTGTTAGTGTGTGTGTGTGTGTGTGTGTGTGTGTTAGTGTGTGTGTTAGTGTGTGTGTGTGTTAGTGTGTGTGTGTGTTAGTGTGTGTGTGTGTGTGTGTGTGTGTGTGTGTTAGTGTGTGTTAGTGTGTGTGTGTTAGTGTGTGTGTGTGTTAGTGTGTGTGTGTGTGTTAGTGTGTGTGTGTGTTAGTGTGTGTGTGTGTGTTAGTGTGTGTGTGTTAGTGTGTGTTAGTGTGTGTGTTAGTGTGTGTGTGTGTGTGTTAGTGTGTGTGTTAGTGTGTGTGTGTGTGTGTGTGTGTGAGAGAGAGAAGCGCCTCTCCAGCCAGCTCAGGAGGAAACGAGGGAGGAGGGAGGAGAGGAAAGGAATGCTGACCGAGTTCCCTCAGTGAGCAGCTGGAGAAGAGGCTGAATGAGAAAGTATCCATCTACTAGCCACTGGACGAAAGGTCAGGGGTCAACACACACCCACTGAAGACCAACAGTATTCCCATTGGTCAGCTCAGCAGCACCTAGTAGTTAGTTAGCAGTGGAGCATTTCACCATTAAGAGTCTATTGACTCACCCGTGCGTCAATCTAAGTAGCACGATAAACAAATCCCCATCAAAATCAGTCATTTTATGCTAGAGATGTCCGTTTCTTTGGGCAATCGTTTGAGCTACAAACTAATATGACCCCACTATGGAAAGGAGAGACGCGTGAACATGGGGGGTGTTCTAGGTTTTTGTGACAACAAAAACACGGGGTGAAATATGTGTCCAAAAATAGGACAATATTTCCTGAGCATTGTTATATTTCCTCGATATACGACACACTTCAAAACCTTATTCCGTATGATTTCTTTTTTGGAGTATATTTTTTGCCATTGTGTTATTCAGTGCATTTCTATGGGCTACAGCGGTAAAGATCAAATTCTATATTTTATTAAATACTTTCTAAATACCTAAAGGCGTCCTAAGAAAAATGTATTAGCTAAATGCCAACAGCTTAGACTTTCAGAGGTTAAATAGACCTATAACATCTAAATCAAACACCAGGAGTTATGTATCCTAGTCTACATCTCATTAACGCTACAGTACTAGCTAGAGGTGTAGGGCGGTCTCTCTCACTCACTCACTCACTCACTCACTCACTCACTCACTTTCTCTCTGTTCTGTCTCGCTCACTCTGGTCTCTTTCTCTCTGTCTCTCGGTCTCTCTTGTCCTTTTCTCTCTCTCTCTCTTTCTGCTCTCTCTCTGTTCTGTCTCGCTCACTCTGGTCTCTTTCTCTCTCCCTCTCTCTGGTCTCTCTGGTCTCTTTCTCTCTCTCTCTGTTCTGTCTCGCTCACTCTGGTCTCTCTCTGGTCTCTCTGGTCTCTCTCTCTCTCTCTCTCTCTCTGAGTAATGAAGAAAGAAGCCACTGGAAAAGGGATACTAATAATAATAATATATATAAAAAAAGACTGGATTGAAAAGTGATACAACAATGCCCCCTACTGGTGATCTGGATGTACTGTGGCGGCACCTGTTTCTGCCTTTCCACTACAGGTAGAGGGTCAAATAGATTTAAACAGACGTCTGATAGCAGCAAAGCCAATGTCACTATGGCAGGACGTAACCGATCCTGCCGTATTGATAGACATTGTCCAAATGTGTGTGTGTGTCAGTGGAGGCTGCTGAGGGGAGAACGCCTCATAATAATGTCTGGAACAGAGTAACTGGAATGGCACCAAGCACCTGGAAACTATGTGTTTAATGTGTTTGATACCATTCCACTAATTCCGCTCCAATCATTACCATGAGCCCATCCTTAAGGTGTCACCAACCTCCCGTGGTGTGTGTGTGTGTGCGTGTGCGTGTGTGTGTGCGTGTGTGTATGTTTGTGTGTGTGCTGGCGTGTCTTTGTGTGTGTGCGTGCTTCTGCTTGTGTGTGTGTGTTTGTGTGTGTGTGTTTGGTTTGTGTGTGTGTGTGTCCAGCAGCTCAAAAGCCAGAGTCTCATCTCATTTGCTACTAGAAGGGTAAAAGGGATTGACTGAGGGGATGATTTGAGGCAATCATTTTGATGTGAAATGCAATTACATTAAAAAGCTTTGCAGGCCGCCGACCGAGGCATCTTTCCTCCCTCATCTTACTCCACTCATATCAAGCAGCACAAGGAAACATGTCCTTGTAGAATGTCAAGATGGCGCTGGAGGGGAGGGCTGCCGTCTTATCGGCTCTTAACCAACCAATGCTATTTTTATTTTTGTAAGTATTTTTTTTTGTGTTGTTCGTAACTTCTTTTGTACATAATGTTGCTGCTACAGTAATTATGACCGAAAAGAGCTTCTGGACATCAGAACTGGGATTACCTCAAATTGGACGAGGATTTCTTCGTCACTGAGTCAGACGCGAGAGATATACTACAGACACCCGGACCAGGAAAAGGAAAGGTTCCGCGGAAAGAGATCAGAACGCATTGTGAGGATCAGGTGACGAGTGGCTAATCTGCCCTTGACTTCCGTTCTGCTAGCTGACGTTGAATCACTGGGAAATAAATGGGACGAACTGAAAGCACGTATATCCTACCAAAGGGACATTAAAAACTGTAATATCTTATGTTTCACCTAGTCGTGGCTGAATGACGACATTAAGAACATACAACTGCCGGATTATACACACTATCGTCAGGACAGAACAGCAGCCTCTGGTAAGACACGGACGGGGGCCTATGCATATTTGTAAACAATAGCTGGTGCACGATATCTAAGGACGTCTCAAGGTTTTGCTCGCCTAAGGTCTCATGATAAACTGTAGACCACACTATCTACCTAGAGAGTTTTCATTTGTATTTTTCATACCTCTCTACATACCAGACCGAGGTTGGCACTAAAACCACACACAATGAGCTGTATTCCGCCATAAGCAAACAGGAAAAGGCTCATCCAGAGGCGGCACTCCTAGTGGCCAAGGACTTTAATGCAGGGAAACTTCAATCAGTTTTACCTAATTTCTATAAGCCTGTTAAAGGTGCAACCAGAGGGAAAACAATTCTAGACCACCTTAACTCCACACACAGAAATGCGTACAAAGCTCTCCCTCCATTTAGCAAATCTGACCTTCATCTGACCTATCCTGCTGATTTCTGCTGACAAGCAAAAATTTACTTGGTCAATAAAACAGTGGTCAGATGAAGGAGATGCTAAACTACCGGACTGTTTTGCTAGCACAGACTGGAAAATTCTAGGATTCTTCCGATGGCATTGAGGAGTATACCACATCAGTCACTGGCTTTATCAATAAGTGCATCAAGGACATCGTCCCCACGGTGACTGTACGTACATACCCCAACCAGAAACCATGGATTACAGGCAGCATCTGCACTGAGCTAAAGGTTAGAGCAGCCGCTTTCAAGGAACGGGACTCTAAACCTAAAGCTTATAAGAAATCCTTCTATGCCCACCGACACACCATCGAATCGTACTGCATCGGCTCCGACGCTCGTCGGATGTGGCAGGGCTTGCAAACTATTACATAGTAATACTACAAAGGGAAGCACAGCCGAGAGCTTCCCAGTGACACGAGCCTACCAGACGAGCTAAATAATTTCTATGCTCGCTTCGAGGCAAGTAACACTGAAACACGCATGAGAGCATCAGTTGTTCCGGACGATGGTGTGATCACGCTCTCCACAGCCAATATGAGTAAGACCTATAAACAGGTCAACATTAACAAGGCCGCAGGGCCAGATGGATTACCAGGATGTGTACTCCGATTATGCGCTGACCAACTTCTTTTTTCAACTGAGTCTGTAATACCAACATGTTTCAAGCAGAACACCATAGTCCCTGTGCCTAAGAACACTAAGGTAACCTGCTTAAATGACTACAGACCCGTAGCACTCACGTCTGTAGCCATGAAATTCTTTGAAAGGCTGGTCATGGCTCACATCAACACCATTGTCAAAGAAACCCTAGACCCACACCAATTGGCATACCGCCCCAACAAATCCACAGATGATGCAATCTCTATTGCACTCCACACAGCTCTTTCCCACCTGGACAAAAGGAACACCTATGTGAGAATGTTATTCATTGACTACAGCTCAGCGTTAAACACCAAAGATGTTGCAATTGTAAATGAGAACTTGTTCTCAAATTGCCTACCTGGTTAAATAAAGGTAAAATAAAATAAAATAAAAAATAGAGCCCTTAAAGCTCATCACTAAGCTAAGGACCCTGGGACTAAACACCTCCCTCCGCAACTGACAGGCAGCCCCCAGGTGGTAAGGGTAGGTAACAACACATCCGCCATGCTGATCCTCAATGCGGGGGCCCCTCAGGGGTGCGTGCTAAGTCCCCTCCTGTACTCCCTGTTCGCTCATGACTGCCCGGTCAGGCACGACTCCAACACCATCATTAAGTTTGCTGATGACACAACAGTGGTTGGCCTGATCACCGACAATGATGAGACAGCCTATTGGGAGGAGGTCAGAAACCTGACCGTGTGGTGCCAGGACAACAACCTATCTCTAAACATGATCAAGACAAAGGAGATGATTGTGGACTACAGGAAAATGAGGACCGAGCACGCCCCAAGTCTCATCGACGGGGCTGTAGTAGAACAGGTTGAGAGCTTCAAGTTCCTTGGCGTCCACATCACCAACAAACTAACATGGTCCTAGCACACCAAGACAGTCGTGAAGAGGGCACTACAAAACCTATTCCCCCTCAGGAGACTGAAAAGATTTGGCATGGGTCCTCAGATCCTCAAAAGGTTTTACAGCTGCACCATCGAGAACATCCTGACGGGTTGCATCACTGCCTGGTATGGCAACTGCTCCGCCTCCGACTGCAAGGCACTACAGTGGGTAGGTGTGTATTCGGCGCATGTGACAAATAAAATGTGATTTGATTTCATTTGAAGGGAGAAGCTTGCTTTGTATCCCAGCTTGACAGTCAGATCCCTACCAGTACAGTACTTTAGCAGTATCTTTACACATTTGTGTGTGTGCGGGTGTTAGCTTTCAACTAATTGCATGACATTTCCAAGACTAATTATTGCTGTAGTGTTTCTGCATATTCACTCTGGCTCTGTGTGTACACAGTGGATGCGGATTTAATGGCAACCCCATCCCCTATAGTGCACTACTTTTGACCAGGGCCCATATGGCTTTTGTCAAAAGTAGCACACTATATGCGGAATAGGAATTAGTGTATAGGGTGCCATCTGGGACACAAACAGTGATTCACATTTAGCCCTGTTCTGCAATCCAAATGCCGATGGCTCTAGGTGTTCCATTTAATCTGGATGGGAGACAGACAGCCTGAGGGTCAATATTTAAAAGGCTCTGTGTGCTAGTACAGTAGCTCAATGTTGCACAAGGCGGGAGAGATGGGGAGGGAGAGTGATAGAGAGAGGGGAGAGAGAGAGAGAGAGAGAGAGAGAGAGGGAGAGAGTATGTCTGCTTGCCTGTACAGTACCAGTCAAAAGTTTTAGAACACCTACTCATTCAAGGGATTTTCTTTATTTTGTCTATTTTCCATATTGTAGAACAATCGTGAAGACATCAAAACTATAAAATAACACATATGGAATCATGTACTAACCAAAAAAAGTGTTGTTCCAACAAATCTAGATATATTTTATATTTGAGATGCTTCAACTAGCCAGCCTCCTGGGACTCTGGACAAAAGTTGTGCTCTGTGTATAGGGACTGTCAAATAAAATCAATCAATCAAACCTCACTTCTCTAACCATATTATGCACAGCTGTTGACCTTTTGGAGGAGCAAACCGGTCTTCCTCACTATACCCACTGCTTTCTCATAGGGGGCCAAAGGGACATTTGAGGTTAATAGCCAAAAGGTATGTTCTCCTTATTATCTTGAAAGAGATATTTTAACCTCAATCGGACAACCATATAGGTTAAAAAAGGTTTAAAAGGACATGGATGGATCTCTTTCGGTTCAGGGACCTACAAGTAAATGTCCTTTGTTGACATTCTCATTTTAAAAGGGTTTTGTCAGGCGGAGTCTTGTCTTGTTCATAAGCTGCCCTTTCAGAGTTCTGTCCTACTATCCAGGTCTGTACCCAAACAATTTGAACTTCTACTTTTAAAAATTCACCTCTCTAAAAACAAGTCTCTCACCGTTGCCGCCTGCTATAGACCACCCTCTGCCCCCAGCTGTGCTCTGGAAACCATATGTGAACTGGTTGCCCACCATCTATCTTCAGAGCTCGTGCTGCAAGGCGACCTAAACTGGAACATGCTTAACACACCAGCCATCCTACAATCTAAGCTTGATGCCCTCAATCTCACACAAATGATCAATAAACCTACCAGGTACCTCCCCAAAGCCGTAAACACGGGCACCCTCATAGATATTTGTATTTATTTTTATTTCACCTTTATTTAACCAGGTAGGCTAGTTGAGAACAAGTTCTCATTTGTAACTGTGACCTGGCCAAGATAAAGCGTAGCAATTTGACACATACAACAACACAGAGTTACACATGGAATAAACAAAACATAGTCAATAATACAGTAGAACAAAAGAAAGCAAAAATAATTTCAATAAGCATTTTTCTACAGCTGGCCATGCTTTCCACCTGGCTACCCCTACCCCGGTCAACAGCCCTGCACCCCCCGCAGCAACTCGCCCAAGCCTTCCCCATTTCTCCTTCTCCCAAATCCAGTCAGCTGATGTTCTGAAAGAGCTGCAAAATCTGGACCCCTACAAATCAGCCGGGCTAGACAATCTGGACCCTTTCTTTCTAAAGTTATCTGCCGAAATTGTTGCCACCCCTATTACTAGCCTGTTCAACCTCTCTTTCGTGTCGTCTGAGATTCCCAAAGATTGGAAAGCAGCTGCGGTCATCCCCCACTTCAAAGGGGGGGTCACTCTTGACCCAAACTGCTACAGACCTATATCTATCCTACTCTGTCTTTCTAAGGTCTTCGAAAGCCAAGTCAACAAACAGATTGTTAACAACCCTCCAGGCAAGATTCAATGCCATACAACTCTCCTTCCGTGGCCTCCAATTGCTCTTAAATACGAGTAAAACTAAATGCATGCTCTTCAACCGATCGCTGCCTGCACCTGCCCGCCTGTCCAACATCACTACTCTGTACGGCTCTGACTTAGAATACGTGGACAACTACAAATACCTAGGTGTCTGGTTAGACTGTAAACTCTCCTTCCAGACCCACATCAAACATCTCCAATCCAAAGTTAAATCTAGAATTGGCTTCCTATTTCGCAACAAAGCATCCTTCACTTCACATGCTGCCAAACATACCCTTGTAAAACTGACCATCCTACATCGCCGAAGTTCCTCGACTTCGGCGATGTCATTTATAAAATAGCCTCCAATACCCTACTCAACGAATTGCATGCAGTCTATCACAGTGCCATCCGTTTTGTCACCAAAGCCCCATATACTACCCATCATTGCGACCTGTACACTCTCGTTGGCTGGCCCTCGCTTCATACTCGTCGCCAAACCCACTGGCTCCTGTCATCTACAAGACCCTGCTAGGTAAAGTCCCCCCTTATCTCAGCTCGCTGGTCACCATAGCATCACCCACCTGTAGCACGCGCTCCAGCAGGTATATCTCTCTGGTCACCCCCAAAACCAATTCTTTCTTTGGCCGCCTCTCCTTCCAGTTCTCTGCTGCCAATGACTGGAACGAACTACAAAAATCTCTGAAACTGGAAACACTTATCTCCCTCACTAGCTTTAAGCACCAGCTGTCAGAGCAGCTCACAGATTACTGCACCTGTACATAGCCCACCTATAATATAGCCCAAACAACTTCCTCTTTCCCTACTGTATTTATTTTATTTATTTTGCTCCTTTGCACCCCATTATTTTTATTTCTCCTTTGCACATTATTCCACTGCAAATCTACCATTCCAGTGTTTTACTTGCTATATTGTATTTACTTTGCCACCATGGCCTTTTTTTTGCCTTTACCTCCCATCTCACCTCATTTGCTCACATCGTATATAGACTTGTTTCTACTGTATTATGTTTGTTTTACTCCATGTGTAACTCTGTGTCGTTGTATCTGTCGAACTGCTTTGCTTTATCTTGGCCAGATCGCAATTGTAAATGAGAACTTGTTCTCAACTAGCCTACCTGGGTAAATAAAGGTTAAATAAATAAAATAAAAAATATTTTAAAAAACTCTGTCCTTCTCCTTCTCCAGTGTCAGCTCTAGTGCCACATTGCGCAATAACCTCAGCTAGCCTTTGTCTATCTGTTTGCTCCTACGAAAGGCGGGGGAGAGAGCGGAGCTCAACCAGCCCTTTTTAATTTGGGAAGGTTTGGTCATGGCTTGACCTCGGCAGGCCACTGCAGGCCTTACTCTGTGGGACAGGGGATATCAACACGAAATACCAAAAACGTCATTCAACGTTCCCAAGAGTCAACGCAGAGAGGTGAATCTGAACACACCGAGACTAACAATACATTCTATGTGGACTGGTTAACTTCTACTGATTAGTATCATTTGCCTGCTCCTTCTCCAAAGGTCACTGTGTGGGATTCATTTGCTTTGGTAGAGAAAGAGTTGGCAGAAACGAGAATAGGATAGACGGAATAACATAAAGACTATTTGATCATAATTATTATTTTTTTTAAGAATAGGAGAAATGTTTTTGGAGTCTTTGGTCGTGTTTCTCGTCACCTTCCCCTTGGACTGGAGTGCTGGTTGGTTCTGTGAGTGATGAATATTAATTTGGCCTGGGGAGGTGAGGAAGCGGGAGCATGCTACCTGTGCTGTCGTCTGACATACTACATTCTCTCTGATCAGGGGCTAGGCGTTGGAGGGAGGGGAACTCTGAGGAGAGGGAGAGAAGGATCGTTTTGATGCAAAATGGAATCACAAAATAAAATGTTGAAAAAAGGAAAGTTGAAAAAAGTAAGAGTGAAGACCCAAGGCTAGTGGAACAGTCAATCCACAGTGCAATGCTTTCTACAATGTGCCGTACACGCCATAATTGTCCAATGTTAAATATAATATTCTCTCAACGTACATTTGACTTAATCATATATCTGACACGTAAACATACACACCTTCCCCCTACACATCAACAAACAGCCTTCCCTTTTGATCGCATCGCTCATTTGTGAATAGATTCTCATCCCAGCCCAGTCCAGCCCAGTCCAGAGTGGGGAGAAGACAGATACTGACCCAGTCTGAGGACACCAGGGCTGCATTCAAAATGACACCCTATTCCTTATAAAGTGCACTACTTTTGACAGGAGCCCTATTGTCCCAATATTGGGAATAGGGTGCCATTTGGGATGCAGACCAGGACTGATCCAGGACTGATCGACCCCGTCATCACACATGCCCATCTCCTGAAGAGTTCCATTGCTGACATAAATGTGTGTGCACTGTGGATATGTGTGTGGGTGCGTGCGTGCGTGTGTGTGTCGTGCATGTACGTGCATGAACCCTACGCCCTGCCCTGTGTATGCTCCTACAGGAGTGTGAGAATATGTGTGTGTGTGTGTGTGTTTTTCTCTGTGTATGTGTGTCCAGCCGTTGCATTGCCTAACATATAGTGTCTCCGTCCACAGGCTGGGGCTGTGTAGTATAGTGTAGCAGGAATCAATCATGAATGAGCAGCTTCAGGAGAGCACACACACACTGACTGGCAGAGGGCAATTTGTCTCATTAAACTGTTGCCTACCTACTGGAATCAAATTAGCTTCGCTCTTTTTGCTTTCTGAAAGCCGAACTGTTTTCCATAAAAAGCAGAGTAGATCGAATTACCATAACATGTAACTTTGTAGAGAAGGTAACAGTAGAGAGAGAGGTTGGAATTTACTGAACAAGAGCCCCTGCCATTGCATTCTTATCCAGATATTTGGAGGTTCTAGCCAGTAACCAAAATGTTATGGTTCACTTTGGATATACATTTCTGTGCCATGCTCCCCCCTGTCAGACGGTTATCTAGCACACATCCATGATAATTAACTGAGTATTTTGCTGTTATGTCACCTACTACCACCTTAAAATCGGGCGATTTTTACTGCAGCGCCAGCTGTGCCATCAACGTCCCTGGGTTCGCGCCCAGGCTCTGTCGTAACCGGCCGCGACCGGGAGGTCCGTGGGGCGACGCACAATTGGCCTAGCGTCGCCCGGGATAGGGAGGGCTTGGTCGGTAGGGGTGTCCTTGTCTCATCGCGCACCAGCGACTCCTGTGGCGGGCTGGGCGCAGTGTACGCTAACCAAGGTGGCCAGGTGCACGGTGTTTCCTCCGGCGCATTGGTGCGGCTGGCTTCCGGGTTGGTTGTGCGCTGTGTTAAGAAGCAGTGCGGCTTGGTTGGGTTGTGTATCGGAGGACGCATGACTTTCAACCTTCGTCTCTCCCGAGCCCGTACGGGAGTTGTAGCGATGAGACAAGATAGTAGCTACTACAACAATTGGATACCACGAAATTGGGGAGAAAATGGGGTAAAAAATAAAAATCGGGCGATTTCCTCAATTTCACATTGGACCCGAACAATATGGTCTCTGTTTTCCAAGGTGAAGTGACAGCTTATTCACTGACATTCAGAAGTTCAGCACTGAGGGCTTTCTCAACCCCATTTCTGTCATTGTGGGAAACCAGCAGTGCAGAATCATCTGCATAGAGGAAACATGTAGAGGCAGATTCCAAATCATTTATATACAACAGAAAAGAAAGTGGACCCAGTACACTCCCTTGGGGTATCCCGCAGTTCAAGATTTGGGGTTTAGACAGGGTCCCATCCCCGCCATCTGTTTTCTTCCTTGCCAATAAGAGCTAACCCATTTTCCCTCCACCAACTTCCTTCCTGATGTGAACTCCCCCGCCTTCGCGATTGCGGGTCTCTTCAAATTACTACATCATTTACAACTTCAATCTCAGCGTTGTTTAAAAAAAAAATCAAACCCGTCTAGCCATGTTTCGGGGGGGGGGAAGCAAAGCCCTCCCACCTTACAGTTACCGGAGAGGAGACTCATTTCCTCGATCTTGGGAAGAAGGCTTCTAACGTCGAGATGAAGGATGCGTCGTCCTCTCGTAGAATCTTCTCTGGAGTCAAGTTCTCCTCCGCTGTTGGAACTGTCAGACAGAATTGTTCACTTGAGACGAGTGTTGACTCCCTGCAGTCCAATTGCAGCTGTGAAGCTCCAGGGTTCGCCCTCGCACCTGACGCATTCGGCACAACAGACCGTCTCGTCTGGGGCCTCCCTCTGCATCCTCTCCTGGTCGCCGAGCTCGGACAGCAGAGAGAAGCGGGAGGATGAGGTTGGTTGCCATGATCAAAGTCTGCAAATTCTCTATTTATTATTCATACCTGAAAGAGAGGGCTCCTACCCTTCTGCTCTTCTCCATTGTAGCATGCCGCTGCTCCAATGGATTTATCACTAGAAAATGGGCCAGGGCAGTGATGAACATTTCCAGACAGTAACAGGCATAGGGTAATTATGAGGTTTCCACCATCAATTTGGCATTTACCTCTGACCTTAAATCGCCCTTTTGGAGGGACTGTGGCAATTGGGATATACGAACGTGTTAATAGGGCGTATTTCCCGTTCCAGCTGCCATCTTGGATGTCGATCATGTATTTCCGGACTTATAGATATGTTTGTTCTGTATAGCCAATGACCACATGAGTTGCCTGTACAGCACCATAACAGATCTGGGACCAGGCTATATATTCACCACCATTTGAAAAATGTTTATCAAATAAATTCAATGTGATGTTTAGGCTTTGCATTTGATATATGTAAGCAAGTGTTGCCCTCACCTACATTACAGGTGTTGAGTGACAGGCGTATAGACATGCTTGCTGCAATTCTCAATTTCGACCACATGGGGTCACTATAATATAAATGAAATTCAGCTACCCTGTAAAGGTGTCTGCATCACAGGAGGTTGGTGGCACATTAATCGGGGACAACGGGCTCATGGGAATGGCTGGAACAAAATATGTGGAATGGTATCAAATACAAATCAAACCAAATACCAAATACCATTAGATGCCAATCCATTCGCTACGTTCCAGCCATTATTATGAGCCGTTCTGCCCTAAGCAGCCTCCTGTGGTCTGCATATTAGGTTCCCTTGAAAAACGAGAACAACGTGGCAACAGTACTGTTTGTCCATCTTGAGACGCCGTGGAATTCAAGTAAGATATAACAAATCTGTCATTCATTTTGATGTTTTTGCAGAGGAGATCTAAGTCGCACCATTTTACATTTAACTACGATGTTTTGTGCAGGTGTTTCTCAAGTGAAAAAACGTGAATGACAACAAAGACTTAATTGAAGAATCCCTACTGTTGACCAATCACCGACAGAAGGGGAGTAGACTTCGGCTATCAGACTTCGGCTTACCTCGACAAAAATGTAGTGCACAAACAGCCGAGAAAAAACTCTTGCCGTAGACCAAAAAGAGAAAAAACGTCACAAAATGTTGTCATAATACATGTACAAACTGTTTCCGGACTGTTCCGGGTGGGAAGCATGCAGATGCCTTAACAGTACCACAAACCAAATGATATGCTAGCCAACCTAAAGGATAACACACAAGTGATATTTTTTTGTTGCCCTACAACCTAATAAAAACGGTTGTCCCGTGCACAACCACTTTACACTTCAGGCATTATACACTCACGATACCGAATGCTATCAGATAAATTCAACAAAAACACATTAAACGCTGCTCATGTATTCAAAGCCACGCTTCTAACTATAATGTCAATAATACGTGCCCAATCAATCAAACCCATGACATTAGACGTTATGACTTTTTCAATATTCCCCCTCAAAATATATTGCCTGCGTGTTAGTATGTAACTTAAACAAGGTGGCCGGTAGCCTAGCGGTCAGTAACAAAAGGTCGTGGGTTTGAATTGCAGAGAAAGGCACTTCATTCTAGTTGCTCTGGGATAAGAAAGAGCATCTGCTAAATGGCTAAATATTTAATGAAGAATGTTGAACTGCGTTTCAATTTAATCAAAGACCTGTTGACTTTCAGGTAGAAAGCATAAGTCCATGTATTGTCAGTACAACAATAAACGGCAAGTAGCCTAGTGGTTAGAGTGTTAGACTAGCAATTGTAAAGGCTTGCGAGATCAAATCCCCCAAGCTAATGGGGTAAAAATCTGTCTTTCTGCCCCTGAACAGGCAGTTAACCAATTATTCTTATGCCATCATTTAAAATATGAATTTGTTCTTAACTGACTTGCCTAGTTAAATAAAGGTCAAATTTCACAGTATGTGCCGGGGCCCTTATTCATAAAGTCTGTCTGAGTGTTGATCTATGGTCAGTTTAGCCTTTTAGATCATAATGAATAAGATGACATGGACATTGGGGAGCTGATCCTAGATCAGTACTCCTACTCTGAGATGGGCACTGCTCTAGAATTACATCCACTTTTATCAGTTATCTGTCTACGGTGTATTTATAGTCCTTGGCCACTAGGTGACAGCCTTGAGTCATATTTCTCTAAGCAGCAGAAACCATTCTGGAATATACCATTCTGCAATGTCCATGCTAGTAATAATATTTAGGAACATCCTTGTAAACGATGTATTCCTCCAGTGCTGCCAGTGTGTGTACTGAAAGGGAAGTTAAATTAAAGACCACATACAGAGATGAATGAAAACAGCAGGGTTGCATAGCACCCTATTCCCTATATAGTGCTCATAGGGCTCTGATCAAAAGCAGTACACTAGATAGGACACACACAATAATGCACATTGACTTATCTGCTGAGGTGGCATTTTGTTTTAAAGCTTGTAACTGGCCTGACCTCAGAGTGATCCTTTGCTCAAACAGCGACGTTTGCGCGATGCTCAGCCGTGCGCAGGTGGATTTAGTCACCTGTCGAAGTTTCTGTCAATAACATCACCACAAAGAAAATAACAGACAATATGCGCGTGTGGTATTGCAGGCTGTGCTGGGGAATCAGAAGACTGAAGGGATGAATGTGGGAAAGTCAGTCACACACACACCTGAGGTGGGAAACGGAAGTGTGTGCGTGTGCCTGTGTGTGTTGTGCGTGTGTGGGTGTGTCTCTGTGTGTGTGCATGTGTTAAGTACGCGTGTGTGTGACTCTCTCCCTTTGCAAATGTTAGCTGAATAATTCATGGTCTGATATAATCGTCGGCTGCGGTTGCAGGTAAGCAATTCATCATGTTGTATGTATTTAAAAGGGTGGCAAAAGTCTCTCTGAATCCATATCTTAAAAGGCTTTGGGGACACGTGATGAGGTGGTGAGTGTATATCACTGGACGGTTTCAGTGGTAACGTTAGTCAGTGGCATTCAATGTTCTGTCTCTCTGTGCAAGCCAGCGGGTGTATCGTACAGTGGAGTAGATCAAGTTCAAAGTACTCTGTGCAACTGTCAAACACTCAGACGTGTTCACCTGAAAAGTGTGTCAACACCATACAAGAATCCGTTTCAAATATGCTTTGCCAAAACGGTTGCCCTTTTTTTGGAAAACACATGGAGACAAGGCTAATACCTGTGATGTAGCCACAGAGGACAGAGACGAGGCAGCGGTCATCAAAGAGAGGAAGGGAAGGAAAGATACCCACCTGGGCAACAGCCTTAGAAATACATCCCAGCCAGACCCACAGTCTTGCAGACTCCATAGAACTCCATACAACGCTTCCCGACTTTGATCATGGGGCTGGGGAGAGCGAAAGAGCGAAATAGGTTATGGTACTCACGTCAAACTCGTTGAGGGCCGCGGCCAGCTCGCCGATGCCAGCGTGGCCGTGCTTCTCGTCGCCGGGCGAGGTGGCCTGAGCGGCACTGCTGATGCCCCCGATGGCCTCCTGCACCTGCTTGAAGACGTAGTCACGGTTGGCGCGCGTGGCCGCCACGTCCGGGTGGCGCAGGAAGGCCTGTGAGGCCGTGTAGAGCATGGTGGCGTTCTTCTTCAGGGCGCCGCGCGCAGCTGCCATTTCGTCCCGACACTGGGGGTCTTTCAGCTCCTGAAGACGAGATGGGGGAGTTAGGAAATGTTATATACTGGTCAGGAAATGTTATATACTGTTTAGGAAATGTTATATACTGGTTAGGAAATGTATACTGGTTAGGAAATGTTATATACTGATCAGGAAATGTTATATACTGATCAGGAAATGTTATATACTGGTCAGGAAATGTTATATACTGTTTAGGAAATGTTATATACTGGTTAGGAAATGTATACTGGTTAGGAAATGTTATATACTGATCAGGAAATGTTATATACTGGTCAGGAAATGTTATATACTGTTTAGGAAATGTTATATACTGGTCAGGAATGCTATATACCGGTTAGGAAATGTTGTATACTGGTTAGGAAATGTATACTGTTTAGGAAATGTTATATACTGGTTAGGAAATGTTATATACTGGTTAGGAAATGTTATATACTGGTCAGGAATGCTATATACCGGTTAGGAAATGTTGTATACTGGTTAGGAAATGTATACTGTTTAGCAAATGTTATATACTGGTTAGGAAATGTTATATACTGGTTAGGAAATGTTATATACTGGTCAGGAATGCTATATACCGGTTAGGAAATGTTATATACTGGTTAGGAAATGTTGTATACTGTTAAGGAAATGTTGTATACTGTTTAGGAAATGTTATATACTGTTTAGGAAATGTTATATACTGTTTAGGAAATGTTATATACTGGTTAAGAAATGTTATATACTGTTTAGGAAATGTTGTTTACTGTTTAGGAAATGTTATATACTGGTTAGGAAATGTTATATACTGGTCAGGAAATGTTATATACTGGTTAGGAAATGTATACTGTTTAGGAAATGTTATATACTCGTTAGGAAATGTATACTGTTTAGGACATGTATACTGGTTAGGAAATGTTATATACTGGTCAGGAAATGTTATATACTGGTCAGGAAATGTTATACTGTTTAGGAAATGTTATATACTGTTTAGGAAATGTTATATACTGGTCAGGAATGCTATATACCAGTTAGGAAATGTTATATACTGGTTAGGAAATGTTATATACTGTTAAGGAAATGCTGTATACTGTTTAGGAAATGTTATATACTGGTTAGGAAATGTTGTATACTGTTAAGGAAATGTTGTATACTGTTTGGGAAATGTTATATACCGGTTAGGAAATGCTATATACTGTTAAGGAAATGTTGTATACTGTTTAGGAAATGTTATATATTGGTTAGGAAATGTTATATACTGTTTAGGAAATGTTATATACTGGTTAGGAAATAATGTATACTGTTTAGGAAATGTTATATACCGGATAGGAAATGTTATATACTGGTCAGGAAATGTTATATACTGTTAAGGAAATGTTGTATACTGTTTAGGAAATGTTATATATTGGTTAGGAAATGTTATATACTGTTTAGGAAATGTTGTATACTGTTAAGGAAATGTTATATACTGGTTAGGAAATGTCTACTGTTTAGGAAATATTATATACTGGTTAGGAAATGTTATATACTGGTCAGGAATGCTATATAACGGTTAGGAAATGTTGTATACTGTTTAGGACATGTATACTGTTTCTAAAATGTATACTGTTAAGGAAATGTTATATACTGGTTAGGTAATGTATACTGTTTAGGAAATGTTATACACTGAGTATACAAAACATTAAGGACACGTGCTCTGTCCATGACAAAGACTGACCAGGTGAATCCAGGTGAAAGCTACGATCCCTTATTGATGTCACTTGTTAAATCCACTTCAATCAGTGTAGACGAAGGGGAGGAGACAGGTTAACGATGGATTTTTAAGCCTTGAGACAATATAGACATGGATTGTGAGGGTTAATGGGCATGACTAAAGGAACAGGGTATGGTAGTAGGTGTCAGACCAGTTTGCATCAAGAAATGCAACACTGCTGGGTTTTTCACGCTCAACAGTTTCCCTGTGTGTATCAAGAATGGTCCACCACCCCAAAGGACATCCAGCCAACTGGACACAACTGTGTGAAGCATTGGAGTCAACGTGGGCCAGCATCCCCGTGGAATGCTTTCCAATTAAGGCTGTTCTACTGGCAAAATGGGGGGTGCAACTCAATATTAGAGCAGTGTTTCTAATGTTTGTTACACTCAGTGTATATTGGTTGGGAAAGGTTGTCTACTGTTCAGGAAATGTTATAAATCAGTTAGGAAAATGTGATATACTGGTTAGGAAATGTTATATTGCTTAGGACATGCTACACATACTCAGGCCAGACGTCAGCACAGGTTATATAGTAAACCTGCAGAATTATACTAACATACATAACTCATTTGACTTTTGTTTTGTAGCAGTATTGGAATTGATTTGAAAAGTTTGAGGTACTGAAACTTTGTTCAAAGGGTAACTTTCACTTTTGCTCAAAATCATTTAGAGACGATTTGACATCTGGTCTGACTCTCGAGATACAATCCAAACGAAGGCTGAATATTTAATTAAACTCACTCAAATGAATCGTCACATACCATTATTGCGGGCAAGAGATATGTGTCGATTGAAAGTTGAACCTTGAGGCTTTCAATTGCACGGGCTTCCTTCAATATGTCTACTCATATTCTCTTCAAACATCATAAAGCCTTGCTAGGCAGACCTTCTTGATATGAAGAAAGTTATTTTATGTCAAGTCGGTCCCCTTGAACAGCGCACCTTGCGTGACCCAACAGTTCGAATGAGCGCATAACACATGATTTATTACAGATTTCCTGTCAAAACTCTACCTATGCATTATTAAGTGTTCTCACGTAACACTTCCTATTTCATTCTAAGAAAGGTTAAAAAAAAAAATTTAAAAAAGCATTCCCTCAACGATGTGCCACTTCCAAAAAGTACCCAAACTTAGTGGAGCTTTAAGAAAGCACTCAAAGACATTTTCCCTGAATTCTAAATGATTATTCCATGGTCATGTTTAAGAGGCATTTCCAGCGACGGAGAGATGTGAGGCGATCAACCGAGAGACGGCAGCTCAACTTTCAGCATGTGTCCCAAATCACACACTATTCCCTGTATGGTCAGAGAGGTCCGTGATCTGACCGTCACAGGGAAACATCACGTCGGGAGCGTCTGCCTGCTTGTCAGGGACCAGTGGTGTAAATCGATCCTGGTAAAAGAGAGACTCTGTGCCCCAGACATTGAACTGCTGTCTGTGTCACTGCGACCTTACTATCTGCCCAGTGAGTTCCCCCAATTGTTTGTTACCGTTGTGTACATTCAAGGGAGAAGGGAGGGAGAAACCCACAGTTAAAACTACCTCAGGCCAACCTACTGTCGGCTCCTGGAGAGGGAGAAACCCACAGTTAAAACTACCTCAGGTCAACCTGCTGTCGGCTCCTGGAGAGGGAGAAACCCACAGTTAAAACTACCTCAGGCCAACCTACTGTCGGCTCCTGGAGAGGGAGAAACCCACAGTTAAAACTACCTCAAGCCAACCTACTGTCGGCTCCTGGAGAGGGAGAAACCCACAGTTAAAACTACCTCAGGCCAACCTACTGTCGGCTCCTGGAGAGGGAGAAACCCACAGTTAAAACTGTCCAGATTTGGAACGACAACAGTATCACTTGTCTCCAGGGGGTGGTTTGACTGTACTATGTGGGAGGTATTTGGTCTCCAGGGGGTGGTTTGATTGTACTGTGTGGGAGGTATTTGGTCTCCAGGGGGTGTTTTGACTGTACTATGTGGGAGATATTTGGTCTCCAGGGGGTGGTTTGACTGTACTATGTGGGAGGTATTTGGTCTCCAGGGGGTGTTTTGACGTACTATGTGAGAGGTATTTGGGGGTGGTTAGACTGTACTATGTGGGAGGTATTTGGTCTCCAGGGGGGGTGTTTTGACGTACTATGTGAGAGGTATTTGGGGGTGGTTTGACTGTACTATGTGGGAGGTATTTGGTCTCCAGGGGGTGGTTTGACTGTACTATGTGGGAGGTATTTGGTCTCCAGGGGGGGATGTTTTGACTGTACTATGTGGGAGGTATTTGGTCTCCAGGGGGGGATGTTTTGACTGTACTACGTGGGAGGTATTTGGTCTCCAGGGGGTGTTTTGACTGTACTATGTGGGAGAAATTTGGTCTTCAGGGGGTGGTTCGACTGTACTATGTGGGAGGTATTTGGTCTTCAGGGGGTGATTTGACTGTACTATGTGGGAGGTATTTGGTCTCCAGGGGGTGGTTTGATTGTACTGTGTGGGAGGTATTTGGTCTCCAGGGGGTGTTTTGACTGTACTATGTGGGAGATATTTGGTCTCCAGGGGGTGGTTTGACTGTACTATGTGGGAGGTATTTGGTCTCCAGGGGGTGTTTTGACGTACTATGTGAGAGGTATTTGGGGGTGGTTAGACTGTACTATGTGGGAGGTATTTGGTCTCCAGGGGGGGTGTTTTGACGTACTATGTGAGAGGTATTTGGGGGTGGTTTGACTGTACTATGTGGGAGGTATTTGGTCTCCAGGGGGTGGTTTGACTGTACTATGTGGGAGGTATTTGGTCTCCAGGGGGTGTTTTGACTGTACTATGTGGGAGGTATTTGGTCTCCAGGGGGGGATGTTTTGACTGTACTACGTGGGAGGTATTTGGTCTCCAGGGGGTGTTTTGACTGTACTATGTGGGAGAAATTTGGTCTTCAGGGGGTGGTTCGACTGTACTATGTGGGAGGTATTTGGTCTTCAGGGGGTGATTTGACTGTACTATGTGGGAGGTATTTGGTCTCCAGGGGGTGTTTTGACTGTACTATGTGGGAGGTATTTGGTCTCCAGGGGGTGGTTTGACTGTACTATGTGGAAGGTATTTGGTCTCCAGGGGGTGGTTTGACTGTACTATGTGGGAGGTATTTGGTCTCCAGGGGGTGTTTTGACTGTACTATGTGGGAGGTGTTTGAAAGCTTCCCTAACAATAAGCCTTGGGTATCAACAAAATCTTCAATCACTACTTAATAGGAAGAAGGCAGTTCATGCTGAGGGTGATAGACAGGCTTTAAGAGATGTACAAGGTGAGATCAAAAGACAGATACTAGTGGACAAGGAGGCATACAAGCAAAGGGTGAAAAGGACCCTCTCCTCAGGAAACACAAGGGCGGCCTGGCAAGGGATTAAATCCATGGCTAACGCTCCCAACATACAGTCTGCAGGGGAAAAACCAATGCTGTCCTTGGGAGACATGAGGGCCAGAACATGGTTTAATAAACTGAATGTTTTCTTCTCAAGATTTGAAAGCAGAACACTTTGTGTCGGAGGTAAAAAAAACAAAACAAATGGAAGCATCATTACAAACAAATGTTTTGAAGTTGTTCAGGGGATGTAACGCACACAAAAGCCCAGGCCCAGACAAGTGGACAGGTGCTAAAGCACTGTGCTAAACAATTGGCTGGTGTTTTTACAGACATTTTCCAATCCTCCCTCGAAAAACTCAATAATTATACCAATTCTTAAAGCATCTCATCCCTCTGTGCTGAATGACTACCGCCATGTGGCCTTGACATCCTTAGTCATGAAATGCCTTGAGAAAATGATGAAAAGTCATGTTCTCAGCGCCACCGAGAATCTCCTCGACCCGTTTCAGTTTTCCTATCAGCCCCAGCAGAGGAGTTGATGGTGGCATTCTTACTCTCCTCAACATGGTCTATAGACATCTAGAGGGTGCCAAATCCAATTTCAGGGTTCTGTTTGTTGTCTTTTCTTCTGCCTTCAACACAATCCAGCCTTACATTCTGGCACAGAGACTCTTTCGGGACTTCTCCTTAAATGGGGGGCTAGTTTTGTGGTTGTTGGACTTCCTGAGCCAGCGGTCAAAAGTAGGTCCCCACGTGTCGGGCATACACCAACACAGGCTCTCCTCAGGAATGTGTTTTGTCCCCACTCCTGTACATCTTGTACACTAATAGTTGTACTAGTTCACATCCTGACAGACACCTCGTTAAGTTCGCTGATGACACTGCCTTGATCAACCTGTTGCATGATGACGAGGAACACCATGGCCCGGTCCTAGATGACTTTGTAGAGTGGTGTGACGAATCACACTTGGTCCTCAATACCAATAATACCAGAGAGATGTGCGTAGACTTCAGGAAGAGTCCAACACCTACCTCTGCAACATCTATCAGAGGTCAGAACATAGAGATTATAGAGGAATACAAATATCTGGGTGTCCTCTTGGACAATAAGCTTCAGTGGAGTAAATGTACAGACCTGATCTACAAAAAGAGCCAACAGAGACTGTACTTTCTCAAAAAGCTGGGATATTTTAATGAAGACTGTACTGTACTGACTCTGTTTTACAAATCTTTCATTGAGAGTATTTTCACTTTTTGTATTGTTTGATGGTGTGGCAATGCCACTGTCAGCCAGAGAAATATGCTGAGAAGGATTATCACCACAGCAAGCAAGGTACTTGGACGAGGCCTGGACGAGATCTTTAAGGTCAGGGCCCTCCGCAAGGCTCACAAAATCATTTTAGACCCAAAACAGAGACTGCGCCAGGTGTGATATCCCTCCTAAATATCACAGCTCAGGCTAATGTTCCTATAGACTCTGTAAGGCCAGCAGGCTAATGTTCCTATAGACTCAGTAAGGCCAGCAGGCTAGTCTCCTTTTATTGTTATGTAACTGTTATGAAAGTTGTATTGTCAATCTTGTTTTGTATTTAAACACCACTTTAAACGTGTACATGACACTGCAACAATATTTCCCCAAGGGAACAATAAAGTCAGGAAAGTATATAGTGCACTACTTTTGACCAAAGCTCTATGGGCCCTTGCTCAAAAGTAGTGTGCCATTTGGGACGCATCCTCAGTCATTCCTCAGTCAGAAACGGCGTGCTACGGCACAGTCACGGATACAGCTCAGCACTTAAACGTGTTTTTGGAGAAGGCGTTCAGTTATGACCGAGAGCCCAGCTCGGTGTTGAGAGTCGTTTCCCCCCCCTCCCTAGGCTAGCGATAGAGGCAGTGGTGTGATGTAGTGCCATGACTGTGTCTGCTTGCTCTGTGCGTGTGCGATGTCCTGCTATGATAGAGAATCAGTGTTCTTGCTGTGTCTTTGGTAAGAGCCGAAGGGCTCTCTGTCTCTATGGGTTTTTAATGCGTCTGCCTCGCTACTGGTTTCCTCTTTAAACTTCCCCTGGCTGGACCTAATCGTCTCGAGGTTTAACACATCACTGATGGTTAGTGGTACAGGTGCTGGAGGTACAGGTTGCTGGAGGTACAGGTTGCTGGAGGTACAGGTTGCTGGAGGTACAGGTTGCTGGAGGTACAGGTTGCTGGAGGTACAGGTTGCTGGAGGTACAGGTGTGTGTGTGTCTGTGCGTATGTGTGTGTGAGCAGTCTCCTGCAAAGCTTGGTTTCCCATTTATCTGTGATACGAGCTCAAGGAGCCTGGTGTGGAGTATGACATATTTAGTATGACATATTTACTCACACCTGTTAGTGTGAGTGTGTTTGTGTTACCTGCTGTCTGCGGGCAGCCACATAGTTGAGCTTCACCATCTCCTTGCCAAACTCTTTGAAGCGGTTGGCAAGGTCCTGCTCGTTGGTGGCATTCTTCACTGCCTCCAGGGCCTCCTCCACCTGTCATATACACACACACCCACACACCCACACACACACACGAAAACATGGAGACACAGATATTTAACATTTGCAAAGAGTTTATGGACATAGCTACCTTAAGGCTTTCCATTAAGTATTTTCATGAAGTGACAAAACTTCAGCTACAGATGTAGGATCTCAATTTGAGCATCAATTTAATCCTCCATTAATGGACATTTTTGTAGGGGCTGAAAAAAATCTAGTCTGAAATTTCGAAGGGAAAATTACAAACTTCAGAACCTGTTTTAAACCTCAAAACACTACAAGTTTAAAATGTCCCTCCTGCAACAGGGTGATCAAATAAAATCATCTGTATAAAAAAAAATAATAAGGAACTTTGCTTGGCGGGACCAAAATTAATTTTCACTTCTTTGTAATTGCTACTAGAACATTTTCTTTTTTTTGTGGCAATTGACTTGGGAGTTATTTTTTTTAAATTGTCCCCTTTTAGCGATCCTCATCCCTGTATGTGCAGGTCCATTCTTATTCTAAACTACTTTCTGTAGCCATTAAGAAAGTGCAGACAATAGTATTGGAAAGAGAGAGTGAGAGAGAGCAGGAGAAAGAAAGAGAGCAGAGAGAGAGAGAGAGAGAGAGAGAGACCAGAGAGAGAAAGAGAGACCAGAGAGAGAAAGAGAGACCAGAGAGAGAGAGACCAGAGAGAGAGAGAGAGACCAGAGAGAGAGAGAGAGACCAGAGAGAGAGAGACCAGAGAGAGAGAGAGAGAGAAAGAGACCAGAGAGAGAGAGAGATATAAAGAGACCAGAGAACAGAACAGAACAGAGAGAGAGAGAGCAGAGAGAGAGAGAGAGAAAGAGACCAGAGAGAGAGAGAGATATAAAGAGACCAGAGAGAGCGAGACAGAACAGAACACAGAGAGAGAGAAGAGAGAGAGAGAGAGAAAGAGAGAGAGAGAGGAGAGAAATAACTCGTAAGTGGCCTTTGATGAGAAGCTTAGGCACAGACTGGAGTTAAGCCCCCTCTCGGCTCCCGGGGACACCCTAAATGTTCTAGAAGATGAACTGTCTGAGAGTGTGTGTGTGTGTATGTGTGTGTGTAGGTCTAGGCAGTTGTACCAGCACTGCACTGGATCACAATGAAAGCACTACAGCCAGAAGCATAACTTGTGACCTGTATGTGTCCTGTAAACATATAGGCTTAATTACACTTCTATCCAAGCGGTGTGACATGTACAGTATGTGTGGTTAATACCTCCTTGTTCCTTATAGCGGGTATCCATCAGTGGACTCTGATATCATAGCAGGTGCATGTGTGTGTGTGTGTGTGTGTGTGTGCATGCGTGAGTGTGTGCGTGTGTGTGTGTGTGTGTGTGTGTGTGTGTGTGTGTGTGTGTGTGTGTGCTCTACTACTGAGGTTCTGGCTCATCTATATGCTAATGTACGGCCCAGGTAGAACGTAGCGCTCCCAGTGTACAGTGGTGATCAGTGATGATCAGTGGAGCTGTGGATTAGAGCATGGCATGCTGGGATATCCTGGGGAGGGGATGGGACAGGACATGGGGATGTTACTCACTGAAGCTGTCCAGAAATGCCTCTATGGATCGCCAAAGGCATTTGAACTCCTAGTGTGTTTTGATACAGTGTCCTTCCACACACTAGGTGAAGATAAAATATGTATCCTGGATGCATCCTAAATGGCACACTATTCTCTATTTAGCGCACTACTCTGACCAGGGCCCTTGACTAAGAGGACATGGTGACTCTACTGTACTTACTGAAGTTGCTGACTATTCTGTAGCCTTACTATATACAGTATGTCCCTGTTGATCGCCAAAGGCATATGAAAGCCCTTGTGTTATCTTACGATTTTAAGCTACCTTGCTCTTTCACTTACAGTAAGGGAAGGGAGAGGTGTGTGTGTGTGTGTGTGTGTGTGTGTGTGTGTGTGTGTGTGTGTGTGTGTGTGTGTGTGTGTGTGTGTGTGTGTGTCTGTGTGTGGAATTTGGTAGAGTAGTGGTTGGCTCACCCTGAAACTCTACAGGGGTTGGGAGTGTGTGTGTGTGTGTGTGTGTGTGTGTGTGTGTGTGTGTGTGTGTGTGTGTGTGTGTGTGGAATTTGGTAGAGTAGTGGTTGGCTCACCCTGAAACTCTACAGGGGTTGGGAGTGTGTGTGTGTGTGTGTGTGTGTGTGTGTGTGTGTGTGTGTCCTGCTGGGTCTATCTACAAAGGCCAGCTGACTTTGTAGCTGGTAGGGGAGCCTCTCTGCGGCGCGTTTCAAGATATGCAGACTAACCGACAGCGACTTCAAACAGCCTTTTTAAAGGCCACCGTCGTTCACAGCGTTTGAATAAAAGTTAAGAGGTTACTCGAGAGTAACTTTGTCAGACTTTGTATGATAGGGTCCTAGACCAAGGTTTGTACTCAGATGCATGAGTTCCACCTCAGTTTCTTAATCAAACCATTGGCAGCATGGGGTGACAACGCACAAACTTCACCATCACTTCAGAATAAATCCCATGGGATGGGGTGCATCTCAATCTCAATAGTCCAGTGTTGTCCATTCCGGATGAGACAAGGGGTGGATGCCTCTTAAGGCGATGGAGATGTGTCCCTTGTATCAGTGAAGAAGAGCAAAAGGACATAGTTATAGAGTAGTCGGTAGACTATGAGTTGCTTACGATTTTCAGGTGGGCCAGCAACCTCATGACATCGGCCATGTCGGCGAGGATGAGCAGGCGGGTGACGGCGGAGAGCAGGGCGCGGGCAGCCCTCACCATGGTGCCTCGCTTCACTGAGGAGCAAGGGTCGTCAGCAAACTCCTGGGAGGCCACGCGCATTGAATCGCCTGCAGAGGGGGATCAGGGTGAGACAGAGAGGGAGCGAGAGAGAGAGAGTGAGATGTGGCTGAGGTTGGAGGTGGGTCAGCAGATATATCACACCAGATAGACTTCCGTATTCAACGTTCTCCCAGGTCCCCAGGACATCGGGAGAAGCCTTCAATAGAGTCCACTAGGGGCAACATGAGCATGTATTACCATCTAGTAGGCTCGCGGCTTGCTAGGGTGTTGTGGATGGGGATATAGAGGAAGGGCTAAACCACGCACTTCGGTTCCAAGGATCGCAGGTTCAGCACTAGGCACTTATTTAATTTGATTCTGTTTTAAACTCTTCCCAAACCTTAACCCCTTACCTTAATCGGTGGGAATGAATTCCTAAACTTATTCGTCAAGCTCTTTCTGTTTTAACAGCCTTAACCCTTATCTACTTTCACTTCCCATAGGGTTCAACATGTTTTTTGAATGACTACCTCATCTCTGTACCCACACATACAGGTCCCTCAGTTGAGCAGTGGATTTCAAACACAGATTCAACCGCAAAGACCAGGGAGGTTTTCCAATGCCTCGCAAAGAAGGGCACCTATTGGTAGCAGGCATTGGATATCCATTTGAGCATGGTGAAGTTATTCATTACAATTTGGATGGTGTATCAATATACCCAGTCACTGCAAAGATACGGGTATCCTTCCTAACTCAATTACCAGAGAGGAGGGAAACTTCTCAGGCTAATGGTGACTTTGCAACAGTTAATGGCTGTGATAGGAGAAAATTGAGGATGGATCAACAACATTGTAGTTACTCCACAATACTAACCTAATTGACAGAGTGAAAAGCAGGACGCCTGAACAGAATACAAATATTCCAAAACATGCATCCTGTTTGCAACAAGGCATTAGGCATTAAGGTGAAACTGCAACAAATGTGGCAAAGAAAATAACTTTATGGCCTGAATACACAGCTTTATGTTCGGGGCAAATCCAACCCAGCACATCCCTGAGGACCTCTCTTCAATTATGGTGGTGGCTGCATCATGTTATGGGTATGCTTGAGTTTTTTTAATTATGGTTGTTTGACTGCGAGCATTTGATGAAATGCACGCAGCATCACAACTTGAGATCTCTGAAACATTCCATGAGTAGCAGCGCATTTATGAGCGCATCCGATACAGATTAGGGGAGACAGGGGGCTATTCCGGGGATATAGGCTACTGAATATAACCTATTCAGTTCGAGTGGCTATTGCGCGTTTCCTCCCGCATGCTGTTGGAAGACCAATGCAAAAGTAATATGAGGATTGGGACACACAAGTGATACTTCATAATAATCACAAATGGATTTAACAGTTTCGAGAGCATTTTTTTGTCAAATAAACAAATGACTTGCATGGACACGTGGTTTTGTTTTGGAATTTGAGTTTGTTTGGCATTTTGCAATGTGCTTCTAACTATTGACTCAGGGGGCTGAATACTTATCGAATTAAGATATATTAGTGTTTAATTTTTCGTCAATTTTGTCTAGTGACAATTAAATCAATTTTAATTAATATCACTTTGTAACAACAAAATGTTGAAAAATGAAAAGGGCTACGAATACTTTTTGTATTCCCATGTGCATGTATCTACACCAGATTTTACGTGTTGTATTGCACATGCTTAGCATTAAGTGCAGACTTCCTAGCCTGAACTTCTCTCTGTGTGTGCAGTGTGTTGCAATCTTAATCTACATCACATCCACGCGCTAGGAAACCAGGGAACCATTTGGTTTCTCCCTGAGTGGTGGAGGTGAGCTAAAAAAGATCCCTGTTTGAGCCCTGTGGTGGTGGTTGCATAGCAGTAACCTCCTCCTGCATGGCCCACACCACCACAGGAGGCCGGAGGTGCTGGTGACGTATCCCAGGAAACCATGTGGAATCCATAGAGAGAACAGAGAGCAGAGGAGAAGGAGTTGTGTTTGTGTGTTTCGCTTTATCACACTTTATCTGTACATCGTATATGTCTACCTTGGATAACAAGTATTCAGTATGACAGTTAAAATGCAAACCATCTTGGTTCATGTAAGGGAAAGCCATAGTATAGTCCTAGAGTGAGTGCAGTTATTTCTGCTGGCACTAGTGGTATATCCCGCAGTGGCTCCCATGTAAACCCCAGTCTGTGGATCAAGAGAGGTAATTAGCAGTCACCTCAAACTGGCCTGATCCTAGATCTGTTTGTGCTGCCTTGCCAACTCTAATTGTCATTGTGACACCAGCACAAACAGATATGGGAACAGTCTAACCTCAGACAGAGTAGAGCTTGTCTCACTAGGGAATGCTCTCTCTGTCTGAGGCCTTCTCATTCATAAACCACAGACTGATTACATTGACTGCCTCTCCTTAAAGGCCAAGGGGGGGCATCAGTGGCTTATGTCACCTGATAAAAAGTACAGATAAATCCATAGATCATACACAGAGAAGCAAGCACACACACACACACACACACACACACACTTTTAAGTGAGTCATCATAACCGGTGACGAGGCAGGCAGTGTGTATGTGTGTGTGTACGTGTGTATGTGAGTGTACGTGTGTGCGTGTGTGACAGTTTGGTGGGCTTAGTGAATCCCCGCAGTCTGAAATCAGCTTCCATAATTTAATCAGGAGGAGATGAGGCGATAGAGGAGACGATTGGACGATAGGACTCAGAGGGTTATAGACAAGATTATAGGTTTGATGGGGGCTCGAGCTGCACACTGTTAAAATAACCTTCAGCTTAAAGGCTTTATTGGCAAGGACGTCTCTTTCCACACAGTACTCCTGCTGGCTCCTGTTCCATTTGCCAGTCGGAATCCTCCATAAAAACAGAGTGAGAACATTAACCATCTTTTCACTTTTACTCCAGACGCAAAACAAATAAAATGCCACTATGATCTTCAGGCAGTGTGAACCTAAAACGGGTGAACTGGAAGTGGGCTTTCAGTTTAAAAGCTACACGTATGGTAGTTCTTGACACTGTTCCTCGTGACTATATAACTTCAAAAGACACGAACAAACGTACATTCAAAGTAGTGGTTGATCCTTCAATAAAGGACTGTTACTGTCATGAATTAGTCATCGAATAGAGAATCAGACACCATTTACGACTCTAATCTCCTAAAATAGTGCCCTGTCAGTGTCAGCAATATCCTCTCTCACTGTCTGCTTCCCAAATGGCACTCCATCCCCTTTATAGTGCACTACTTTTCACTCGGGCACATTTGGGACGGGACATAATGTGATGTGGATTGTGGAGATTTCTGTTCCCCCCCACTGGGGTGTGACTGGGTCTGCTGTCCTGTCCTATAGCTCAAGGTCAGATAGCTAGTTCTTCCTGGTCCCATTGGCAGCCAGGGATTCAGTCTGATTGATTTGTTTCCTCACCAGGAGAGAGCTTTCCCATTAACAGTGAAAGGTCAAGTGTGAACACACACATACATATTCAAGGGACACACAGGCACACATACAGTTGACATTTTCTCATTAACAAACTATAATTTTGGCAAGTCGTTTAGGACATCTACTTCGTGCATGACACAAGTAATTTTTCCAACAATTGTTTACAGACAGATTATTTCACTTATAATTCACTGTATCACAGTTCCAGTGGGTCAGAAGTGTACATACACTAAGTTGACTGTGCCTTTAAACAGCTTGGAAAATTCCCTAAAATTATGTCATGGCTTTAGAAGCTTCTGATAGGCTAATTGACATCATTTGAGTCAATTGGAGGTGTAGATGTGGATGTATTTCAAGGCCTACCTTCAAACTCAGTGGCTCTTTGCTTGACATCAAGGAAAAATCTAAAGAAATCAGCCAAGACCTCAGAAAATAAATTGTAGACCTCCACAAGTCTGCTTCATCCTTGGGAGCAATTTCCAAATGCCTGAAGGTACCACATTCATCTGTACAAACAATAGTACGCAAGTATAAACACCATGGAACCACGCAGCCGTCATACCGCTCAGGAAGTGTTCTGTCTCCTAGAGATGATCGTACTTTGGTGTGAAAAGTGCAAATCAATCCAAGAACAACAGCAAAGGAACTTGTGAAGATGCTGGAGGAAACAGGCACAAAAGTATCTATATCCACAGTAAAACGAGTCCTATATCGACACAACCTGAAAGGCCGCTTAGCTAGGAAGAAGCCACTGCTCCAAAACCGCCATAAAAAAGCCAGACTACGGTTTGCAACTGCACATGGGGACAAAGATTGTACTTTTTGGTCTGATGAAACAAAAATAGAAATGTTTGGCCATAATGACCATCGTTATGTTTGGAGGAAAAATGGGGAGGCTTGCAAGCCGAAGATCACCATCCCAACCGTGAAGCATGGGGGTGGCAGCATCATGTTGTGGGGGAGCTTTGCTGTAGGAGGGACTGGTGCACTTCACAAAATAGATGGCATCATGAGGAATTAAAATTATGTGGATATATTGAAGCAACATCTCAAGACATCAGTCAGGAAGATAAAGGTTGGTCGCAAATGGGTCTTCTAAATGGACAATGACCCCAAGCATACTTCCAAAGTTGTGGCAAAATGGCCTCAGGACAACAAAGTCAAGGTATTGGAGTGGCCATCACAAAGACCTGACCTCAATCCTATAGAAAATTTGTGGGCAGAACTGAAAAAGCGTGTGCGAGCAAGGAGGCCTACAAACCTTACTCAGTTACACCAGCTCTGTCAGGAGGAATGGGCCAAAATTCACCCAACTTATTGTGGGAAGCTTGTGGAAGGCAACCCAAAATGTTTGACTCAAGTTAAACAATTTAAAGGCAATGCTACCAAATACTAATTGAGTGTATGTAAAGTTCTGACCCACTGGGAATGTGATGAAATAAATAAAAGCTGAAATAAATAATTCTCTCTACTATTATTCTGACATTTCACATTCTTAAAATAAAGTGGTGAACCTAACTGATGTAAGACAGGGATTTTTTACTGGGAATAAATGTCAGGATTTGTGAAAAACTGAGTTTAAATGTATTTGGCTAAGGTGTATGTAAACGTACGACTTCCAACTGTACAGTGCAATGCAAAAGTATTCAGATCCCTTAGATTTCTTCACATTTTATTGTTACAAAATGTTATTAAAATGTATTTCATTGTCATTTGATGTCAACAAAGTGGAAAATGTGTGAGTCTTATTGAGTAAGTCTATAAGAGATGTGCACATCTGGATTGTGAAATATTTGCCCGTTATTATTTACAAAATTCTTCAAGCTCTGTCAAGATGTTAGGGATCAGAAATGGCAGAAATGTTCAAGTCTTGCCATAGATTTTCAAGAACATTTAAGTCAAAACTGTATCTTGGCCACTCAGGAACATTCACCGTCTTCTTGGTAAGCAACTCCAGTGTAGATTTCCAGCCTGTTTTACACCAGCGACTGGGAGAGCCTGTGCTTAGCTCTATTCCATTTTTTCATCCTACAAAACTCACTAGTCCTTGCCGATGACAAGCATACCCATAACACGATGCAGCCACCACCTTGCTTGAAAATATTAAGAGTTTTACTCAGTGATGTGATGTGTTGGATTTGCCCCAAACATAAGGATTTGCATTTAGGCCAGAAAGTGTATTCCTTTGCTGTGTTTTACTTTCAGAATTACTTTAATGCCAAGACGCATGTTTGGGAATATATTTTGCAGTCTTCTTTTTACTCTGTCATTCAGATCATTATTGTGAAGTCACTGCAATGTTGTTGATCCATACTCAGATTTCTCCCATCACAGTCATTGACCTCTTTTACTGTTTTAAAATCACTAATGGCCTCATGGTAACATCCCTGAGCAGTTTCAATCCTGTCCTGCAGCTCAGATCAGGACAACTGTAACTTTTGATGTGTCTTGGTGGTTTAATACATAAACCACATCTTAATTTTAACTTGGACATGCTTACAGAGATATCCAATGTCTGATTTGTTATTGTTACCAATCTACCAATCACTCTCCTTCTTTATGAGGCTTTCGAAAAGCTCCCTGGTCTTTGTAGTTGACAATCTTCCACTTTGACATTACAGAGTATTTTGTGTAGATTGCTTACAAACAAAAATACAATTAAATCCATTTGAATCCCACTTTGTAACACAATAAAATGGGAAGAAATCCATACACACACACACACACACACATACATGCATACACACAAATGCACACGCAAACACACACACCCACTCACTAACACGTTAAACACACACTCACACACATGTGGGACACACACACTTACACACACATTCACATGTTAAACACATACAGACACACACACACCCACTCACTAACACGTTAAACACACACTCACACACGTGGGACACACACACTTACACACACACATTCACATGTTAAACACATACAGACACACACACAGCTCTCTCTGGCTCGTCTGTCCACTCCCTCTTTCCCTGTTTCTCCATGTCAGTGTTCCTTCAATTCCAGTTCTCTCATTCACACTCTTTCTCCCTCACCCATGGCTTAACAAGGGCACAAGTGGAAACTTTGATCAAAGCTCAGTGAGGAATTGCATGGCCATGTGTGCCACTGATCCATTTCATGGATCTGGAATGGCTCCGCGCCAACAGTGTCAAGTCTGTCTGCAGTGCACACTATGAAATGTGAGGAAACTGTAGAGGTGAGAGACGGATGGATGATGAATGTGTGTGCAACAGCTGCCGGTGGTAAGCCACCACTTCTCTTTCTGCTGATCTGAGTATTGAACATGCAGTACAATCCAATTCCGAACGGAGGAAAACATCACCTTCGAGCCAGGGCTCATTGAACTCCATTCAGCCGTTGAAGGGGACTTGACTTGCAGGCAGGAAAACAACTATAAGTGACTTTATCGGTGGCATTTGCCATCCTGAAAAGAAACGTTCCCAAGACGATAGATAACAGAGCACTATTTGATGAGGCCTAGTGATACACGTTGGAGATCGGCGAGGGTTGTATTGGGCCCACAGGCTTTCGGCGTGACCTGTTTACAAATGATGGAATCACGGCCCTTCCACAAGCCTCTACAGCCTATATGGTGTTCCGACACCGCTACCGCCCACGGACAATCAAAGCATTAATGTCGCGCGACTGTGAAGTAAACATCTCAGGATCGTTGCATTCTCCAAAACCAGGGCCCGAGTTTAATGGGTATGAATCAGAGGAACGTACGACTCTTTCCCTCTCTTACACAAGTGCACACAGGCACACGCACACACGTCTCCTTCTGCTTCTAATCCATCAGGAGAGAGAGGGAACGTCTGATCGACCCATTACTCTGACCCGCCGAGCGCTTAACCACTGGGAAATTAGATTTTGGATTTTGGGATATCGGAAAGCCAAACGACAGTCCACGCTCGGTAAAACGCTCCCCAAAACTTTAGTGTGATTTAGAGGGTTTGTGTCTGCATATGATGAGTCATTGTACTTCAATTCCAAACACTTTAAAGTAAACCAAACACCAAAACAAAGCAATACAGTATTTCCTTGGATAGAAAGGTCAGCAGTCATGCTAGGCTTGGGTAAGTTTGTGTTAAGGTTTTCTTCCCGTGAAAGAGAGGAGGACCAAAATGCAGCGTGGTTATTATTAAACATCTTTAATAAAGATGATAACGAACAATACAAAAACACTAAATGTAATGTGAAAACCAAACCAGCCCTATCTGGTGCAAACAAACACAGAGACAGGAACAATCAACCACAAAACACTCAAAGAATATGGCTGCCTAAATATGGTTCCCAATCAGAGACAACGATAAACACCTGCCTCTGAGAACTACTCTAGGCAACCATAGACTTTCCTAGACAACTCCACTAACCACAATCCCATAACCTACAAAAAACCCCTAGACAAAACACACCACATAAATAACCCATGTCACACCCTGGCCTGACCAAAATAATAAAGAAAACACAAAATACTAAGACCAGGGCGTGACAGTTTGTAATGGGGCCAAGGATGTGTGTGTGAAATGGTTGGTCGGCAATAGAGGCAAGGCTACAACGACGGTAGTGCATTTCCTGTATATTTCCTGCTTATTCACTCCTGATTTCAAAAATAATTCAACAGGAATTTCTGGAAAGCCTGTGAATTTTGAGAAAGTTGTATGTATAGAATCTGATTTGCATAGAACGGAGAGGGTTCCGACTAGACCGGCTTGGACAAATCCAGCACCACCCAAATGAGACGCAGGGGGAGGCGATAGAGTGTGCAAGAGCAAATGAAAAATATGTTGTTTTCACCTCTGGGCTTCAAACACACTTTCAAATAACTCATATTTACTCTTTGCTGTTTACTGTCTTTTGAAGGGCAGGGGAGGAAAATGCCACTTCGTTTCAAGGGCGCCAGACCAAACCATTAATTTGTGAACATTTTGGATTGGATGTTATTGGGTCTGGCCAGGGCAAAGTGTTGAGCCAATTAAACCAATTAAGACGTTTCCCAAATGGCACCCTATTCCCTATATAGTGCACTATTTTTGACCAGGGACTGAACTGGGTTCCATTTGGGAAGCGTCCTCTATCTTCTTGAAGGTCAAATTGTACAGCAGTTTGGTGTATTTTTATATAGGGACATAAAACTGAAACTGCGGTGGCACATGTTTCAGCTGAAGGGGCTAAGCACCTTTTGCCCCCTTGTTTAGCCGGGCCTGCAAGCAGAGCTGTTTTTATCAAGACACAGATATTCTGTGCTTCTTCATTTGGGGCATAGGCAGATATCGACAGTTTGGCTACATTGTAACCGCGGAGCGGCCATGGTGTGCTTGCATATGGGGCTCAGCCATGACTGTCACTTTTGTAACTGAATGAAAACGTTTGATCAATGTGATTTAACCGATTGAAGATGAGAAAATATATGGCAAAAATGCAGAATAGTGTAAAATGCCTGTAAACCGCTTGGAGGGGGGATTATTTCACAGATTTAATTTTGTAGTATTAGGCCTACTGATTCATTTCACATATTTAATTATGTAATATTAGGCCTACTGATTCATTTCACAGATTTAATTATGTAATATTAGACCTACTGATTCCTTTCATAGATTTAATTATGTAATATTAGGCCTACTGATTCATTTCACAGATTTAATTATGTAATATTAGACCTACTGATGTAATATTAGGCCTAATGATTAATTTCACAGATTTAATCATGTAACATTAGGCCTACTATTTCTCACTATCTACTTGCAAGCTCAATTGAGCAGTACATTTCAAACACAGGTTCTACCACAAAGACCAGGGAGGTTTTCCAATGCCTCGCAAAGAGGTAGATGGGGCATCCATTAAAAAGCAGACATTGAATAACCCTTTAAGCATGGTGAAGTTATTAATTCGATTTTGGATGGTGTATTAATAGACCCAGTCACTACAAAGATACAGGCGTTCTTCCCAACTCAGTTGCTGGAGAGCAAGGAAACCGTTCAGGGATTACACCATGATGCCAATGGTGACTTTAAAACAGTTACAGAGTATAATGGCTGTGACTACAACATTGTTGTTACTCCTCAATACGAACCTAAATGACAGAGTGAAAAGAAAGAAGCCTGAACAGAATACAAATATTCCAAAACATGCATCCTGTTTGCAACAAGGCAATAAAGTAAAACTGCAAAAAATGTAATCGTTAAGAACAGGGGAGTTTTTCAGAATAAAAAATAAACGGAATGTAGATAAGTACAGGCAAAATCATAGAGGAAAACCTGGTTCAGTCTGCTTTCCACCAGACACTGGGAGATGAATTCACCTTACAGCAGGACAATAACCTAAAACACAACGGAAAATCTACACAGGAATTGCTTACCAAGAAGACACTGAATGTTCCTGAGTCGCCGAGTTAGAGATGTTACTTAAATCTACTTGAAAATCTATCGCAAGACCTGAAAATGGTTTTCTAGCAATGATCAACAACTAATTTGACAGAGCTCAAAGAATTTTGAAAAGAATAACGAGCAAATCAAATCAAATCCAATTTTATTTGTCACACACGCCGAATACAACACGTGTAGGTAGACCTTACAGCTTCCAAGCCCTTAACCAACAATGCAGTAAAACATTTAAAATAACAGTAACAGAGCAGCAGTAAAATAACAATAGCGAGGCTATAATTGTCTGATTAGGATAGAGAACACTTTAACATTTCCGAAACTGTCAAAAATATTGTCTGTGAGTATAACAGAACTGATATTGCAGGCAAAAACCTGAGGAAAATCCAATCCGGAAGAGGCTTCTATTTTGAAAGATCCATGTTCCATAGCCTGCCTTTGCTCCATTTAAAGGAATATCAACCAGATTCCTTTTCATATGGCTTGCCCATAGTGTGAACAGTCTTTAGACATAGTTTCAGTTTTTTGTATTTTGAAAAATTAGCGAGAAAGATCACATCGCGTCATTGTATGGCTGGGTGCCAGCAGCGTTTTGCATGCGCAACAGCTTGGAGCAGCCATTTTCACTCTCTCTCCTATTGAAGAAGCTACAGTCCCGGTTGATATATTATCGATTATATATTGTAAAAACAACCTAAGGATTGATTATAAAAAACGTTTGACATGTTTCTACGAACATTACGGATACTATTTGGAATTTTCGTCTGCGATGTCGTGACCGCTCGAGCCTGTGGATTTCTGAACATAACGCGCCAACCAAATGGAGGTATTTTGGATATAAAAATAATCTTTATGGAACAAAAGGAACATTTATTGTGTAACTGGGAGTCTCGTGAGTGCAAACATCCGAAGATCATCAAAGGTAAGCAATTTAATTTATTGCTTTTCTGACTTTCGTGACCACGTGATCTACTTGGCTGCTAGCTGTTAGTAATATTTTTGTCTACTGAGAGAGATGTCCTTACATAAACGCTTGGTATGCTTTCGCCGAAAAGCTTTATTGAAATCTGACACGCCAGGTGGATTAACAACAAGCTAAGCTGTGTTTTGCTATATTGCACTTGTGAATTCATGAAAATTAAATATTTTGAGTAATTTGCTTTGAATTTGGCGCTTTGCAATTCAGCGGTGGTTGACGAAAATGATCCCGCTAACGGGATGGGTGCATCCAGAAGTTAAAGTGGCAGCTCTACCCTTTAGCTCAGTGCGGATGTTGCCTGTAATCCATGGCTTCTGTTTGGGGTATGTGTGTACAGTCACTGTGGGGATGACGTCATCAATGCACTTATTGATGAAGCCAGTGACTATGTGAGGTACTCCTCAATGCCATTGGATGAATCCCGGAACATATACCAGTCTGTGAGGGCAAAACAGTCCTGTAGTTTAGCATATGCTTCATCTGACCACTTTTTTATTGACCGAGTCACCGGTGATTCCTGCTTTAGTTTTGCTTGCTAATGTTGCATAATCTAGGTGTGATAAGCTCTTAGAGACTTACCCAGAAAAATTCACAGCTGTAATCGCTGTCAAAGGTGATTCTAAAAAGTATTGACTCCAGGGTGTGAATACATATGTAAATTAGATACTTCTGTATATCATTTTCAATACATTTGCAAAGATTACATAATGAGGTATTGTGTGTAGATGGGGAGAGAAAAATATATATTTAATTCATTTTGAATTCAGGCTGTAACACCGTAAACTGTGGAATAAGTCAAGGGGTATGAATACTTTCTGAAGGCACTGTAACATTGGACCAGAGTTTCCGTTAGCCCGGTAATTGCCAGCTTTTGGCCGATAAAATGTATTAAAAGCAGCTAAATAAAATTGCCCAGGGCTGCACATCATACAGTATATCCGGATTTCAACGCTTCAGCATCATTCTCTCACTCCTTGCCCACTGCCTAACATGCACACTGCTGAGGAGAGAGTGAGAGAGGAGCCTTGGGCCACTGTTTGCGAAGATGGAGGCCTTTTTCATCATAGTAAAACGAAAGTTAAAGAGTATGCCCATAGTAAAACGCCTACAAGGGGAATGTCCTCCACATAAACAAGTTTCAATATTGTAGTGGACAAAGATGTGAAAAATGTTGGCACGGCCAAATGCCGTGCAACTCGCTACTCAGGTAGGACGCAATTTTGAAAAAAATAAATATTAATAATATTTATAATAATTTATTTTATCATTGTTATTACAGTATACCATTGTTATTATTGTTGGTGCATTTAGTGCTCAAATCTCTGACAGCTGAACCGTGAGGTGGACAATTATTATTTTAGGAAAGTAAAAACGTATAAAACAATAGGCTACAGTGTGTAATTCTACACATCAAAACACAAGGAAGAGTGGTTTTGTAATGTGTTTGGTTATAGGGCTGTTTTTAAGGACTAGTAAATGTGTCTCATTTAGACAATATCCCTTGTTTATTGATGCCGATGGCTGCGTGGGTGGACGACCTCATGGGTTACACACCCAACGCATATTTTTTTAGTGCAGGGTACTGGGCGGGGGGCGGATATTGGGGACTATTTAACAGTCTGATGGTCTGCTCCAATAGAAGAGGGGGATAGTGCCAACTTCCTGAAGAAGGGTCCCCTGTCAAATGTAATGACAGTAAATAACTGAGTTATGGAAAAACCTGACAGGTATGCAAATGGAAAATGATATGTCTGCTTGGGTCCAGTGAGCCCTAAACGATGAAATTAAAGAATGCAAAAACTGTACTCTGAAGCAGATAGCCTGCTGTAAAATAGTACACTTACGCTATTCTGTACTGACATTTTATTCAGCAAGGGAATCTAGCCTAATTAATTTCCAAGTTAAAAACATATCACAAGACTGATAAGCAGGGTCTGAGTTCAAACACAACACCTTCTCCTCCACAGCTTGATAGCTACCGCGGTAAATTGCCTACGATGATTGCTAGGTGTATGCTTGAAGAGTGACGCAATTTGCCTGACTCCAGACATTGTTGGTTGGGATTGAAGTGAGGAAAAGAAGGAAGGGAATTTTCATGCAGAGAAAGAGAGAGACAGAGAGAGAGAGACAGAGAGAGAGAGAGAGAGAGACAGAGAGAGAGAGAGAGATCCCTACCGATGCTAGGTGCTTTTTCATTGAGGGCCCCTGCTGGGACCCACCTGGGCAAGAGGCTTAGAAATACACCAGAGTCAGACTAAGCTTTCAGACTCCACACAACGCTGAGGGTTTTAACATGGGGCTAGGGTATGCGAGCGTGTGTGGAAGCGAGACAGTTAGAGCATGATAAAGCCAGGTTTACAGACGGACAAGGTGACTTAAAGCTCAGAGAGAGAAAATATCATTCAAAAGTAGGACTCTTTTTGTGTTTGAAGGAAATAAAAGTACATACATGGGGGAATATTCAAGCTGGGATACTCCCTTTAGTTCTCCAAGTTCTTCTGAAACATGAATGGGAAGAGCTCCAAAGGGGGTGGAAGGATGCAGGCGCCTTTCAAGCTCCTAATACATAATGTTACAGCAGTTTCGGATGGGAACCAGAATACACACTGGGCTCTGGAGAGCTTGCTGTCACATTCCATGGACTGTATGCACCAGAAGAGTACAAGTATGGTGTCCCTGTGAGTACATTGGGCTCTCTTCATCTTGTCGTCCCATTTAATGGATTCATATATCTCTAAACACAAGAGTACAACATGGTATGGTGTCCCAGTGCAGACATACCTTGCTTGCGGACGTCCTCCACGGCGAGAATGAGCTCCTCCTTGAGATCGTGGCTGTTCTTGGCGATCTGCTCGCCCTTCTCCAGGAAGTTCTGCGTGGCCTGCTCCACGGACAGGGCCAGCACGTGGGCCTTCTTGGAGCGCCCCTTCTTCTTACTGCTGGGCCCTTTGTTGCTGGTGTTCACCAGGGTGGTCACCTGACGGACGGAGAGGGAGAGGTTAGGACGGGTACTGATGCTGTTATGTAGGACGAACAAAACTTGGTTCTTTATAAAAAAATGGCTACAACTTGGTTCTTTGTTATCAGCTACAACTCTGACCTCCTCACGTTCGTGAGCTGGCATAACCACACATTTTATCCAAGGTACGTACGGTGGCTCCCGTAGCCCACCTACGGTAAGTCAAAAGGAACAAAACAACAGATGCCCGAAAGGGTCGAGGGACTGAAAACGGTATGGATAACTAATGCTTGTGTTAACGTTACACAGCGCTCTTGTACAGCAGCTGCTAGTTCATTGACCTGTGGGATAAGCTGCTGATTGATCCACCAATTGAAAAGCACGACACGTCTTACACAGTAATCTAAGCAGACCATATAAAGGAGGGACACATCGAAGGCTCTCCTGGAGCAAGAAACGTTGAAAGACGTCTCGTACAGTTTGAATGCATTTCATCGCCTTTCCATCCAGCTAAAACACGTCGTCATGAGCATTTCAGGAGGCACGCCGTCACAAGGCATTGACAAAATGTGCTAGAGTGTGCCCGGAAAGGTGACATGCCTTCAAAAAAACGGAGACTCCTGTGTCTTTGAGCAGCATGACAATTAAATGATGTTCCCCTTGTTCCCTGCTACAGTGTGTAGGGGACATTTAAGGATGCACACAAATAATCCCAGCATGTTAGAAGGGTGATAAAACAGCCCAATTGTGTGAGCGATAAAAAGTCATATCGTTAAGTAATAAAATGAGTCCCAAATGTCACCCCGTCGTCCCTATACGACTGGAACGCACTGCAAAGATCACTGAAGCTGGAGACTCATATCTCCCTCGCTAGCTTTAAGCACCAGCTGCCAGAGCAGCTCAGGGATCACTGCACCTGTACATAGCTCATCTGTAAATAGCCCATCTATCTGCCTACTTCATCCACATACTGTTATTTATTTTATTTGTTTAGCTCCTTTGCACCCCAGTATCTCTACTTGCACACTCATCTTCTGCACATCTATCACTCCAGTGTTTAATAGCTATATTGTAATTATTTCGTCACCATGGCCTATTTATTGCCTTTACCTCCCTTGTCCTACCTCATTTGCACACATTGTATATAGACTTGTTCTATTGTATTATTGACTGTATGTTTGTTTATCCCATGTGTAACTCTGTGTTGTTGTTTTTGTTGCACTGCTTTGCTTTATCTTGGCCAGGTCGCAGTTGTAAATGAGAACTTTTTCTCAACTAGCCTACCTGGTTAAATAAAGGTGAAATATATATATATATATATACAGTGCCTTGCGAAAGTATTCGGCCCCTTGAACTTTGCGACCTTTTGCCACATTTCAGGCTTCAAACATAAAGATATAAAACTGTATTTTTTTTGTGAAGAATCAACAACAAGTGGGACACAATCATGAAGTGGAACGACATTTATTGGATATTTCAAACTTTTTTAACAAATCAAAAACTGAAAAATTGGGCGTGCAAAATTATTCAGCCCCTTTACTTTGAGTGCAGCAAACTCTCTCCAGAAGTTCAGTGAGGATCTCTGAATGATCCAATGTTGACCTAAATGACTAATGATGATAAATACAATCCACCTGTGTGTAATCAAGTCTCTGTATAAATGCACCTGCACTGTGATAGTCTCAGAGGTCCGTCAAAAGCGCAGAGAGCATCATGAAGAACAAGGAACACACCAGGCAGGTCCGAGATACTGTTGTGAAGAAGTTTAAAGCCGGATTTGGATACAAAAAGATTTCCCAAGCTTTAAACATCCCAAGGAGCACTGTGCAAGCGATAATATTGAAATGGAAGGAGTATCAGACCACTGCAAATCTACCAAGACCTGGCCATCCCTCTAAACTTTCAGCTCATACAAGGAGAAGACTGATCAGAGATGCAGCCAAGAGGCCCATGATCACTCTGGATGAACTGCAGAGATCTACAGCTGAGGTGGGAGACTCTGTCCATAGGACAACAATCAGTCGTATATTGCACAAATCTGGCCTTTATGGAAGACTGGCAAGAAGAAAGCCATTTCTTAAAGATATCCATAAAAAGTGTTGTTTAAAGTTTACCACAAGCCACCTGGGAGACACACCAAACATGCGGAAGGTGCTCTGGTCAGATTAAACCAAAATTGAACTTTTTGGCAACAATGCAAAACGTTATGTTTGGCATAAAAGCAACACAGCTCATCACCCTGAACACACCATGCCCACTGTCAAACATGGTGGTGGCAGCATCATGGTTTGGGCCTGCTTTTCTTCAGCAGGGACAGGGAAGATGGTTAAAATTGATGGGAAGATGGATGGAGCCAAATACAGGACCATTCTGGAAGAAAACCTGATGGAGTCTGCAAAAGACCTGAGACTGGGACGGAGATTTGTCTTCCAACAAGACAATGATCCAAAACATAAAGCAAAATCTACAATGGAATGGTTCAAAAATAAACATATCCAGGTGTTAGAATGGCCAAGTCAAAGTCCAGACCTGAATCCAATCGAGAATCTGTGGAAAGAACTGAAAACTGCTGTTCACAAATGCTCTCCATCCAACCTCACTGAGCTCGAGCTGTTTTGCAAGGAGGAATGGGAAAAAATGTCAGTCTCTCGATGTGCAAAACTGATAGACATACCCCAAGCGACTTACAGCTGTAATCGCAGCAAAAGGTAGTGCTACAAAGTATTAACTTAAGGGGGCTGAATAATTTTGCACGCCCAATTTTTCAGTTTTTGATTTGTTAAAAAAGTTTGAAATATCCAATAAATGTCGTTCCACTTCATGATTGTGTCCCACTTGTTGTTGATTCTTCACAAAAAAATACAGTTTTATATCTTTATGTTTGAAGCCTGAAATGTGGAAAAAGGTCGCAAAGTTCAAGGGGGCCGAATACTTTCGCAAGGCACTGTATATATATATACATTTTAAATATCTAGTGCTCTACTTTGACCTGTTTGGTAAAAACGAAAAACTTATTGGACAGATTCAGGCAGTACCTCTCTGTTCTTGTGAAACTGTGTAGCCAATTAGAAACACCAGACTTGGTTGTAATGGTTCCCCAACATCATTGGATGTTGGTTCTCAAACTGCTACTCTACCAGTAAAGCCTGTTCGGAGTGAGACACAGAGTATTCAACAGAAAAGACATCCTGAAGCACTAAACGTGCCCAGCTGAAGCACTAGAGGGTGAGGAAGTGAGCCATTTCCTAGTAAATGTGCTGCCGTCTGGGGCCTGCTTTGCCAAAACCTGCTTGCGGGTAAATCGAGGAGCAGGACTGCAAATCAAATTGGACCCTCAGGTTTGGCTCCAGGCAAGCATGAGGAGCGCGTACAAGCGTTCATTCGAGTCAACGCTACCACAAGTCCACTGAGAGGGGTTGTGGGGGTGTTTCTAGCTTCCGGGTTCTGCCTTTTTGATTTCGGTAATGGAGCCACGTCGCACAATTACCGCGCCGAAATGGAGGCGAAATGAGCTGAGCTTCCCAGACAGGGCGAGAGACAAGCTAACAGCCATCAAAGGAAACAGCTGTTGGGTATCATCATATCATTTTCAGCTGCCAAATACTAGGAGTAAATTGAAACACAAAAAAAAATGCTAAGAGACATGCTTTCAGGTTGGATTCATGCACCGCAAACAAATTAGGGAAACTAGGTCTCGAAACAGCCCGCATTTCAGCAATGAAGCCGCTGCTTTCAGTCTGTCATTGAAATGCTGAGAGTCCTACAGGCCAAGTTAACCTTTTACCAGTTTGATAGGATGGAACTGGAGAAATGAAACAACACTTACATGTATGGTGTGGATGCAAGAACTGACCGTCCATGAGATCAACATGATCCCAGAATGCCCCTTTGCCCCTGAAGTTAGAAGCCTACAGGCCAGTTCACTTTTTACCCGTTTGAAGACAAAGTCTGGCAGACAAAGTAACAAGCAGGAATTATCAGCCTCTTAATAAGTCCTAAAGTGAGCCATTTACTCAAAGACCATTTTTTAAAAATTATTAGAGTAATTTTACTCTAAAAGTAATTTAGACAGTATTTGACGAGCATGAGGCTACATTTAAATCACCCAGCGCGGCGCAGAGCCAAGCCAACCCGAACAAACCCCGGGACTCCGAAGAGAGCCTCAGCCGACATGATTCATTATTGGCTCCCTGCAAATAATTCATTAAGCTCCATTAAAGGAGTCTGGGTAAATCCGTTGCCTGTTGAGAAATGGAGTCAAAGCAGAACACAAATGGCCCTTGTGGGGGCGGTCTCGGTCTCTCTCTCTGCCAGTGTTATTGAGGCAGGAAGTATTCAGAATGGAGTCCAGTCGGGGTAGAAGGGAGGTACAGATAGAGGGAACAGGCAAGACACTACCGTCATTCATATTTTAGAGGTGTCTGTCACTTCCTGTCAACTGGGTGGGGACACAAGCACGCAGGGGGCGCACGCACGTGCACACACACATACTTATACACACACTACTGATCATCGCATCCTATGTGGACGTTATTGTGTTTCCTATGTGTATCATCATCATTCAGCTTTATTCATCAAGGTGAGTAACTGAAAGCAAACTCTCATGTCATCTGTACTGAATGATCTGATTGCTTCTTGATCCCGTCATGGTACTTTCATTAGGCCTATTGTTATGTCCTGCTCTGTTTGTGAATATAATACAAACTGACAGCCAGATGGAGTTGGTTCATTATGTAGTAAGCAACATATTTCTGTTCCAAGACATGCTGCTTAGAATTGAATATTTTATTGCTACTTACAGTATGTTTTTTTTAATTTTTTTTACAAATTGCTAGGATCCGTATCTCAATACTTAGGTCACTTTTTCAAAACTCGTCCCACAGTGAGCATCATTTTTCATTGCTTTGGCACAAAATGCTTTCAAATTGCTACATCTTTCAAATTTCATGAATTCTTTTCTCACTCAGACGCAACCACCACCAAAACTCTATGTACCCTACAGGCCAATTTGCACATGTTTACATGCTCTTTTTTCAGAACTGTTAAACTTAAGTTCAAAACCTAACATAACACAAAATTGAATAAGACAGCAATTGTCTACATTTCTACAGTAATACAGCATTGAAATACATTACAAATCTAAAAAATGAAATACTATCAAAACAATTAGACAGCTGATTCCCATTGTAGCTGAAACACCTACCCAGGTCAAAATCAAATCAAATCAAATTGTATTTGTCACATACACATGGTTAGCAGATGTTAATGCGAGTGTAGCGAAATGCTTGTGCTTCTAGTTCCGGGAATGCAGTAATAACCAACAAGTAATCTAGCTAACAATTCCAAAACTACTACCTTACACAAGTGTACTACACAAGTGTAAGGGGATAAAGAATATGTACATAAAGATATATGAATGAGTGATGGTACAGAGCGGCATAGGCAAGATACAGTAGATGGTATTGAGTGCAGTATATACATATGAGATGAGTATGTAAACAAAGTGGCATAGTTAAAGTGGCTAGTGATACATGTATTACATAAGGATGCAGTAGATGATATAGAGTACAGTATATACGTATACATATGAGATGAATAATGTAGGGTATGTAAACATTATATTAGGTAGCATAGTTTAAAGTGGCTAGTGATATATTTTACATCATTTCCCATCAATTCCCATTATTAAAGTGGCTGGAGTTGAGTCAGTGTGTTGGCAGCAGCCACTCAATGTTAGTGGTGGCTGTTTAACAGTCTGATTGCCTTGAGATAGAAGCTGTTTTTCAGTCTCTCGGTCCCAGCTTTGATGCACCTGTACTGACCTCGCCTTCTGGATGATAGCGGGGTGAACAGGCAGTGGCTCGGGTGGATGTTGTCCTTGATGATCTTTATGGCCTTCCTGTGACATCGGGTGGTGTAGGTGTCCTGGAGGGTAGGTAGTTTGACCCCCGGTGATGTGTTGTGCAGACCTCACTACCCTCTGGAGAGCCTTACGGTTGTGGGCGGAGCAGTTGCCGTACCAGGCGGTGATACAGCCCGACAGGATGCTCTCGATTGTGCATCTGTAGAAGTTTGTGAGTGCTTTTGATGACAAGCCAAATTTCTTCAGCCTCCTGAGGTTGAAGAGGCGCTGCTGAGCCTTCTTCACGATGCTGTCTGTGTGGGTGGACCAATTCAGTTTGTCTATGTTGTGTACGCCGAGGAACTTAAAACTTACTACCCTCTCCACTACTGTTCCATCGATGTGGATAGGGGGGTGTTCCCTCTGCTGTTTCCTGAAGTCCACAATCATCTCCTTAGTTTTGTTGACGTTGAGTGTGAGGTTATTTTCCTGACACCACACTCCGAGGGCCCTCACCTCCTCCCTGTAGGCCGTCTCGTCGTTGTTGGTAATCAAGCCTACCACTGTTGTGTCGTCCGCAAACTTGATGATAGAGTTGGAGGCGTGCGTGGCCACGCAGTCGTGGGTGAACAGGGAGTACAGGAGAGGGCCCAGAACGCACCCTTGTGGGGCCCCAGTGTTGAGGATCAGCGGGGTGGAGATGTTGTTGCCTTCCCTCACCACCTGGGGGCGGCCCGTCAGGAAGTCCAGTACCCAGTTGCACAGGGCGGGGTCGAGACCAAGGGTCTCGAGCTTGGTGACGAGCTTGGAGGGCACTATGGTGTTAAATGCCGAGCTGTAGTCGATGAACAGCATTCTCACATAGGTATTCCTCTTGTCCAGATGGGTTAGGGCAGTGTGCAGTGTGGTTGAGATTGCATCGTCTGTGGACCTATTTGGGCGGTAAGCAAATTGGAGTGGGTCTAGGGTGTCAGGTAGGGTGGAGGTGATATGGTCCTTGACTAGTCTCTCAAAGCACTTCATGATGACGGAAGTGAGTGCTACGGGGCGGTAGTCGTTTAGCTCAGTTACTTTATTGGGAACAGGAACAATGGTGGCCCTCTTGAAGCATGTGGGAACAACAGACTGGGATAGGGATTGATTGAATATGTCCGTAAACACACCAGCCAGCTGGTCTGCGCTTGCTCTGAGGGCGCGGCTGGGGATGCCGTCTGGGCCTGCAGCCTTGCGAGGGTTGACACGTTTAAATGTTTTCCTCACGTCGGCTGCAGTGAAGGAGAGTCCGCATGTTTTAGTTGCGGCCCGTGTCAGTGGCACTGTATTGTCCTCAAAGCGGGCAAAAAAGTTATTTAGTCTGCCTGGGAGCAAGACATCCTGGTCCGTGACGGTGCTGGTTTTCTTTTTGTAATCCGTGATTGACTGTAGACCCTGCCACATACCTCTTGTGTCTGAGCCGTTGAATTAAGATTATACTTTGTCTCTATACTGACGCTTAGCTTGTTTGATTGCCTTGCGGAGGGAATAGTTACACTGTTTGTATTCGGTCATGTTTCCAGTCACCTTGCCCTGATTAAAAGCAGTGGTTTGCGCTTTCAGTTTCACGCGAATGCTGCCATCAATCCACGGTTTCTGGTTTGGGAATGTTTTAATCGTTGCTATGGGAACGACATCTTCAACGCACGTTCTAATGAACTCGCACACCGAATCAGCGTATTCGTCAATGTTGTCGTCTGACGCAATACGGAACATATCCCAGTCCACGTGATGGAAGCAGTCTTGGAGTGTGGAATCAGATTGGTCGGACCAGCGTTGAACAGACCTCAGCGCGGGAGCTTCTTGTTTTAGTTTCTGTCTGTAGGCAGGGATCAACAAAATGGAGTCTTGGTCAGCTTTTCCGAAAGGAGGGCGGGGCAGGGCCCTATATGCGTCGCGGAAGTTGGAATAGCAATGATCCAAGGTTTTTCCAGCCCTGGTTGCGCAATCGATATGCTGATACAATTTAGGGGTTCTTGTTTTCAGATTAGCCTTGTTAAAATCCCCGGCTACAATGAATGCAGCCTCCGGATAAATGGATTCCAGTTTGCAAAGAGTCAAATAAAGTTTGTTCAGGGCCATCGATGTATCTGCTTCGGGGGGAATATATATGGCTGTGATTATAATTTAAGAGAATTCCCTTGGTAGATAATGCGGTCTACATTTGATTGTGAGGAATTCTAAATCAGGTGAACAGAAGGACTTGAGTTCCTGTATGTTGTTTTGGCCACACCACGTCACGTTAACCATAAAGCATACGGCCCCGCCCCTCTTCTTACCAGAAAGATGTTGGTTTCTGTCTGCGCGATGCGTGGAGAAACCAGCTGGCTGCACCGACTCCGATAGCGTCTCTCCAGTGAGCCATGTTTCCGTGAAGCAAAGAACGTTACAGTCTCTGATGTCCCTCTGGAATGCTACCCTTGCTCGGATTTCATCAACCTTGTTGTCAAGAGACTGGACATTGGCGAGGAGAATGCTAGGGAGTGGTGCACGGTGTGCAGCCAAATCTACAACAGTGGCATCTATTGTGAGACATTTTGGGCAAAACAACAGGTAGGATGTGCATTCTGCAAGGGCATCTGACTGAACCGCACATTACAGAAGAAGATTGAGCAAAGCCTCCGAAACCCACTTGTGTGTAATCGTTTTTGTATTTCTGCTTAGGACCCAACGGTTACCTCCCACAGGCGGGAGAGGTACGATTTTCACTGCTGTGCAGGAAACTGCAATCGTTAAATTATCAACAGAAACAGTGGCCTAAAACTCACAGAGATTCGGGACAGAGTGGTTTGCAGCCTATCCCAGGATGGTGTCACTTTTCCTCTCACTATACTCTCCATTCCTCAACCCCATAGAGGAATTGTTTTCCTCATGGAGGTGGAAGGTTTATGACCACCATCCACATGATCAAAAATGTCCCTCCTGGACGTAATGAATGCTGGATGCCTGGACATATCTGCAGGAGATTGCCAGTGGTGGACCAGGCGAAAATATTATTTCCTAGGTGTATTGCCCAAGATGACATAAGATGTGATGTGGATGAGAACCTGTGGCCAGATGCAGAAGACAGGGTTGGCTAGCGTTGCTACTGTTTCTGCATCGGTAGATGGTGTATATACAAATGATTGTATTTTGGAATCACTCAATGCCAAAAAATGGCATAAAACATATTGAAGCATATTGAATCATGTCTGATTCATTCCTGTAACATATACTGCAGTGAATTCTAAACAGTAGAGAGGTGTCATTCTTGTTTTGTAAAGACATTTTACAAAAGAAAACATTGTGTAGTGCGACCGTTTTTTTAAGTCATTGTTTTAAGATTGACAAAGTGTGCTTGTTGGATGACAACCTTTGCTAGTGTTATGGAAGAAAGAGTTGATTTGAGACATGTATGAAGTGTTTTGGTAGTTTTAGTGCGTTTCGGATGTGAAATGAACTGCCGTGTCAAGCTGAAAGTTGGTTAGGAGAACTGTGTGAAGAGTTTTGAAAAAGTGACTTAAGTATGGAGAAAAGTGTCCTAGCAATTGTAAAAAACTGTAAATGTATCGTAGAGCACTGGGGAGATGTCTCAGATGACAGCAGGAGCAGTTCTACCCTGTCATTACAGACAACGGCACACACACACACTCACAAGTACACACACACACTCTCACAAAGTCGCGCACACACACACACACACACACACACACACACACACACACACACACACCTAACAGAATGACTCAGTGTGTGACTGCAGTAGTACCCTGCCATTGTCTGTGGGGAACACGTTGCAGTGTAAATGATGAAAGGAACACAGTGAACTCCGGAGGGGGTACCGAACCAAAGAACCTAACATCAGTCAAGAACCTAATGCACACACACACACACACAGAATTTACAATAACATCAATCACACACACACACATAACCTGTATAGTCAGCCCCGGCGAGGCTCACTTAGCAAGAGAATGGCGAGCGTCAACAAGACAAATACACAGTGAAGGTTTGTGAGGGAAGCTACAGTATTTTAAGAGAGCGAGTAGCATCTTTATCTGAAAGTACAGATGTAGGATCTTATTTTGACCTGTATTGTCGCAGCAATATAATTCTGCAGCAACAGGACTTGACCGTTTAGTCCATAAATGTTGCTTGATCGGTGGTTAGGCTATTAGCTGGTCAAAACGAGGATGACATGAATCGTGGAACACTGTTAAGAGTTCTTTCAATCGCTAACGTGCATTGGTCAAAACTGAAGTCACATTGTCAAAACTCTCCACAGTCAGCGAAACAGAAGTGTATGTGGACCAAACTGTGAATCGTTATTTCATTGATTTCACACAAAATACATACAATATATTTGCAGCACGTTTCCAAAACTGTTAAAAACACATTCAAAACAGAATGATGGCAAATGTCGTGCATTTCTACAGTAACCGTATTGAAACATATAGAAAATCTCAGCAGAATATTTAATCATTCCAAACACAGCTGATTGCAATTTCAGCTGAAGTGTCCTCTTTCCAGTCTCGTTGCCAAACAGACAAAAGAGGACGGCTTCGGAATGATTTAGTTTGGAAACATGGATCAAGGAAGGCAGGTTGTTGGGGAAAGAAGAGTGTCAGAGAGAGGGAGACAGGTTGGTGGGGAAAGAAGAGTGGCAGGGAGAGGGAGACAGGTTGGTGGGGAAAGAAGAGTGGCAGGGAGAGGGAGACAGGTTGGTGGGGAAAGAAGAGTGGCAGGGAGAGGGAGACAGGTTGGTGGGGAAAGAAGAGTGGCAGGGAGAGGGAGACAGGTTGGTGGGGAAAGAAGAGTGGCAGGGAGAGGGAGACAGGTTGGTGGGGAAAGAAGAGTGGCAGGGAGAGGGAGACAGGTTGGTGGGGAAAAAGAGTGGCAGGGAGAGGGAGACAGGTTGGTGGGGAAAGAAGAGTGTCAGGGAGAGGGAGACAGGTTGGTGGGGAAAGAAGAGTGGCAGGGAGAGGGAGACAGGTTGGTGGGGAAAGAAGAGTGGCAGGGAGAGGGAGACAGGTTGGTGGGGAAAGAAGAGTGGCAGCGGGAAATTGTCATTGTTGACATGGTCATTGTCCTTAGTGGATTCCGACTTCCATTGTTGACATGGTCATTGTCCTTAGCGGATTCCGACTTCCATTGTTGACATGGTCATTGTCCTTAGCGGATTCTGACTTCCATTGTTGACATGGTCATTGTCCTTAGCGGATTCCGACTTCCATTGTTGACATGGTCATTGTCCTTAGCGGATTCCGACTTCCATTGTTGACATGGTCATTGTCCTTAGCGGATTCCGACTTCCATTGTTGACATGGTCATTGTCCTTAGCGGATTCCGTCTTCCATTGTTGACATGGTCATTGTCCTTAGCGGATTCCGTCTTCCATTGTTGACATGGTCATTGTCCTTAGCGGATTCCGACTTCCATTGTTGACATTGTCATTGTCCTTAGCGGATTCCGACTTCCATTGTTGACATGGTCATTGGCAACAACCCAATAAAACTGCGGGAAGTTCGGGACAGAGTGCTGGCAGACAACATCACGTTTGGGAATGTGACTACGGTCAGCACAACGACAATGGCCAGAGACCCAGAGGAACCTCAAATAAGGAGGAAGCAGTTGTACCCTTTGGGAGAAACGGTGAACGTGTGAAAGAACTCCGGTATCAATATGTCCAGGTAAGATGTCTGTTCAATAACCAAACAGGCTACATACACAGCTAGGGATAATGTAAAGTACTGCAAAACCAGGCAAACTGCACACACATTCATCGTTGTGTATGAAGCTGAATTCAACCTGGCAAAAACACGCCGCAGGGGAAGAAATGTGATTGGACAGAGAGCAACCATGGATGTCCCAGGCCAGAGAGGAGCTAACATCACAATGTCTGCAGCACTTTCCAATGATGGTTTGCTGCTACACAAACCACTCATTGGCCCATAAAATACAAAGGCTAATTTATTTTCCGGATGACCTGCATAATCGACTTGTGCCAGCGGAGGAGAGAGAGGGGCAATAAACTCCCCTACCGTCGTTGTTGTGTGGGATAATGTGGCATTCCACCACTCTGCTGCAGTCACAGACTGGTTTGCTGCACATCCCAGGATGTCAGTACTATACTATCCTGCCTCCATACTCCCCCTTCCTAAACGCTTCTCCTGAAGACTTCCAGGGTTGAATTAGACATTCCAGAAGATACTTTCCAAGATGCATCGCTAGAGAAGACATCAGATGTGATGTTGATGAGAGCCTGTGGCCAAATGCACCAGAGGGAGAACTAGAATCCTCACAGTACTGTACAATATGAGTGTTATACTATACATGATGATGAGAACTAGAATCCTCACAGTACTGTACAGTATGAGTGTTATACTATACATGTTGATGAGAACTAGAATCCTCACAGTACTGTACAGTATGAGTGATTATATTATACATGTTGATGAGAACTAGAACCCTCACAGTACTGTACAGTATGAGTGTTATACTATACATGTTGATGAGAACTAGAACCCTCACAGTACTGTACAATATGAGTGTTATACTATACATGATGATGAGAACTAGAATCCTCACAGTACTGTACAGTATGAGTGATTATATTATACATGTTGATGAGAACTAGAATCCTCACAGTACTGTACAGTATGAGTGTTATACTATACATGTTGATGAGAACTAGAACCCTCACAGTACTGTACAGTATGAGTGTTATACTATACATGTTGATGAGAACAAGAACCCTCACAGTACTGTACAGTATGAGTGTTATACTATACATGTTGATGAGAACTAGAACCCTCACAGTACTGTACAGTATGAGTGATTATATTATACATGTTGATGAGAACTAGAACCCTCACAGTACTGTACAGTATGAGTGTTATACTATACATGTTGATGAGAACTAGAACCCTCACAGTACTGTACAGTATGAGTGTTATACTATACATGTTGATGAGAACTAGAACCCTCACAGTACTGTACAGTATGAGTGTTATACTATACATGTTGATGAGAACTAGAACCCTCACAGTACTGTACAGTATGAGTGTTATACTATACATGTTGATGAGAACTAGAACCCTCACAGTACTGTACAGTATGAGTGTTATACTATACATGTTGATGAGAACTAGAACCCTCACAGTACTGTACAGTATGAGTGTTATACTATACATGTTGATGAGAACTAGAACCCTCACAGTACTGTACAGTATGAGTGTTATACTATACATGTTGATGAGAACTAGAACCCTCACAGTACTGTACAGTATGAGTGTTATACTATACATGTTGATGAGAACTAGAACCCTCACAGTACTGTACAGTATGAGTGATTATATTATACATGTTGATGAGAACTAGAACCCTCACAGTACTGTACAGTATGAGTGTTATACTATACATGTTGATGTTTTTATTGATGTAATTATTATTGCAGCCCTGGAACTTTTGATTTTTCGTAAGTAAATTACTATATGCAAAAATATAGAAAAATAAAGGCTTTTGAAGCAAATTTCTGCATTTCTGATTCATTCTTGTTACATATACTTGAGTACAGTCAATAAAGTGAAAAGGTGCTATTCTTATTCTATCATGAAATACTGATTCATCACACAAATCATTCAAGCTTCAAAGAGAAAAGTTCATCACTTACGTAATGCTCCCTGTTAAGTGTTTTTTTTTAGGTCGGTGTGTTATGAGTGACAATGTACGCTTTCTGAGTGAGAGCTGTTGCCAGTGTTATGGTCGAACGAGCTTATTTAGAGACATGTATGAAGTGTTTTGGTGGTTGGAGTGAGTTTTTGGAGGTGAGATGAACTGTTTGACCAAGATGCGTGTAGGTAATGAAGACTGGGTGACGGGTTTTGAAAAAGTGGTTCAGTATTGACCGACGCTCGTTAGCGATTGAAGAAAACCGCAATATAACCGTGTTTTAGTGACTCGCGCAGAACCATTCTCAGGAACAAACAAGTCATCAAATTCAGATCCGACATCTGTGTGTTCCGTGCAGGGTCAGTCAGACTACTTATCCACTCTATAAGGGAGGGGCCCCTCAAAGAAAAGAAGAAGACAGATAGTGGTGAAGTAACACCTCTTCCTGTCACTGATCATCGTCATCTATATGAGTTTTGAAACAATATGAAGGTAAATGGTGCCGTTTGCTGGAGACGTCTAACTGCCACCTTCTACATTTCTGAGGGAATGTGTGTGTGTGTGTGTGTGTGTGTGTGTGTGTGTGTGTGTGTGTGTGTGTGTGTGTGTATGTGTGTGCCTGCGTGTATGCGGGCGGGTGTGTGTGGTGTATGTGTGTGCATACATGCCGGCTGGTGGGTGGGTGAATGTGTGCATGCATTTGTGTGTGTACCAGTAGAGACTCCTCAGAGGAGGACGGGGAGGACCATCCTCCTCAGTGAATTTCATAAAAATAAAAATGGTAAAACATTGAAAAAGTTATCCTTTTTAGATACAACTATTCTAAATATATTCACGTCACCAAATAATTGATTAAAACACAATGTTTTGCAATGAAGGTCGACAGTAGCCTCACCAGCACTCTGTAGGGTAGCACCCTGGTGTAGCCGGAGGACTATACTTCTATACTGTGGCTATACATATTTTTTATATATCACTCCACGCAATGGTAATGAATAAAAGAACGCATAATGAAGGGCAAACAAATAAGTCCAACCCCAGCCAAATCACCTCCTTGTGCTCCCTTGATGAGGCAGCAAGAATCTTTGTTTAACCCTGAGATATAGACGAGGTGATACAACAAATCCTGATCCCTGTCCCTGAAGGCTTCCTTTCGCCCCCTGAAGAAACATATTCATGCAACGAAAGAGGAGGGAAAAAATTGGAAGGGTGAAACAAAAGGTGAAGAAATTCAATAGATACAGAAAAAAAGGAAAAGCCTGACCACAAAGCTGCGCATCTGCAGTTTTATTGAACCTTTATTCAACTAGACAAGTCAGTTAAGAACAAATTCTTGTTTTCAATGACGGCCTAGGAACAGCCTCGTTCAGGGGCAGAATGACAGATTTGAACCTTTGATGTACAATTAAAGGTCATATGCATTGCATTTCAAACCGCAATCTAATAAAATCAGGGTGTGTCAAATTAGGCTAAATGCAGTATAAGCCCCACTAATAATTACATTATTTTATTGAAATAGTTTATCCTGTTTTTTTTTTAAATAATCACTGATCTGGCTTTGACGTCTGTCTATGAAAATGCCCTTTTTGTTACAAATTTAATCAGAACCGTGCATAATACACATTCACTAAAAATGACCAACTTCAAGCATTTTGTAGAACAATCTGGCCTTAAATGGTCACGTACTCTTATAATCTACACCCGGCAGAGCCAGAAGAGGACTGGCCAACCCTGGTTCCTCTCTAGGTTTCTTTCTAGGTTCCTGCCTTTCTCTGGAGTTTATCCTAACCACCCTGCTTCTAGGCTGGGTTTCTGTATAGCAGATGTAAAAAAGGGCTTTGTAAATACATTTGGTTGATTGATTCTTATAGCAGGTATTATAGAAAATTAACACAGGTCTCATAAATAATCTCACAAGGCCACGTGCTAGTGAGTAGCCAGCTAATCTCTACATTTCAAGTTTAGCCATGGATCTATTTGCTAGCTTTACGAGTTCCATTGTTATGAACTCACCCTCCTGTGCATCTCCAACTGCTAACAGCATGCTAGCCTGTCCACTTTGCTCAGAAGTTGAAATCAAGTGGCCTACCTTACTTCTCAGAATGAGACTGAGTTGCCAATTCCTTATATAATTGAGTTTTATGCTTATTGCACATTTATAAAACACAGACTGAACAGCTACTCTCAAAGCGTTTGGCTAAAATGCTGCTACGTGCTACAGGAATAGCCGCGCGCGATAACACTGAGAATTTCTTTTCCAGAATCAACGTTCACTGATACTCCTGTTTTAGTAGCGTCTGCTCTGCACACAATTTGATTAGTTGAGGCATAAAAAGGGTATCGGTAGACAGATCATTTCTCTATTACAGTAAAATAATGTCTCAATGTGTTTCGGTGTCCATGCGACCGTTTCTGTTGGATCAAACCACAAATGCAAATAGCGATCTGAAACCGCTTGTCAGAGAGGAAGAGGTAATCTCTCAACTTTGTTGGTGTGAGTGGCAGGAGGGTTGGTGTGTGTGTGTAAACAGAGAGGAAGAGGCAAAGAGAGAGGTTTCACTCGCCATAATCTTTCCAAAATAAGCCCAATGTGTGTCTAAGGGCTGATTTTGGACCTTAGCTTGTCGCCTGACTTCCCGCCTTTGAGACGATGACTCCCATTGTTAGGGCGGAGTCATGAGTATCTCGTCATTACATTCAGATCCACGGTGTAAATGGGGAGGTGCACACAGCATAGAAGGAGCGAAGGAGACAAGGACAAAAATACAGCATGAGAACTAGCGGATTTGATTATTGCGATACAGGCATTTGGAATACCACGCAAAAACATTTGAATTAATCGAATGAATTCGATACATCGCCCAGCCCTAATTTCCACTAAAAACCTATCTGAGGAAAGAGAGTGAGAGAGCGAGAGAGAGAGAGAAAGTGAGAGAGAGCAAGAGAGAGTTAGAGAGCGAGAGTGAATGAGAGAGCGAGAGAGCGAGAGTGAATGAGAGAGCGAGAGAGCGAGAGAGCGAGAGAGCGAGAGAGCGAGAGAGCGAGAGAGCGAGAGAGCGAGAGAGCGAGAGAGCGAGAGAGCGAGAGAGCGAGAGAGCGAGAGAGCGAGAGAGCGAGAGAGAGAGAGAAATAGAGGGAGAAAGTGATAGGAAGAGAGAGACAGAGAGCGAGTGAGAGACAGAGAGAGTGTGAGAGAGACAGAGAGAAAGAGAGAGCGAGAGCGAGAGCGAGAGCGAGAGAGGAAGAATCCTCTACCTTATTTATATTTGACAGTGGAGAAGATAAATTATATCCCAGCTGTGCAATCATTATCCTGTTTAATCAGCTTCTTGATATGCCAAACCTGTCAGGCGGATGGATTATTTTGGCAAAGGAGAAATACTCACAAACAGGGTTGTAAAGAAATGTGGGCACAACATTTGAGAGAAATAAGCTTCTTGTGAGTATGGAAGATTACTGGGATTTTTTTATTTTATGAAACATGGGACCAACACTTTACATGTTTGGTTTTTATTTTTGTTCAGTGTATATATATTCTAATCTGTGGTATCATTGCAAAACACACATGGAAGCACATGCACCCACCTACACACACACTTTTGAGCATTCAGTCCTATTATAAAATCAAGATGTGGGAAGCGTGAAAAGCACCTGTTTCATCTACTTTGGCTGACTGAAGGCAAGTAAGAAACTCTGACCCAAAAAAAACGATGTTTCTGGAAGTATATTACCTAGCGTGTGTGTTCTGCCGGCTGTCCACGACAGCACATTTTTTACCATCCGCCAGACGGCGACGTCATTTAGACTGTCAACATAATGCGTCAAACGGTGCCGTTTTACACTGACGAGACAAGACGTGGAAATCGGATTTAACAAACAGTCCCGCAGGAACAAACATTCTCTAAAGCTGAGGGACATTTAATTTCACACCCCTTAAACAATGCAGCCTTTTCCAGCGGCCTCAGAGGCTTCCAGGCTTACTCAGTGTCACTTCAGACTTAGTCTGCGACTCACTCAACTGGGACCCTATTCCCTATATAGTACATTACCTTTGGACAGGGACCACAGGGCTGTAAGGTCTGCGCCCCGATCGGCACTGGTCAAAAGTAGTGCAGTATATAGGGAATGGGGTGCCATTTGGAATACATTTGTAATTTTTCTGCTGCTTGTGTCCTGAACTGCGGAGAAATAACTTCTGTAATTTCACTGGGATGAACTAATATTTTGGAAAGGGTCAGTGACACAGCCTGCGCAACAGTATGACAAATAGCTGTGGTAACAAACTGCTAAACCTCTCAACCCAGATATTTGCCAACGGAGGAGTTTAACTTGAACTGCCTGACGGTCTAAGGAAGCGTCCCAAATTCACATATATAGTGCGCACACGCACACGCACACACACACACACACAAGGACATATGAGCAGACTTGGAGCCACAACAGGAGTAGAGGTCAGCATGACATCATTCGAGTCAATTGGAGGTGTACCTGTGGATCAATTTCAAGGCCGACCTTCAAACTCAGTGCCCCTTTGCTTGACATCATGGGAAAATCAAAAGAAATCAGCCAAGACCTCCACAAGTTGTTGTAGACCTCCACAAGTCTGCTTCATCCTTGGGAGCAATTTCCAAACGCCTGAAGGTTCCACGTTCATCTGTAAAATAGTACGCAAGTGTAAACACCATGGGACCACGCAGCCGTCATACCACTCAGGAAATCAATCCCAGAACAACAGCAAAGGACATGATAAAGATGCTGGAGGGAACAGGTACAGAAGTATCTATATCCACAGTAAAACAAGTCCTATATCAACATAACCTGAAAGGCTTAGCAAGGAGGAAGCCACTGCTCCAAAATTGCCATAAAAAAGCCAGAGTACGGTTTGCACATGGGGACAAAGATCGTACTTTTTGGAGAAATGTCCTCTGGTCTGATGAAACAAAAAAAATACTGTTTGGCCATAATGACCATTGTTGTGTTTGGAGGAAAAAACGGGGAGGCATGCAAGCCGAAGAAGACCATCCCAACCGTGACGCACGGGGTTGGCAGTATCATGATGTGGTGGTGCTTTGCTGCAGGAAGGACTGGTGCACTTCGCAAAATAGATGGCTCATGAGGGACGACAATTATGTGGATATATTGAAGCAACATCTCAAGACATCAGTCAGGAAGTTAAAGCTTGGTTGCAAATGGGTCTTCCAAATGCACAATGACCCCAAGCATACTTCCAAAGTTGTGGCAAAATGGCTTAAGGACAACAAAGTCAAGGTATTGGAGTGGCCATCACAAAGCCCTGACCTCAATCCCATAGAACATTTGTGGGTAGAACTGAAAAAGCATGTGCGAGCAAGGAGGCCTACAAACCTGACTCAGTTACACCAGCTCTGCCAGGAGGAATGAGCCGAAATTCACCCACCTTTTGTGGGAAGCTTGTGGAAGGCTATCTGAAACATTTGACCCAAGTCAAACAATTTAAAGGCAATGCTACCAAATACTAATTGAGTGTAGGTAAACTTCTGACCCACTGGGAATGTGATGAAAGAAATAAAAGCTGAAATAAATAATTCTCTCACCTATCATTCTGACATTTCACATTCTTAAAATAAAGTGGTGATCCTAACTGACCTAAGACAGGGAATTTTTACTAGGATTAAATGTCAGGAATTGTGAAAAACTGAGTTTAAATGTATTTGGCTAAGGCGTATGTAAACTTCCGACTTCAACTGTACCTAACCATAAACATCAATGCCTTTCTTAAAATCAATACACAAAAGTATATTTTTTTTAAACCTGCAAATTTAGTTAAAAGAAATTCATGTTACCAGGCAATATTAACTAGAGAAATTGTGTCACTTCTCTTGCGTTCATTGCACACAGTGTCAGGGTATAGCAACAGTTTGGCCTGGCTCATTGCGAACTAATTTGCCAGAATTGTACATAATTATGACATAACATTGCAGGTTGTGCAATGTAACAACAATATTTAGACTTAGGGTTGCCACCCATTCAATAAAATACGGAACGGTTCCATGTTTCACTGAAAGAATAAATGTTTTGTTTTCAAATATATTATAATTAAGTCTATGATTTGATATTTGATAGAGCAGTCTGGTAGGCAGCAGCAGGCTCGTAAGCATTTATTCAAACTTTACTGCATTTGCCAGAAGTTCTTAGCAATGCTTGAATCACAGCTCTGTTTATGACTTCAAGCCTATCAACTCCTGAGATAAGGCTGGCAATACTAAAGTGCCTATTAGAACATCCAATAGTCAAAGGTATATGAAACAGAAATGGTATAGAGAGAAATAGTCGACGTGTCATAATTCCCATAATAACTATAATCTAAAACTTCATAGCTGGGAATATTGAAGACCTGGGAATATTGAACCACCAGCTTTCATACGTTCTCATGTTCTGAGCAAGGAACTTAAATGTTAGCTTTTTTACATGGCACATATTGCACTTTTACTTTGTTCTTCAACACTGTGTTTCTATTATTATTTAAACCAAATTGAGCATGTTTCATTATTTATTTGAGACTAAATAGATTGTATTTATGTATTATATTAAGTTAAAATAAAGTGTTTATTGTTCATTCATTATTGTTGTAATTGTCATTATTACAAATATATATATATATAAATCGGACGATTAATCAATATCGGCTTTGAAAAATCATAATCGGTCGACCTCTAAACAATTATATGCCCATAAAGATGCCCGAGACCGGCATCATCCCTGGCGGTAGCAAACACCAACCAGCTGCTGCCATCTTCTCACAGGAGACAAAGGTTTCTGCCAGCTGGCGCGTGATGTCACAACTACAAAGGGATGTGTGTGTGTGTGTGTGTGTGTGTGTGTGTGTGTTAGTGTGCCAGTGGAGAGAGAGAGACGCCCCTCCAATTCAGCGTTGGGGCTTTTGAAGAGATCAACATTGCCAAAGCATCACGTTGCTGAACTGAAGCCGTCCTGTTGCCTTGGCTATGCGACTGGAATACAACCCGGTAGGTAAATGAATCCTTACCACCCCAAGGAGATGGAGAGAGTGTATGGATGGAGGGAGGAACTAAAGAAAATAACTTGGAGAGAGGGAGGTCTCTGTAGGCTGGTGAACCCAATTTAGTCTGCCTAGAGTCACCAGGCAGTGAAATGACAAATGAAGTATATCGGAGCCATTCGGTGTACTACGCATGGAGGTATCAGGGAAAAATGCCGGTGGCAAGGCACACTTTAATGGCCAAGCAAAATAACAACAGCAAAGAGAACACACATCCGTAATGTACCAAATGCCCGCAGTCCCTTTCAGAACAAACACAAGAAGAAACGAAGACAAAGTGAAGGAAGGAGGAGACAGAAGTAGCTGGAGTGAAATTATGTGGTGCAGTTTGAATACATGGGTTATTGCAGACATAGGTTCAGATTCTATGCAAAACTATGTAACAGTGAGTTCCACAAGTTTTGGGACAGTGACATATTTTGTTGTTGTTTTGGCTCTGTACTCCAGCACTTTGGATTTAAAATGATACAATGGCCATAAGGTTCACGTGCAGACTGTCAGCTTTAATTTGCATCCATATTGGGTGAACCGTTTAGAAATTGCAGCAGTTTTTGTACATAGTCCCCCAAATACTACACTTGTTTTTCTAAAGTCTATCAACCTTGACAGCAGGCGTGCCAGCTAAGATAGTTAGACAAGCTAGCTACTCTAACCTGAAATGGCGTCTTGGTAGCTAGTTATGAGGTTTGGAGATTGGGACTGTTGGATTACTAGAATTTATTGATGACTTTACATGTATAAGGAATGTATATGTTGGTGTCAATGAAGGGTGAATGGGAACTTGGTGTATGGAAAGCTACTGAGTGCAATGTTTCTAAAGGAGGGAGGCAAAGGGCAAAAGTTAGTCTATGATAAGGCAGGCCAGCTGCGGAACTAGGGAGGAGCGAGGAATTCGACTCGAGGTCAAGTCAACAGACGAAGTGAGAAGAAACCTCTGGGAAGGGAGCCAGAGGGGGCCGACCACAACGACCCTTCTACTACAGTCCTATCTCATACACATACACTTTCCACGCCCACAAACGTTCTAGCATGAGGCAGGGCCATGACTACTGTACACCAGTGACAGGAACCAATTAAGTTCATGCCTAGCAACAGAGATGTATTGGCTGTAACCCTGACGTAACCCTGACGTAACCCTGATGTACCCATGACGTAACCCTGACGTAACCCTGACGTAACCCATGATGTACCCCTGACGTAACCCTGACGTAACCCTGACGTAACCCTGATGTAACCCTGACGTAACCCTGATATATCCTGACATAACCCTGACTGTACCCTGATGGAACCCTGACGGTACCCTGATATATCCTGACATAACCCTGACTGTACCCTGACGTAACCCTGACGGTACCCTGATATATCCTGACTGTACCCTGACTGTACCCTGATGTAACCCTGACTGTACCATGATGTAACCCTGATGTAACCCTGACTGTACCCTGATGTAACCCTGATCTAACCGTGATGTACCCTGGAGTAACCCTGATTTAACCTGATGTACACAGCAGGGTTACAGCAGAGTTGCATCAGGGTTACATCAGGGTTACATCTGGGTTGCAGCAGGGTTACATCAGGGTAACATCAGGGTTACAGCAGGGTTGCAACAGGGTTACATCTGGGTTGCAACAGGGTTACATTAGGTTACTGTACCGCTGGGGTATTCACCATCACATCACTGTAGAAATAGACATGGTAAGCAGTAAAAGTAAAAGCATTTTGCTGCACCTGTTTTAACATCTGTTAATCTGTGTACGCAACATGTAAACGATTTTTAAAGTTGGTGATCTCTCTCTCTGTCTCCTCTGTCTTTTTATTGCAGATCAATAACATTAAATGCCATGCAGCCTCTCCTCTCCAGAGCACTGGACACTACACTCTGCTGTAAATCCTTATGGTGCTGCAAGGATGTTTCATTTTCCGCTTGCAGAACTCCCAAGTTCGTACACACACACACACACACACACACACACACACACACACACACACACACACACACACACACACACACACACACACACACACACACACACACACACACACACACACACACACACACACACACACACACACACACACACACACACACACACACACACACACACACACACACACACACACACACACACACACACACACACACACACACACACACACACAGAGAGAGAGAGAGGGGGTGTTGGGAGGCAGGGTATGCCCCCCTGAAAGTGGGACATGGCATTCAGCGTTAATAAAAGGGTCTGGGGGAGGAGGATAACCCCCTTACTGTCACACACAGACACACTCTCTCAAACACACACACACAGCGCGCCACATGTTTCCTGTCAGATACAGATGATGTTTGACCCTGAGCAGTGTGCATAGCCATCCTTGTTGAATAATGCAACAGGACATTTAAGCTCCTGTGTAAAGGGCATTATATGGGTAAAGCTCAGGGGAGAGAGAGAGAGAGAGAGAGAGGGGGTAGAGAGAGAGAAAGAAACCTTAATTCACAGAGCAGCGGCTGGAGGGGGCCTGGCTGGCTACTACATTGCAGGGGGGCTGGCTGGCTACTACATTACAGGGGGTTGGCTGGCTACTACATTATAGGGGGGTTGGCTACTACATTATAGGGGGGTTGGCTACTAGATTATAGGGGGCCTGGCTGGCTACTACATTAAAGGGGGGTTGGCTGGCTACTACATTGCAGGGGGGCTGGCTGGCTACTACATTACGGGGGGTTGGCTGGCTACTACATTATAGGGGGGTTGGCTACTACATTATAGGGGGGTTGGCTACTACATTATAGGGGGCCTGGCTGGCTACTACATTAAAGGGGGGTTGGCTACTACATTATAGGGGGGCTGGCTGGCTACTACATTATAGGGGGCCTTGGCTGGCTACTACATTATAGGGGGCCTGGCTGGCTACTACATTATAGGGGGCCTGGCTGGCTACTACATTATAGGGGGCCTGGCTGGCTACTACATTATAGGGGGCCTGGCTGGCAACTACATTATAGGGGGGTTGGCTACTACATTATAGGGGGCCTGGCTGGCTACCACATTATAGGGGGGCTGGCTGGCTACTACATTATAGGGGGGCTGGCTGGCTACTACATTATAGGGGGCCTGGCTGGCTACTACATTGCAGGGGGGCTGGCTGGCTACTACATTATAGGGGGCCTGGCTGGCTACTACATTATAGGGGGGCTGGCTGGCTACTACATTATAGGGGGCCTGGCTGGCTACTACATTGCAGGGGGGCTGGCTGGCTACTACATTACAGGGGGTTGGCTGGCTACTACATTATAGGGGGCCTGGCTACTACATTATAGGGGGGCAGGCTGGCAACTACATTACAGGGGGGCTGGCTACTACATTACAGGGGGGTTGGCTACTACATTATAGGGGGGCTGGCTACTACATTATAGGGGGATTGGCTACTACATTACAGGGGTGTTGGCTACTACATTATAGGGGGGCTGTCTGGCTACTACATTACAGGGGGGCTGGCTGGCTATTACAATACAGGGGGGCTGGCTCCAACAGAAGCCTGAGGATGGGTGGCTCTTTCACTCAAAGTGACAGAGTGACTGTTGAAATAACACTACAACCCCCTTCGCACACACACAAGGTCAGACAGACAAACACACACACTCACATACACACAGAGTCAGACACACACACACACACACACACACACACACACACACAGTCAGATAGGCGTACACATTCACAATCACGAAGTGAAGGTCAAGCGTCCCTTCAAATAACTACATGGTGGGATGAAGACAGAGAGAGGGTAATGGGTTCAGAGGCAGAGCAATGGCCTTGTTGGAGTTCACCAACCAAGTCAGACAGACTCACAACACACACACACACACACTCCCTTATTAAGTCCCCCCGAACAGCGACGGATGGATGAGTGTTCTGGAGCAATAGAGATTAGAGGTCGACCGATTAATCGGAATGGCCGATTAATTAGGGCTGAATTCAAGTTTTAATAACAATCGGAAATCGTTATTATTTTACACCTTTATTTAATCTTTATTTAACTAAGCAAGTCAGTTAAGTACACACTTATTTTCAAAGAATGCCTAGGAACGGTGGGTTAACTGCCTCGTTTAGGGGCAGAATGACAGATTTTCACCTTGTCAGCTCAGGGGATTCAATCTTGCAACCTTACGGTTAACTAGTCCAACGCTCTAACCACCTGACTCTTGTTGCACTCCACGAGGAGACTGCCTTTTACGCGAATGCAGTAAGCCAAGGTAAGTTGCTAGCTAGCATTAAACGTATCTTATAAAAAACAATCAATCAATCATAAATCACTAGTTAACTACACATGGTTGATGATATTACTAGTTTATCTAGCGTGTCCTGCGTTGCATATAATTGATGCGGTGCGTATCGTTGCTCCAATGTGTACCTAACCATGAACATCAATGCCTTTCTTAAAATCAATACACAGAAGTATATATTTTTAAACCTGAATATTTAGCTAAAAGAAATCCAGGTTAGCAGGCAATATTAACCAGGTGAAATTGTGTCACTTCTCTTGCGTTCATTGCACGCAGAGTCAATGTATATGCAACAGTTTGGGCCGCCTAATTTGCCAGAATTCTACGTAATTATAACATAACATTGAACGTTGTGCACTGTAACAGGAATATTAAGACTAATGGATGACCGAAGGCTCGTATTTCTGTGTGTTATTATGTTATAACTAAGTCTATGATTTGATAGAGCAGTCTGACTGAGCGGTGGTAGGCAGCAGCAGGCTCGTAAGCATTCATTCAAACAGCACTTTCGTGCGTTTTGCCAGCAGCTCTTTGTTGTGCATTGCTCTGTTTATGACTTCAAGCCTATCAACTCCCGAGATTAGGCTGGTGTAACCGATGTGAAATGGCTAGCTAGTTAGCGGGGTGCGCGCTAATAGCGTTTCAAACGTCACTCGCTCTGAGACTTGGAGTAGTTGTTCCCCTTGCTCTGCATGGTGGCTGTTGTTGTTGTGTTCCTGGTTCGAGCCCAGGGAGGAGCGAGGAGAGGGACGGAAGCTATACTGTTGCACTGGCAATACTAAAGTGCCTATAAGAACATCCAATAGTCAAAGGTTAATGAAATACAAATGGTATAGAGAGAAATAGTCCTATAATTCCTATAACTACAACCTAAAACTTCTTACCTGGGATTATTGAAGACTCATGTTAAAAGGAACCACCAGCTTTCATAGGTTCTCATGTTCTGAGCAAGGAACTTAAACGTTAGCTTTCTTACATGGCACATATTGCACTTTTACTTTCTTCTCCAACACTTGGTTTTTGCATTATTTATACCAAATTGAACATGTTTCATTATTTATTTGAGGCTAAATTGATTTTATTGATGTATTATATTAAGTTAAACTAAAAGTCTTCATTCGGTATTGTTATAATTGTCATTATTACAAATAAATAAAAGAAATCGGCCGATTAATCGATATCGGCTTTTCTTGGTCCTCCAATAAATCGGTATCGGTCTCGTTGTTGAAAAATCATAGTCGGTCGACCTCTAATAGAGATGGAGGAAGGGAGAAAGAGGTCATGGGGGGACAGAGATAGAGAGGGGGGAGACAAAAGAGAGAGAGCGAATGAGAGACGGAGGGGAGGTGTGTGAGAAAGAGAAAAGGTTCAGTCAGAGAGCGGGAGACAGAAGGAGAGAGAGCCTATCACTTTGCAACAACTGCTGATGTAAAAATGGCTTTATAAAATACATTTGATTGATTGATTGTTTGCTTTTGACAGATATAGTGAGAGAGCGAGCAAAAGAGCGAGAGAGAGAAAGAGAGGGGGAAAGAATGAACCCTACTATGTCACTATGTCATGATCAATGTAAGTAGGGGGAGTACAGACTGAGTCGTGGCTTGGGACTATTTCTGCCTGCCATGATTCAGCACATCATCAGGTCCCATCAGGCCCCATCAGGCCCGGCCCTCAGCGGAACTCAACAGCAGCAGCAGAAACGTCACAACCACGCCACCTTAGTGACAGATATGTGCTTCTGAGGCACTCCCAAAACTTAAAATCCTTATAGTCCCAGCTCGATGTTTGGCTTCGACAGAATGACGTGTTTGATGTTGCTCCATTCCTTTCTGTGTCTGTCTGTCTGTCTGTCTGTGTCTCTCCATCGCTCTCTCTCTTTCTCTCCCTGCCTACTTCACTCAGGATTTGCAACGTTACTTCATTCCTTTTTTTTCCGGAGGGAGGGGAGTGAAAGAGAGACTTTTAAATCAACAGTGTTCAAAGGAGGATGGGTGGATGGAATGATGGGGGGGGGGGGGGAAGCCGAGAAGCGTGTCAGGACAGAGGGCCCATTGATTCCCTTCATTAAGTGGATCAATACCGACCGCAGGACAAGTTCACAGTAGTCCTGTCGATCGTTTTCACATCCCCCGAACCCCCAGATACAGCTGTAACTTAACTAATGTTGAATGTGGCGATACTGAAATGCTTCAAATCAGCCCGCGCCTTCCTCAGGGTACCAGCGCACTGCTTCTTAAGATCTACAGGCAAATATTTTGTCTTGTTTTCAGCCGAGGCAAGTTTTCTCCGGAGAGCACCCAAGAGATGAGAATGATGCAGAAACAATCCCCATTGACAACAAAATTTAAAAAGGGACTAGAATAGAGCCCTCGCTTTGTTGGAAATCAACTAAAACTATCAGCGCAAACAGAAGGATCAACTCGGACTCTGTTGTTGTAGATAAGAGTCCGATGTGCTTCAACAGCACAGTGCGGCACGGCAGAGCAACTGGCGCTTCAGTTGGCCTTGGTGGTTTTCAACGCTCCTGGGCGCAAGCTGGTAGCCTCCGTTCTACCACATGGAGAGAAGAGGAGAAAAGGACAGGTGGGTAAACATTAAATTAGGTACAAGGAGTGCTGCTTACTCCTTAAGCCACTGTTCTACCTCCCAGGTGTCCTTTAAGGACAACATGCCTTGGTGTTGTTACTTAACAGATGGCTAAAATTGGTGTACTACTCTCCCCCCCCCCCCCCCCAACCCCCCGTCTACCTATCAACATCCCAGCACCCTCCCCAAAATCAAAACTCCAAAAATTACACCACAGCTCTTTAAAAAAATATATATCTTCAAGACCTCCTGTTTGAAGTGAATACCTCTGATGTATGATGTATGAGCCAAACGTTACCGTGCCTTTGCCACCCAATCGAGAACATGGCACCCTCCAATGTTTCCAATTTCAGAGAGCTCTTTACCATTTTCAGCTGCTATAAGGCCTTTGTTTAATGCAGTTCAGGTCTATCAATCACTTTCAGGTATTTTTTAAGGCGTACCGGTGAGGAACTTTGGACAGGGTCGTGGAAACGCTATCTATCATCGGTACGTAACCTTGGACACACGCTGTCGCCTAATCCGGAGTCCCCACAGTGAATGCTTACGAATCAACAGTGTTGTCCGAGTGTCATTTCACTCTCGCAGGGCCATTTTCACCGGTGCAATCCGCTTCTGGTGTGTGCAGGCCCATGTACTCACCACATTATCAGACCAGCAAAAACTGGTTCATAGCTATAGCCTAGTTATCGTCCCTTCCAGATTGGTTGGTGTGGTTGGGGGCACCAGTGAGTGGAAAGGGGTCTGTGGGAGACGAATTGAGTGTGGCAAGGCAGCGTGACCAGAGTGTGTACCGTTAGAATGAGACAACCCGCATAGCAGAGACACGCTTGGGAGCAGGCAGCCAGCCAGCTGTGGGGTCATGAGGCAAACTACAGTCCATGCTCTGATACACTCCAGACAGAATCCTAACCACCTGAATCCTCACCTGTTATATAGTGAAGAGGAAACTTGGTATCAGAGAGAAAAGAAGAAAACGTGATATCAGAGAGAAGAAAATGGGAAAACTTGATATCAGAGAGATTGGGCAGAATGTAATTTGTTTCACAAAAGAGAAGTTCCAATGCAGAGCATGTTAATTATAACATGAAGAAATTTGATCTGATTTGTGATAAACTGAATGTTTTCTTGCTTTTGTTCGTTTAAAAAAAAAATGAAGATTGTACTTTGCGGAAACACGTCCAGGCGAGTCAATATGGAAATGTGACGATGGCCAAACAACTTCTGATTTGATCAGCGAGTTGCTCTCTCCCCCGAATCTACTTCGACCTGTGGCGAACACGCAGCTGTCAAATATGCTGCCTATGTCACGGCTGTCGAAAGAACTGGACCAAGGTGCAGCGTGGTGAGTGTACATATTCCTTCTCTATTTAGGATGACGCCGACAAAAACAATAAACAATACAAAAACAACCGTGAAGCTTAAGGCAATAGGGCCAACAAACAAAGACAACTTCCCACACCGAAAGGAGGGAAAGGGGCTACCTAAGTATGATTGGGAACCAGAGACAACGATAGACAGCTGTCCCTGATTGAGAACCATACCCGGCCAAAACATAGAAATACAAAATCATAGAAAACAAAAACATAGAAAGCCCACCCCAAATCACACCCTGATCAAACCAAATAGAGACATTAAAAGGCTCTCCGCGGTCACAACTCTTTGGCGAGAGTGACTGTGTCGGACATGTGCACGGTCAACCCACCACGGCAGACATAGGCCAAACAAAGGGTGTCTATAGAAAGTGCCAGGAGTTTTTCTCAAACATGTCACCTGACCATGAAAAACTCTGGAGCCTAGTTATATAGGCCCTGGTTACATCCATACCACATGGTTAGGAGGAAAAACACCTGGCCCTAACTACAGATGGAACAACTATGGGCCATATAAATGTATGGCATCCAGTCGATATGTCAGAGTCAATATTTATTATGAGGTAGCCGGCTGTAAGTTTCCAGTTGTAATTTGACAGAGATAGAAATCACAGCCAACTCTGATAAGCCCGGGGAAGCTCAGACACAACTTGTAATTAAGTGAAGAGCCTGAAATTGAGTTCTCATCCGACAGACAGACAGCGTTCGTGCCGCTAGACATCCAACGACAGGGAACTTGAGATCTGAACCATCGTGTTCTTCTTCGCTCTTTTTGTGTGTGTGTGTGTGTGTTTTTGGTTCTACCTTGTTATTATTTTGTATTACATTGTTCTCGATGACTGCATGGTTGCAGTTTGAGCTTGCGAGAAAGGCGTGTATTTCGCTGTGGCATTAAAACTTGAAAACTTGAAACTATCAGAGATGTAAATATAGAGTTGGGCAAGATGCAAGGGGGTTATACAACTACACCAATTAGACAGAACCCAAGTAGAGATCTAAAGTATTTAGCCCCTCAGAGCCACCGAACTAGAGGTCTTTAAGATTCTCTGGAATGAGAAATGTAGGCTACACACAGGGGGAATAGGGAGGTCATCTTAGTCCAGTTCAGTCCAATCCAGAATAGGGTTGCTCGCCTCCAAAGAAATGCGTTGGCCTCTACTATTGCGTGATTGGATTACAGGAGTTATATTGTCTCACAAAGGCTCAGGGTGGATCAGAGAGGATTAAATGCACAATGATCTCAATGTAGGCTGACGCCACATTATTCATCTGTATTGGTTGAGAGGGATGACGGCATGAAATATCTGGCTTTGTTTATTAGTGCGTTCGACCAAGCAAAAAGGCATTTCGACACCATCACAGTCTCAATCAAAATGCACCTTGTTCGCAAGCGCACACGCAACTCTTGACACTCTGCTTTATGGCCGTGGTTAAATGGATTTCAAGGGGAATTCAAAGTGACTAGATCACCTAATCAGATGAATACAGAGATCAATCCTGTCTTAGCTGAGACAGGAACCGCTCACATCCAGGAACGGTAAGGACCAGGAGCTTCCTTTGGCTTTAACCTCGATGAGAACACACTTCTACATCTCCGGAGAATACGGGAAACACACACACAGTAACTGGAGTAGGCTTCATGATCTAAAAGGTCAATCGATGTCAGGCCAGACCAAACAGAAAGTTAGGACTGTCAACCGCTGCTCTAACAGTCAATGAGGTGTTTGAAATCAAGAGCTGCTGAGCACCTACAGAATAGACGGAAGGGTCTGATTAAATTAGGACCCAGGTAAAAACATCTTTCACAGGAGATCAATTCTCCCTCACGTGTAGTGAAACAACAAATAAGACACTGTCATTATCAGTATGTACTTCCTTTCGTCATCTAAAGTGGTATTTCTGCAACGAAGCCAAAAAAACATACAAAATGACACATGTGCATTACATGCGCTGAAAAGGGGGTTGATGATAATATCACGTTGGAGAACACTTGCTTATGTAATATCAATATAAATAAGGCAGGAAAAAGAGGAAACCGCAGGAGAAAGTCACAGCCATGCATAATGAATTGACTTAAAAATGGGTCTCAACGTTTCTAGGATCCTCGTTGAACTCAGCAGCTCTGTTTGTCACAAAAATCCAACTGTCACTTTGAATCAGTATTTTTATTTTATTTTATTTTTTACAAAAAGTCTGCTGTGTGTAGTCATGTCAAATCTAAGTTGTGTTGTGTGTGTGTGTGTGTGTGTGTGTGTGTGTGTGTTTTTGCGTGTGAGCAAGCGTTTGATGTGATATGGGCTGAGGAGCATTTTCCGCTAAGCTGGCAGTTGGATTCATTCTCACCCTAAACATCCCACCAGACGATGACGGCGCTTCGTGTGACAATGGTTCCTCCTACAACAACAAAAAACTGCACGCTGACTTTGGAAACTGAACTCAACTCACAAGTCTGAGTTGTTGTTCGATGTTAAAGGGACATTTTACACTCCAGAATTGGTCAGATGTTTTCAGAGCTCAAATCAAAGAGTATTCAAATCAAACCTTATTGGTCACACGCCGAATAAAACACGTGTAGACTTTAACCGTGAAATGCTTTCTTACGAGCCCTTTCCCAACAATGCCGAGTTAAAAAAGTAATACAAATTAGCAAAAAAACTAACAAAAAAAAGAAATAGTAACACAATAAAATAACAATAATAAAGCCATATACAAGGCCTACCGGTACCGAGTCAATGTGCAGGAGTAGGATGTGGTTAAGGTCATTTATACACACTAAACAAAAATATCAACGCAACATTTTCAAAGATTTTTACTGAGTTACAGTTCATGTAAGGATATCAGTCCATTTAAATACATTCATTAGGGCCTAATCTATGGATTTCACATGACTAGGAATACAGATATGCATGATGATCAGAAGAATAGGTAGGGGATCAGAAAACCAGGCCTTATCTGGTGTGACCACCGTTTGCCTCATGCAGCGCGACACACCTCCTTCGCATAAGAGTTAATCAGGCTGTTTGATTGTGGCCTGTGGAATGTTGTCCAACTCCTCTTCAATGGCTGTGCAAAGTTGCTGGATATTTGGCGGCAACTGGAACACTCAGAGCATCTCAAAAATGCTCAATGGGTGACATGTCTGGTGAGTATGCAGGCCATGAAGGAACTGGGACATTTAGTTTCCAACAATAATTGTTTACAGATCATTGCGACGCGGCGCCGTGCATTATCCTGCTGTAACATGAGGTGATGGCGGCGGATGAATGGCACGACAATTGGCCTCAGTATCTCGCCACGGTATCTCTGTGCATTCAAATTTCCATCAATAAAAAGCAATTGTGTTTGTTGTCTGTACCTCATACCTGCCCATAGCATAAGCCCCCCGCCACCATGTGGGGCACTCTGTTCACAATGTTGACATCAGCAAACCGCTCGCCCACACAACGGCATACACTCTGTCTGCCATCTGCCCGGTACAGTCGAAACCGGGATTCATCCGAGAAAAGGACACTTCTCCAGCATGGCAGACAGTGGCCATCAAAGGTGAGCATTTGCCAACTGAAGTTGGTTACGACGTCGAACTGCAATCAGGTCAAGACCCTGGTGAGGACGACGAGCACGCAGATGAGCTTCCATGAGACGGTTTCTGACAGTTTGTGCAGAAATTCTTTGGTTGTGCAAAGCCACAGTTTCATCAGCTGTCTGTGTGTCTGGTCTCAGACGATCCCACGGGTGAAGAAGCCAGATGTGGAGGTCTTGGCGCCGTCAAAACTTGAGACATCTGTGGCATTGTGTTTTGCGACAAAACTAGACATTTTAGAGTGGCCTTTTATTGTCCTCAGCACAGGGTGCACCTGTGTAATGATCATGCTGTTTAATCAGCTTCTTGATATGCCACACCTGTCAGGTGGATGGATTATCTTGGCAAAGGAGAAATGCTCACTCAGCAGGGATGTAAACAAATTTGTGTACGCAATTTCTGCATATAAAATGTTCCTGGGATCTTTTTTTTAATCTCATGAAACATGGGACCAACACTTTACATGTTGTATTCATATTTTTGTTCCGTGTAATATGGACATGTAGGTAGGGTAAAAGTGACAATCAGGACAGATAGTAAACAGAGAAGCTGCAGGGTATGTGAAGAGTGGGAAAGAGTGTGAAAGCGTGTGTGTGTGTGTGTGTGTGTGTGTGTATGTGTGTGTGTGGCGTCAATGTGCATGTGTGTGTGTGCGTTTTGTGTGTGTGAGCGTATGTAGTGTGTGTGTGTGTGTGTGTGTATGTGTGTGTTGGAGTGTCAGTGTAGTGTGGGTAGGGTCCGGTAAGTGTGCAAATCAAATCGAATTGTGTCTGTCACATGCGCCGTATACAACAGGTGTAGTAGACCTTACCGTCAAATGCTTACTCACAAGCCCTTAACCAACAATGCAGTTAAGAAAATACAAAAACTAAAAACATACAATAAAAGAACAATAATGAGGATATTTACAGGGGGCACCGGTAACGAGTCAGTGTGTGGGGGTAAAGGTTAGTCGAGGTCATTTGTACATGTAGGTAGGGGCAAAGTGACAATGCATACATTATGAACAGCGAGTAGCAGCAGGGTAAAAACAAAGGGAGGGGGGTGTCAATGCAATTAGTCCGGGTGGCCATTTGATTCATTGTTCAGCAGTCTTATGGCTTGGGGGTAGAAGCTGTTAAGGAGCGTTTTGGACCTAGACTTGGTGCTCCAGAACTGCTTGCTGAGCGGTAGCAGAGTGAAAAGTCTAGGACCTGGGTGACTGGAGTCTTAGACATTTTTGGGGGGCCTACCTCTGACAGGGTCTAGTATTTAGGTCCTGCATGGCAGGAAGTTTAGCCCCAGTGATATAATGGGCTGTGCGTACTACCCTCTGTAGCGCCCTGCTGTCGGATGCCAAGTAGTTGCCATACCAAGCGGTTATGCTGCCAGTCAAGATGCTCTCAATGGCGCAGCTGTAAAACTTTTAGAGGATCTGAGGACCCATGACAAAAATTCTCCCTTTAATTACTTGAGGTTTTACCTTTGAGATAACATCTAAGCCGGAGATGCAGCATTATATTTGTTATTCCCCAGCCCAGACATTAAGCTAACCCCAACTCCCCCAATTTACCGATGAAGCCCTGTGCCTTTCCGGAGTAAAGAAGCACCATCAACTGCAGAAGCTGGATGCCAATGGACAAATTAGATGCTAGGCGAGATAGTGACAGTGTGCCCTGCCCTCTTTACTCTGTCTCCAGTCTGGTATAGGGCCTTAGCTGTGTGTCCTGTGTCTCTCAATGTGTGGTACCCAATCCATCCATCATAGCCTTCCCATTGGGAAGGGCTTGCCTGGACTGGACACTATGAAACGCTACTTTGAATGTGAGCTGATGACATCAGAGAGATGGGACTCGGGACGTGGCCATGGGAACCGGCTGGACGGTGTGCTGAGATTCTGCATCATCTATAATTACCTGAATGTTTGTTTAGTAGCACTAAATATCCCCGAAACATTGATTTTGAAGGTTTCTACTTTATGCTCATAACTTTACTTGGTAAGATACGACGTGGAAGAAAGATGGAAGATGGAATAAAAAAAGAGAAAAAAAAAACATGATGTTTCAGCCTGTTTCAACACTCGAGTTTCCGTACTTTAGGGATCTTCTGCCTAGCTTTGATATTTGCCCGTAACCCCTGGCTCAGAGAGCAAACAACACTCGTTACAGAAATACTCATGTGATAAGAAAGGGGAGGGCAGGGAGTGGGCCAATCAGGTAATGAGGAAAATGAGGCTTGTTGTTAAATTATGCATGGGGTAGACTGATCTGGTGCTTTCTTACAAGAATATATACAGCATGTTCAGTGTGGAGGGATGATCTGCTTCCCACAAACAGATGATTCTAGATTTCAGAGGGTCTACTAATGACAGGAGAGAGACAAAGAGAGAACGAGAAGAGAGAGTAAGACAGAATAGAGAAAGTGATAGAGCGAGAGAGAGCGAGAGCGAGAGCGAGAGCGAGAGCGAGAGCGAGAGCGAGAGCGAGAGCGAGAGCGAGAGCGAGAGCGAGAGCGAGAGCGAGAGCGAGAGAGAGAGAAAGACAGTTGGAGACAAAGAGAAACGCAGAGCAAGAGGTCCCAGACATCTTTGGCTGCAGTCCAATCATGTCTAGCTGCATGTCAGTTGTACTGGCCCGGTCCCCAGTGTGGATGTGCTCACGCACACACAGACACACAAACACACACACACAAACACTGAGTCCCAGCTGTGTTGAGTTCAGGCAAGCGCAGCCCCTGCCCGGCTCACTGCACCAACCCCGCTGGGGATCACACACGGTCCAGCCCAGCGCTGGCGATTCACTCTCTCTTTTTTGTCACTATTCAGGTCTGAGACACACTCTACTCTCAATAGGTAGTAGCACAGTCACTGTGCATTGCAGTATATTGGCTGGAGAGAGAGAGAGAGAGGCACAGACAGACAGACACAGAGATGTTTAGGAAGGAAAAGAGGGGATGGGGGTAGGATGTGAAAGAGAGAGAGAGAAAGAGAGAAAGAGAGAGAGAGGGGGGGGGGCTGAATCCCAAATCACCTCCTTCCTCTTCCCTTCGCCCCTATGCCCTCCATTGCGTATTCACGCACAGCTCTGCCATTATGCACAAGTGTCACAAAGCTCAGGGTGTCGGGGCTAATTAGACCCTCCAATAACCTCTTAGACTGAGCCAGCAACGAATCCTATAAGGCATCGTGTTATTTTGGGGTTTGCAAAATGTCACTAAAAAGAATCGAGCTGCATGCCTAATTATATGCCATTATATTTGTCCATGTCGGATTTCGAGACTTGACACATGTAAAAGATGAAATACCACCCCAACTGTTACTGAGGTTTATATCTTGTAAAACAAGAAGAGGGTTGTGTTAATTTGAATTTCATGTTTTTCTTCGAAGTGGAAGACGAGTGTGTCCCGAAGTTGATGGGTTTAATGAGTTTCTCGCCGCTCTCTCGAAGTCACCCTCTGAGTTTTGTCAGCAACACTTGACAATAGAGGGCCCTAGGAGCGAGTTGGTAGGGGCAGGGGGGGTTTGTGATTCAGAGAGCGAGAGAGCGAGAGTTTGGCTCTGGCCCAAACTAGTAAACCATCCAGGTGTCAATAGTGTCAGAGCATGAAGTGGTGCAGCCCAGCCAGGAGAGCTTGGAAAGGGAATTATTGTGACACAAACACAGAGAAGCAGCATGAGTGAAATACAGAAAGTATACTTAGTACAGATATTATAGAAAGTAAATGTCCACGCAAAAATATATGTTTTTTCATAGTCAAAATAATTGTCACCCTAAACCTTTAAGGACAAAACGCACGGCAAAGATGAACGGCTAAAAGCAGCCGGTGTCCGAGGCGGCCGGTGGCCGAGGCGATCACCTGCTGGGTGTCGACGTACGGTGGCGGCTCGACATGTAGAATCGTCAGGATGTCCTCTTCAGAGGTGACAGGACGGGCAACCTCTGCTTTTAACCGTTCGTCGGCGCGGTGTGTTTGTGCTGTACTCCTAGGCCCCCGTGCGGCGTGAGTACAGGGGCCGAGAATTCCTATGCAACCTGCGCGCCATGGCGAGTTCTAAATGGAACCGCTATCTCATATGGTCTCTGTGTGGACCCTGTCTGTTGAGTCAGGGCCGTGACTGTCTGTTCGGTGGAGGTAGATTAGTCAGCTCCCACACAACACACACAAAGGAGAGAGCTGACCTTGGGTTCTCCTCTGCTACTGCTCCTGCGGCCCCATCTCTCTCACGCACGATTAAACCGCGGCGAGGCTCAGCCTCCCGTACACACACACATGCACACAAGGCTCTTTAATAAGCAAGTTAATTAGTGGACTCCTCGACTTTGGAGTCAACGGTCTGCTGCTATGCTGGACTCGGCTAACCCCTGTGTTTGTTTGCGTGTGGACGTGTTTAACTCTACTTGTGGGGACCAAAAGTACCCACAAGAATAGTAAATGAACAAAAAAATGTACCAACTGGGGGACATTTTGTTTGTTCCCAAAAGGTCAAATGTTATTTCTAGGGGGTTTAGGGTTAAGGTTAGAATTAGTGCTAGGGTTAGAATTAGGTTTAGGGTTAGGAGCTAAGGTTCGTTTTAGGGTTAGGAGCTAGGGTTAGGTTTTGGGTAGGGTTGAGGTTAAGGTTAGGTTTTGGGGTTAAGGTTAGGTTTAGGGGTTACCCTATCCCTTATCTAATGCACTACTTTTGACCTGGGGCCATAGGGTGTCGACCAACTTCAAATGGGAAATGCATGTGCCTTGTGTAGCTTGCATATAGTCTGACCAACTGTCCTAATTGAGTGTCTCTCCACGTTGCAAATGCAACCTTGGGGCTACGGGTTTGGGAGGGATTCGGGAAAGCCAAGGCCTTTTCTCTTCCCGGAAGCCCGGCGAGTTATTGCAAGCGTTATCCCCTGTTAGTTTAAACGGGAAGTCAATGGAGATGCTGCTAAGGCATTAGGAAATCGAGAAGCAATAAAAGCTGTTATTACATTCAGCTGGCGGCTCACTTAGAAGCATCCATCGTGAAATAACGGAATGGACTTGCATCATTTGCAACTGTACGCTGTTGTTGCATGTAGCCTTGAAAGTGGGGCCTAGCTGAATCTGCTTGTTCCGGTCTCCAGTTGTACTTGTACTTGAATATATTGCGAAATATAAGAAGTTGGACGGGAATAACTTTATGTAAGAGATTTCGTTATTGACATGCAACACCCATGTACCGTATGGGTCCTGGTCGAAAGTTGTGCACTAAATAGGGAATAGGGTGCCGTTTGGGATGCCTCCTTAGTCTCTCTCTTTCCCCAGATCACTACTGTAGCGATGGAATGGGATACCCATAGAAATATAAATGACTAGAAGGGACAAAGCCACTCAGCACTTTGACCTAAATTAGAATGTCCACTCTAGTCTTTACAATTCAATGTGGGCGACCTTCCATTCTCCAGCTACGAAACAAGCACATTGTGGCCCCAGACGAACATAATGCCGAATGGCACATTACACTTCAAAATGAATATATGTTGCACCCCTGACATGCAGCTCCTCACATAAATCATGTTGTCATACTTGTAATAACTTGGCATTTTGGCTGAAGCAGCCTTCTTTCAAGCATATCCAAAAGTATAGGGCAAAGTTAATTGTCATATAAGGTTAATGCTACTTAATCAATGCCACAGAGCTATGCTAATCGTCATTTCAATTAACACCCAAGCCTAACGGGGAAAATCTGTGATTAGCTCAGTCACATTGTGTTAGCAGAACTGGAGAGATGCACTTTGTATTAAAAGTGTGATAAATCTCACACGAGTGCTAAAAGCTGTGGATGGAGGCCCGTCATCATCTACAGTAATGGCACCCTGCACTCATGTCTGCTCTCTCTCTCTCTCTCAAATAAATTCAATTCATTTCATTTCAAGGGCTTAATTGGCACGGGAAACATATGTTAACATTAGCCAAAGCAAGTGAAGCGGATAATAAACAAAAGTAAACACGAACAATAAAAATGAACAGTAAACATAACACTCACAGAAGTTCCAAAAGAATAAAGACATTTCAAATGTCATATTATGTATATATACAGTGTTGTAATGATGTGCAAATATTTAAAGTAAATAAACATAAATATGGGTTGTATTTACAATGGTGTTATTTCTTCACTGTTTGCCCTTTTCTTGTGGCAACAGGTCACAGATCTTGCTGCTGTGATGTCAGTGTGGTATTTCACCCAGTAGATATGGGAGTTTATTAAAATTGGGTTTGTTTTCCAATTCTTTGTGGCTCTGTGTAATCTGAGGGAAATATGTGTCTCTAATATTGTCATACATTCGGCAGGAGGTTAAGAAGTGCAGCTCAGTTTCCACCTCATTTTGTGGGCAGTGTGCACATAGCCTGTCTTCTCTTGAGAGCCAGGTCTGCCTCCAGCAGCCTTTCTCAATAGAAAGGCTATGCTCACTGAGTCTGTACATAGTCAAAGCTTTCCTTAAAGCATTCCTTAAAGCTTTCAAAGCTTTCCTCTGGGTCAGTCACAGTGGTCAGGTATTCTGCCACCGTGTACTCTCTGTTTAGGGCCAAGTAGCATTCTAGTTTTTTGTTTTTTCGTTAATTCTTTCCAATGTGTCAAGTCATTATCTTTTTGTTTTCTCATGATTTGGTTTGTTGCTGTCCTGGGGCTCTGTGGAGTATGTTTATGTTTGTGAACAGAGCCTCAAGACGAGCTTGTTTAGGGGACTCTTCTCCAGGTTCGTCTCTCTGTAGGTGATGGCTTTGTTATGGAAGGTTTGGGAATCGTTTCCTTTTAGGTGGTTGTAGAATTTAACCGCTCTTTTCAGGATTTTCATAATTAGCGGGTATCGGCCTAATTATGCTCTGCATGCATTATTTGGTGTTTTACATTGTACACAGGGGATATTTTTGCAGAATTATGCACGCAGAGTCTAAATTTGGTGTTTCACGCTTCACCATCTGGCAGTCTGACGAACTAATCTGGGTTTGCCGGATGCCAGGAGAACACTACCTGCCTGAATGCAAATTTGTGAATTCTTGGTTGGTGAGCGGACCCCAGACCTCACAACCATAAAGTGTAATGGGTTCTAAAACCGATTCATGTATTTTTAGCCAGATCCTAATTGGTAGGTCGAATTTGATGTTCCTTTTGATGGCACAGAAGGCCCTTCTTGCCTGGTCTGTCAACTCGTTCACAACTTTGTGGAAGTTACCCGTGGCACTGATGTTTAGGCTGAGGTTTAGGCCAATGTTTTTTGTGTGCTCTAAGGGCAACGGTGTCTAAATGGAATTTGTATTTGTGGTCCTGGCGAAGGTAAATTCTTTGGAACACCATTATTTTTGTCTTACTGAGATGTACTGTCAGGGCCTAGGTCTGGCAGAATCTGTGCAGAATATCTAGATGCTGCTGTAGGCCATCCATAGTTGGGCTCAACCAGGTCATCAGCAAACAGTAGACATTTGACTTCAGATTCTAGTAGGGTGAGGCCGGATGCTGCAGACTGTTCTAGCGCCCTCGCCAATTTGTTGATATATATATGTTGAAGAGGGTGGGGCTTAAGCTGCATCCCTGTCTCACCCAACGGCCCTGTGGAAAGAAATGTATGTTTTTTGCCAATTTTAAACGCACACTTGTTGTTTGTGTACATGGATTTTATAATGTCGTATGTTTTTCCCCCAACACCACTTTCCACCAATTTGTATAGTAGACCCTCATGCCAAATTGAGTACTTACTTTATACTTTTTTGAAATCAACAAAGCATGAGAAGACTTGGCCTTTGTTTTAGCTTGTCTTTTTGTTTGTCAATTAGGGTGTGCAGGGTGAATACGTGGTCTGTCATGCGATAATTTGGTAAAACGCCAATTTGACATTTGCTCAGTACATTGTTTTCACTTGGAAATGTACGAGTCTGCTGTGAATGATAATGCAGAGGATTTTCCCAAGGTTGCTGTTGACGCATATCCCATGGTAGTTATTTGGGTCAAATTTGTCTCAACTTTTGTGGATTGGAATGATCAGTCCTTGGATCCAAATATTGGGGAAGATGCTAAGGATTATGTTAAAGAGCTTAAGTATAGCCAATTGGAATTTGTTGTCTGTATTATTTTATCATTCATTGAGGATACCATCAACACCACAGGCCTTTTTGGGTTGGAGGGTTTGTATTTTGTCCTCTAGTTCATTCAACGTATTTGGAGAATCAAGTGGGTTCTGGTAGTCTTTAATAGTTCATGTAAGATTTGTATTTGATCTGGTATACAGTTGAAGTCGGAAGTTTATATACACCTTAGCCAAATACATTAAATGTATTTATTTCAGCTTTTATTTCTTTTGTCACATTCTCAGTGGGTCCGAAGTGTACATACACTCAATTAGTATTTGGTAGCATTGTCTTTAAATTGTTAAACCTTGGTCAAACGTTTTCGGGTAACCTTCTACAAGCTTCCGAAGTTGGGTGAATTTTGGCCCATTCCTCCTGACAGAGCTGGTGTAACTGAGTCAGGTTTGTAGGCCTCCTTGCTCACACATGCCTTTTCAGTTCTGCCCACAAATTTTCAATAGGTTTGAAGTCGGGGCTTTGTGATGACCACTCACACACCTTGACTTTGTTGTCCTTAGGCCATTTTGCCACAACTTTGGAAGTATGCTTGGGGACATTGTCCATTTGGTAGACCCATTTGCGACCAAGCTTTAACCTTCCTGACTGATGTCTTGAGATGTTGCTTCAATATATCCACGAAATTTTCCTTCCTCATAATTTTCCTTCCTTTTGTGAAGTGCACCAGTCCGTCCTGCAGCAAAGCACCCCAACAACATAATGCTGCCACCCCTGTGCTTCACGGTTGGGATGGTGTTCTTCGGCTTGCAAGCATCCCCTTTTTCCTCCAATCATAACGATGATCATTATGGCCAAACAGTTTTATTTTTGTTTCATCCGACCAGAGAATATTTCTCCAAAAAGTACGATCTTTGTCCACATGTGCAGTTGCAAACCGTAGTCTTTTTTATGGCCGTTGTGGAGCAGTGGCTTCTTCCTTGCTGAGCAGCCTTTCAGGTTAGGTCGATATAGGACTTGTTTTACTGTGGATATAGATCATTTTGTACCCGTTTTCTCCAACATCTTCACAGGATCCTTTTCTGTTGTTCTGTGATTGATTTGCACTTTTCGCACCAAAGTATGTTCATCTCTAGGAGACAGAACGCGTCTCCTTTCTGAGCGGTATGATTACTGCGTGGTCACATGGTGTTTATAATTGCGTACTATTGTTTGTACAGATGTACGTGGTACCTTCATGCGTTTGGAAATTGCTACCAAGGATGAACCAGACTTGTGGAGGTCTACAATTTTTTTCTGAGGTCTTGGCTGATTTATTTCGATTTCCCCATGATGTCAAGCAAAGAGGCACTGAGTTTGAATGTAGGCCTTGAAATGTATCAACAGGTACACCTCCAATTGACTCAAATTATGTCAATTAGCCCATCAGAAGCTTCTAAAGCCATGACATAATTTTCTGGAATGTTCCAAGCTGTTTAAAGGCACAGTCAACTTAGTGTTTGTAAACTTCTGACCCACAGGAACAATTTAATGAAACAAGCAGGGAGCAGGTTTCGAACCCTCAACATTCTAGCTTTAAGTCCACGCTATTGACTGTGCCCAAATGTATTAATTGGGGTTGGGGCTGGTTGTTGATAAAAACACTTTATACATTGGAATCTTTAACAAGTGGAAAGGGGAAAAGGTATTATTATTAGTTTTTCACAGGCGTGGCAGGATGGGCCATTAGCTGAACAATAGACTATTCAGTCTTTACTAAAGAATTGTCTAATAGCTGAGCTAGGTGTGAAACTACCCCCCCACCCCCCCCCCCACCCCCAACTTGCAACAAGTAATTTGTATCTACCTTTCCACATCTACCTACACACGTATCTAACTACACATTGTTAAAGTTCTGAAGACGTTGGCGGTGAATGAGGTATTGAAAAGGGCAAGGAACGAGATGGAGTTACAATCCATGCCAGGCACACCTGTGAGATCTGGAACTCCACCTCTGACAGGTAGAGTCAACATACGTGGTTGTCGGTTCACCCTGACATTTACATTCCTCTTCTGACAATAGAACTTGACCAACTGCTCACCAGGCACAGCACTGGCCGCCCGGACCGTTCTGCTGTTCTGCTATTCTAAGGATGTGTAAATGAAGAGAGATACCACGAGTGGGCACAGAATACAAACTGGGATGGATCCCGAGGCAAATGTGGCTTACCAGTGAACCTCCGGGTGTTCTTCATTAATACTGTTTCTCAGAAGTTTCTGTCCATGATTGATGCAACCCGAAAAAGCAATAAAGACAGAGTTAATGAGTACTTGAGGTCACCGAGAAAGTTTGGACATGGGCCTGCTCTCCCTTATGTAAGGAATTAGGCATTTGCCCATGTTTTCTACAGTATGTACTGTTGGCTATGTTTACTTGTCAGACTACACAGTAGGCTAAGGAACAAATGCAGGTGGCTTATATCTTGAAAATGCTTTAAATGCTGTATAATCCACATGTAAAAGCATATACTGTACAGTACTGTATTTCTTCATCAGCATATTTATGCTTTCCTTAATAAAATAATGATGAAAATACTCTTTCAAAATGCTGTTGTTTAATTAGTTATGGATCCATAATCGAATTACTATGGGAATAAATATCCCCGAATTACAGAAATATTGGAACAAAGTTGTCTTATGACAATAAGAGGATTGGAATCCTCTAATCCTCTTATGCTGTAGCCTACTCCCGACCGTCACGTTGGACAGCGCCATTCCATTCCATCCTAATGGAAACCGTGAGGGTTTCATTTGTAGTTTTTCGCGGAATAGAAACAGCATAATATTAATCTAATTAATTCATCCCATATACTATGTCATTACAAAAAAGGTTTTAAATTCTCTGGTAATGCCAATATAGAAGACTTTCAAATGCTTCTCATAGATGCCCTCTGGTGGTCAATCTAGCACTAACTTGAATGAACAGAAAAAAATGGCTGACAATTAAATAATGTGCCACAGAATGCTGCAGCAGCCCGCTAGGTGTGCTGCAGTATGACACAACTTTTAAAGGAGGAACCAGTGTATAGGACAGACACACCAGAATGAGTGAAGCTGTTATTCAATATGTTTGTATGGGCTAATAGCAGTAAGGCCAAATAAATGTTTTCATCAAATCAAATTTTATTCGTCACATACACATGGTTAGCAGATGTTAATGCGAGTGTAGCGAAATGCTTGTGCTTCTAGTTCCGACAATGCAGTAATAACAAGTAATCAAACTAACAATTCCAAAACTACTGTCTTGTACACAGTGTAAGGGGATAAAGAATATGTACATAAGGATATATGAATGAGTGATGGTACAGAGCAGCATAGGCAAGATACAGTAGATGGTATCGAGTACAGTATGTACAAATGAGATGAGTATGTAAACAAAGTGGCATAGTTTAAAGTGGCTAGTGATACATGTATTACATAAGGATACAGTCGATGATATAGAGTACAGTATATACGCATGCATATGAGATGAATAATGTAGGGTAAGTAACATTATATAAGGTAGCATTGTTTAAAGTGGCTAGTGATATATTTACATCATTTCCCATCAATTCCCATGTTTTTTATATATACCACTCCCCAGCAGTGGATAGAGAGTAACGTGAGAAGAGGAGAAATGGTGACACAGAATCACAGTAGGGTGGTGACTGTGTGGCCAAAGGAACATGGGGAATATGAGGAGAGGTGAGAGGAGCAGAATGTCCAGAGGCCTCAGCACATTATCACCTCTGTCACCTTTACTGTGTTCACACTCTCTCTCACATACAGTTCTCAGTGCAGTCCTCTATGCGAGTGTGTTAGGCCCAACTGCTGTGCAGTAGCTGCATAAGTGCAGGGTCATGACCTGGCAAAGTCCACGAAGAAAGAAAGGCACTCTCTTTCCACTGTGACCTTGTGTAGCAGAGTGCTCTAGCCTTAAGATCAGCCAAGCCCAGCTGGAGCTAGACTAGGGAATTGCTCAGAACGAGAGAGGTCAGAGAAGGAGTGATTGAGTAATCAGTGCAGAACCGAGGGGCTTGGGCTGCAATCTCATCGAGCATACAGGAGAAGAAGGGTGAGAGTGACTGTTGGGTACTGTTGGTTTACCATTTGCTACAATAGCATTCAGAGCATGTTGGTTGGCATCTAGGTTTTGGCCTTTCTAGGGAGTTTTTCCTAGCCACCGTGCTTCTACACCTGCATTGCTTGCTGTTTGGGGTTTTAGGCTGTGTTTCTGTACAGCACGTTGAGATATCAGCTGATGTACGAAGGGCTATATAAATACATTTGATTTGATGTTGGTACGTTCAATGCGCAAATCTGTAATTCTTTTGTCAATTCATATTTGCTGGAGACATGGAGGTTATGACCATCATGCTAGCAATTTAGACGCAATTCTGAACATCATACCTACAAAATTCAACGAATTGTTAAAGTACACAGGCGTGAGGCCAGCCAAAATTGGAGCAGCTACAGCAGCAAAAACAACAGCAATGCATTTGGCTATCAAGAAAATGCAATCATTAAAGCTCGCTCTTCTACTTTAATATTCACAACCACAACCCTAGAAAAAACAACAACTCACACCAAAGACTACTTTGGCCTTGCCTTTCAAGTCTGTATTTGTACTCAACGTTCCATTTCATTTTAATAATACAAAGGTTAAATTCCCACTGAAGTTAATGTATAGATCTGCTGACAGTATCCACTACAACCAGTCCGTCTGGCTGCATGCTGTAAACAAGCAGGGTTTTCCAGCTGCCTTCGAAATACATGCCTCATGCTCAGCAGTCCACCAACTCCAAAAAATGTCAGGGGAAGGAGAGAAAGCAAACGAAGGAGAGAAATCAGAACGGAGAGAAGAGAAGGGTACTACCAATGCTCAGCAATTAGCTACCCCTTCAAAACGGAGAGGGTTAATTCCTAGAGATTTCACATCAGTGATTTGGCCCGTCTTGCGTTGTCATCAGTTTTTATTGCAGGTATCTGTTTTGTTAAACCTGGCCATGATACACTACGTGGACAAAAGTATGCGGATACCTGCTCGTCGAAAATCTCATTCCAAAATCATGGGCATTAATATGAAGTTGGTCCCCCCTCTTTGCTGCTATAACAGCCTCCACTCTTAGGTCTGGCTCGCAGTCGGTATTCCAATTCATCCCAAAGGTGTTCGATGGGGTTGAGGTCAAATACAGTATAAAGATTAGCAGCCTCTAATGTGCTAGTGAAGGCTATTTAACAGTCTGATGGCCTTGAGATAGAAGCTGTTTTTCAGTCTTTCGGTCCCAGCTTTGATGCACCTGTACTGACCTCGCCTTCTGGATGATAGCGGGGTGAACAGGCAGTGGCTCGGGTGGTTGTTGTCCTTGATCTTTTTGGCCTCCGTGACATCAGGTGCTGTAGGCACTGTTGTGCCTTCTCCGCCACATTGTCTATGTGGGTGGACCAATTCAGTTAGTCAGTTATGTGTACGTCGAGGAACTTGAAACTTTCCACCTCATACACTGCGGTCCCATCGATGTGGATAGGGGGGTGCTCCCTCTGCTGTATCCTGAAGTCCACGATCAGCTCCTTTGTTTTGTTGACGTTAAGTGGGATGTTGTTTTCCTGGCACCACACTCCCAGAGCCCTCACCTCCTCCCCGTTGGCTGTTACGTCATTGTTGATAATCAAGCCTAATACTGTTGTGTCGTCTGCAAACTTGATGACTGAGTTGGAGGCGTGTGTGGCCACGCAGTCATGAGTGAACAGGAGGGGGCTGAGCACGCACCCTTGTGGGACCCCAGTGTTGAGGATCAGCGAAGTGGAGGTGTTTATTACCTTCACTATCTGGGGGCGGCCCTTCAGGAAGTTCAGGACCCAGTTGCACAGGGCGGGGTTCAGACCCAGGGCCTCAAGCGTAATGATGAGCTTGAAAGGTACTATGGTGTTGAATGCTGAATAGTTAATGAACAGCATTCTTACATAGGTATTCCTTTTATCCAGATGGGATAGGGCAGTGTGCAGTGTGGTGGCGATTGCATCGTCTGTGGATATATTGGGGCGGTAAGCAAATTGAAGTGGGTCTAGGGTGTCAGGTAAGGTAGAGGTGATATGATCCTTGACTAGTCTCTCAATGCACTTCATGATGACAGAAGTGAGCGCTATTGGATTTTATTTTATTTATTTATTTATTTAACCTTTATTTATCCAGGAAGGGCTCATTGAGATTTAAAATCTCTTTTTCAAGAGTGTCCTGGCCAAGATAAGCAGCACCAAGTCATTACAAAAATTACAGAAAAAAAACATGAAAAACTACAAGTAATCTAGTAACAACCATAGAATTCACAGGAGTATAACAAAATCAAAAACAGCAAATTAAAAACATTGACAGGTCAGGGAATCAGTCTCAAGATCATTCATCAGTGATTTAAAAATACCAATCGGGACAAGTTCTTCCAGTTTAAAAGTATTTTGTAAGGCACAGAGTAAATAAAAAGCCCTTTTACCAAATTCAGTTCGGACATTTGGAACAGTTAGCAGGATAAAGTCCAGCGAACGAAGAGAGTACCCACCACATTTCTGAACAATAAAAATACCCAAATAAAAAGGTAGTAAACCCAAAATGGCTTTGTAAACCCTGGTATACAAAGTGCAGTGGTGCGGAAGGGTTTTGCAGTTTAAAATAAATCTCAAAGTGCCATGGTAAAGGGTGTCAATTGATCTCAAACACTGAGCGGAAGCATTCATATATAAGATATCCCCATAGTCTAGTAAAGGCATAAATGTAGCTGATTACTAGCCTCCTTCTGGCTTCAAAAGAAAAACAGGCCTTATTCCTAAAATAAAATTACAATTTCAGCTTCAATTTTTTTGTAAATTGTTGAGTATGCAATTTAAAAGAGAGGCCGTCATCAATTCAAATTCCAAGATATTTACATGAGGTTACAACCTCAATCTCCTTGCCCTGACGGGTTGTAATAGGTGAGAGGCTCAGAGGTCTATTTCTTGCTTTAGAAAACACCCTTAGTTTAGTTGTCAGTATTGAGGACAAGCTTTAATTGACACAAGGTATGTTGAATAGTATAAAAAGCAGTTTGCAAGTTCTGGAACGCTTTTGTAAGAGACGAGGCACAACAGTAAATAACAATATAATCAGCATCATTTCTTTATATAAATAGTGAATAAGAGAGGACCAAGGTACAGAGCTGTGGGGCACACCATTAAAGACAGACAATTTAACAGACATAAGTCCATCAAATTGAGTGCACTGAGTTCTATCAGACAGGTAGTTAGCAAACCATGCAACTGCATGCTCTGAAAGACCTACACTCGACAATCTCTGCCTTAATATAGCATGATCAACTGTATCAAAAGCCTTAGAGAGATGAGTGCTGTTTTTTGTCAAGGGCTTCAGTGATATCATTTAAAACCTTCATGGCTGCTGTAATTGTGCTATGCTTCTTCCTGAAGCCTGATTGGTACATTGATAAAATAGAGTTAGTAAATAAAAACTCCTTTAGCTGTTCACTCACAAGGGTTTCAAGTATTTTCACCAGGGGTGACAGCTTTGAGATTGGCCTATAATTATAATTAAAAGAGTTGGATCTCCCCCTTTTTAAAGTGGTAGGACAAATGCTGATTTCCACATTTTCGGGAATTTCATTACATTCCAGGGTTAGATTGAACCGATATGTAAGTGGTTCAGCTATGAAATCAGCTGCCAGATTTAAAAAGCAGGCATCCAAAATATCAGGACCTGCAGGCTTTCTCTGATCTAAGGATTTCAGGGCTTTATGTACCTCCTGTACTGAGAATGGCAAAAAGCTAAAAGTTTGACCAGCTCTAACTGGTTCATCCACACAGGGTTGTACAGAGACAGGAGGACACTGAATCAAACAGCCTACCAGATGATACAAAGTGCTCATGGAAACAATTCAGCATTTCAGTTGTCATATATAGCAACCGAGTCCTTCAAAACACATGACAGTAATTCATTAACATTACCAAACATAGACTTAATAGCCTACCAAAACGTTCTAGGGTCATTCAGGTTATCAGTGGTAACAGACATCAAATATTCAGACTTCGCCTTCCTGAGAAGAAAAGAACAGTTGTTTCATAACTGTCTAAAAATAAGCCAATCAGCATCAGAACATGTTTCCTTGCTTTAGCCCAGGCTAGATTACGGTCGTGAATAATACAAGACAGCTCAGAAGAAAACCATGGATTAACCCGCCCTTTAACCCTGAACCTGCGGAATGGGGCACGTTTGTTTACTATTTGGAAAAAAACATCATGAAAGAATTTCCAGGCAGTTTCCACATCAGGGATAAACTCAATCTGCTCCAGTCAAAATAAAACAAATCATGAAAGAAAGCCTGCTCATTAAAACACTTCAAATTTATCTTATGAATAAAACGTGGGTTTGTCTTAGGATCCTTAGTATTTCTAACAGCAACAACAGCACAATGGTCACTTAAATCATTACAAAAAACACCAACCGCAGAATATGTATGTGGAACATTTGTCAATATAAAATCAATCAAGGTAGATTTCTCTGGGCATTTAAGATTTGGGCGAGTGGGTGAGTTAATCAACTGGGTAAGATTCTTAGAATTACAAAACATTTTTAAATCATCAGACACCGGCTTTAACCAACACCAGTTGAGATCACCAATCAAGATAATTTCACTGTAAAGACATTTCAACATAAGGTGCGTCAAAGAAGAAAATGCATCATCGAGAGCAGAGGAGGGTCTATAACAGCCAATCACAGTTATAGAGAGACCCTTTGAAACCTCAATATTCAAAGCAAGAAATTCCAACTGTTTACAAATAGTTTCAGACTTTGCCACACTTACAGGGAATTTAGTTTTTCTTAACCTTTCTTAACTCGATCAGTGCGATAAACATTGTAACCACTTATACAAATATCCTTATCAAAAACAGATAGTCATTGAGTTGAGTTACCTTTGCTTTCTTGGGTACAGGAACAATGGTGGCCAACTTTAAGCATTTGGGGACAGCAGACTGGGATAGGGAGAGATTGAATTGTAAGCTTGATGTCCGTAAGCACACCAGCCAGCTGGTCTGCACATGCTCTGACTACGCGGCTAGGGATGCCATCTAGGCTGGCAGTCTTGCAAGCGTTACGCTTAAATGTCTTACTCATGACGGCCACGGAGAAAGAAAGCCCACAGTCCTTGGTAGCAGGCCATGTCGGTGGTACTGTGTTATCCTCAAAGCGGGCGAAGAAGTTGTTTAGCTTGTTTGGAAGCAAGACTTCGGTGTCCAAGACGTGGCTGGTTTCCCTTTTGTAGTCCGTGATTGTCTGTAGACCCTGCCACTTATGTCTCGTGTCTGAGCCACGTTTTGTCTCTATTCTGACATTTTGCCTGGTTGATTGTATTACGGAGGGAATAACTACACTATTTGCATTGAGCCATATTCCCAGTCACCTTGCCATGGTTAAATGAGGTGGGTTCGCACTTTCAGTTTCTGATCCAGAGTCCAATGGCGGGGACCTTTACACCACTCCAGCCAACCCTTGGGATTGTGCATGGTGATCTTGGGATTGTGCAATGTGATCTTAGGCTTGTGTGCGGATGCTCGGCCATGGAAACCCATTTCATGGCGCTCCCAACGAACAGTTCTCGTGCTATGCGCTTCAGAACTCAGCAGTCCCATTCTGTGAGCTTGTGTGGCCTACCACTTCATGGCGGAGTCGTTGTTGCCCCTAGACGTTTCCACTTCACAATAACAGCTCTTACAGGGAGACCGGGGCAGCTCTAGCAGGGGAGAAATTTGACGAACTGACTTGTTGGAATAGGTGGCATCCTATGACGGTGCCACGTTGAAAGCCACCGAGCTACTTAGTTCGGGCCATTCTACAACCAATGTTTGTCTATGGAGATTGCGTGGCTGTGTGCTCCATGTTATACACCTGCCAGCAATGGGTAATGGCTGAAATAGCCAAATCCTCTAATTTGAAGGGGTGCCCACATACTTTTGGCCATGCAGTGCATCATGGGACTCAAATCAGAAAAAGCTGTCCATGTAGTGGGCAAGGAGAAGAAAAGGGAAGAAATAATGCCACACTTAAGCATCATGGCCCTGAAATCGGGTATTTCTTTGCATCATTTTTACGTTTTATATCCAATAAATATGCCTCAGTTGCCACAGGTGAGTTGCCATTTAGTAGATAAAAGGGGGTAGGGTATTCTAACCACATTGCCTCTTAAACTCCACAACAACTCTACTAGTAGATTCTGCCCTACTGGTAAACAGAATTGCTGTTCCTCTCCAATACACCTTTTACCTAGGGCCACTTCATGGACTGAGTACAAGACAGATAGTCCTTTCTGTTCTTCCACCTCTCAAATAACCACCTGGTTGGTGGGCTAGTAGGGACACGGCTGCATCTTTTAGGTTCCACACTGTCTGTAAGCACACGACAGAGAGTAGCAACTTTCATCCATCCCTCCCTCCCAAAATCGGAATGTTTTTAGTTCTAGGGCAAGTCTTGTTCCGCTGGTTTAATGGATTATGACAGTAATGCAGCGTGAGACCCTAATCCGCCAGGCGCCATGAAACGTCTCCCCCTCCCTACATGACTAAACCTCCATAATGTCTCTGTGTGTGTGCGTGTGTGTGCTTGTGTGCGTATCTGTGAGCGTGCATGCATGCATGCATGCATGCGTGTGTGTGTGTGTGTGTGTGTACTTGCTTGCATCAATGAACCCGTGCATGTGTGTGTTTATGGGTGTGTTTGTGAGTGTTTAAAATACACAGAGGGATCGCCAGTAGTATATCATGGTATACTGGAAATTCTGGTACTGGAACATGAAAAATGGTTCGGTACTAGAATTTGTGTTACATTCGGTACTTTGTCAAATTTGTATCACGGGTAAAGCCTGTCTATCAGCGCAGCCGGCCCCTTAATACAGCGCGCACCCTGCCTGTTCCACTTACTCATAGCTAGCCTGCACTGGGAGTCTGGGCTGCATCGTGTATAGCTCCATACTCATGCTGTACAGAAATTCACCCACTTGAATAATGTGACACAGTATGTAGACATTTTGAAACTGTTAATTAATGTGACACGGTATGTAGACATTTTGAAACTGTTAATTACTGTTTGCAAAACAATGTCCATACAGGCTGGAACACTTTACAATGGAAGAAGATACGGGCAGCGTCAAGCTTTGTAGGCTAACTTTCCTTGCTGGCTGACAGCGAAAGCAAACATCAATTCACTACCCTAGTACTTTGTCTGTGATATTATGCAAATCCTAATGCAAAATATGCTGATTTCAAAGCAATATGACACCAACAACTTTATTCATTCACTTATTCAGTTTCTCTCTCTCACGTCTCTCCCAAGGATTATCTATTGCCTCAGTGAACTGACAGGCTCGTGAATGACATCATTACTGGTTAAAAAGAGACAGCACACATTTTTACCAAATCAATTACTTCTACGCAAATGTTGTTGATCAGTACAATGAAATCAGTCCCAAATGGAAGGGAAACTAATTGTTTGTCATCTGTAGCCCCATGAAATCACCCAAAACAAGCACAATAGCTCAATGCATCCACACACTCCTATTGAATATGCATTTCCCTGTATTGCTACATCTTGATTGACCTAGTTCACCAATAGAGATTTACCATTCAAATAAATTTATATTTATTTATTTTACTAGGTAAGTTGATTGAGAAGATGTTGTCATTTACAGCAACAACCTGGAGAATAGTTACATGGGAGAGGAGGGGGGATGAAGGTGTCAATTGGAAGGTGGGGATGATTAGGTGGTCATAATTGTATGAGGGCCAGATTGGGAATTTAGCCAGGACACCGCGGTTACCACCCCTACTCTTACAAAAAGTGCCACGGGATCTTTAGTGACCACTGAGAGTCAGGACACCCGTTAAACTTTTTAAGGCTAGGGGGTAGTATTTGGAAGTTTGGATGACTGAGGTGCCCAAAGTAAACTGCCTGTTACTCAGGCCCAGAAGCTAGGATATGCATATGCATGGTAGTATTGGATAGAAAACACTCTAAAGTTTCTAAAACTGTTAAAATAATGTCTGTGAGTATAACATAACTGATTTGGCAGGCGAAACCCCGAGGACAATCCATCCAGGAAAAATAATTTTTGAGGTCATCGGACTTTTCAATGCTTTTCTATGGGAAAGTCTAATAATTAGGAACCAGATTGCAGTTCCTATGGCTTCCAGTCTTTAGAAATTGTTTCATGCTTGTTTTTTGAAAAACGAAGAAGTATTCGTATTCTTTCGAAGTATCCCTCAGAAGGACTCTGGTCTTTTGGCGCATGTGAATGAGTGCGCGCTCCTCGGTACACCGTATATTCCGTCTAAAATTTTATAGATTATTTACATATTAGGGTACCCGAGGTTGGATTAGAAACGTTGTTGGAATTGTTTGGACGAAGTTTACAGGTAACTTTTTAGATTCCTTTGTAGGCATGTTGGAACAGGTGGATTTCTGAATCAAACTCGCCAAATAAAACTGACATTTTTGGGATATAAAGGACTTTATCGAAAAAAATGACCATTCATTGTGTAACTGGGACCCTTTGGATTGCAAAAAGATGAAGATCTTCAAAGGTAAGTGATTTATTTTATTGGTATTTTTGAGTTGTGACACCTGTGCAGGCTATGAATTCATGTTAATGCAGAAAGTGGGTGAGGCACTGTCCTCAGACGATCAAATGCTATGCTTTCGCCGTAAAGCCTATTGTAAATCAGACAATGTGGTTTGATTACCAAGATTCTAAGCTAAAGAATGGTGAATAAAGCTTGTATTTTTATGAATGTTTAATATTATTACTTTTGTATTGTGAATTTCGCGCTCTGCAATTTCACCGGATGTTGTCGAGGTGGGACGCTAGCGTCCCAACGATCCAAAAGAAGTTAACACCCAATCCGAAAGATGGCACCTTACAAAAGGAGATGACTACAATCCCTGCCCTGGGGCATTGGGATATGCTTTTTAGACCCTCCTACTGGGCCCTCCAACACCAATTCTAGCAGCATCTGGTCTCCCATCCAGAGACCAACCAAGACCAACCCTGCTTACTTTTCAGAGGCACACCAGCAAAGATTACCATTATATAGTTAGATTGGTTAAAACAATGACCATACATGCATACCCCAACCAGAAGCCATGGATTACAGGCAACATCCGCACTGAGTTAAAGGCTAGAGCTGCCGCTTTCAAGGACCTGGACTCTAACCCGGAAGCTTATAAGAAACCCCTTTATGCCCTCTGAAGAACCATCAAACAGGCAAAGCGTCAATACAGGACTAAGATCGAATCGTACTACACTGGCTCCGACACTCGGTTGTGGCAGGGCTTGCAAACCATTACAGAACACAAAGGGAAGCACAGAGAGCTGCCTAGAGAGCTGCCTAGTGACACGAGCCAATCAGACGAGCTAAATAACCTCTATGCTCGCTTCGAGGCAAATAACACTGAAACATGAATGAGAGCACCAGCTGATCCGGAATACTGTGTGACCACGCTCTCCGCAGCCAATGTAAGACCTTCAAACAGGTCAACATTCACACGGCCGCAGGACCAGTCGGATTACCAGGACGTGTACTGAGAGCATGCGCTGACCAACTGGCAAGTGTCTTCACTGACATTTTCAACCTCTCACTGTCCGAGTCTGTATTACCCAAATATTTTAAGCAGACCACCATAGTCCTTGTGCCCAAGAACATTAAGGTAACCTGCCTAAATGACTACAAACCCGTAGCACTCACGTCGATAGCCATGAAGTGATTTGAAAGGCTGGTCATGGCTCACATCAACACCATCATCCCACTCCAATTTGCATATCGCCCAAACAGATCCACAGATGATGCAATCTCTATTGCACTCCACATTGCCCTTTCCCACCTGGACAAAAGGAACATCTATGAGAGAGTGCTATTAATTGACTACAGCTCAGCATTCAACACCGTAGTGCCTTCTAAGCTCATCAATAAGCTAAGGACCCTGGGACAAAACAGGATCCTGGAATTCCTGACGGGCCGCCCCCAGGTGGTAAGGGTAGGTAACAACACATCCACCACGCTGATCCTCAACAAAGGGGCCCCTCAGGGGTGCGTGCTCAGTCCCCTCCAGTACTCCCTGTTCACACATGACTGCACGGCCAGGCATGACTCCAACACCATCATTAAGTTTGCCGATGACACAACAGTGGTAGGCCGACAACGACGAGACAACCTATAGGGAGGAGGTCAGAGACCTGGCCGTATGGTGCCAGGACAACAACCTCTCCCTTAACCTGTTATGGCTGCAATCCCCCTATCGGATTAAGTGTCATCAACAACCGCTGAATAACATAGCGCTACATACAATAAATATTACTATAAATATTTATATTCATGAAATCAAGTGCAATATAGGAAAACACAGCTTAGCCTTTTGTTAATTCACCTGTCATGTCAGATTTTGAAATGATGCTTTACAGCGAAAGCAATCCAAGCGTTTGTGTAAGATTAAGTACACTTAGCATCAGGTAGCTCGGTCACGAAAATCAGAAAAGCAATCAAATCAATCGTTTACCTTTGATGATCTTCGAATGTTTTCACTCACGAGACTCCCAGTTACACAACAAATGTTCCGTTTGTTCCATAAAGATGATTTTTAAATCCAAAATGCGTTTTCAAAAGAGAAGCCACTTCCTGCTTTGATTTTCCTCAGGGTTTCGCCTGCAATATCAGTTCTGTTATACTCACAGACAATATTTTGACAGTTTTGGAAACTTTAGTGTTTTCTATCCAATACTAATAATAATATGCATATATTAGCAACTGAGACCGAGGAGCTGGCCGTTTACAATGGGCACCTTTTCATCCAAGCTACTCAATACTGCCCCTGCAGCCATATGAAGTTAACGTGATCAAGACAAAAGAGATGATTGTGAACTTCAGGAAAATGAGGACCGAGGACGGGGCTGTAGTGGAGCAGGTTGAGAGCTTCAAGTTCCTTGGTGTCCACATCACAAACAAACTAACATGGTCCAAGCCAACCAAGGCAGTCGTGAAGAGGGCACGACAAAACCTATTCCCCTCCAGGAGACTGAAAAGATTTGGTATGGGTCCTCAGATCCTCAAAAGGTTCTACAGCTACACCATCGAGAGGATCCTGACTGGTTTCATCACTGCCTGGTATGGCAACTGCTCGACCTCCGACCGCAAGGCACTACAGAGGGTAGTGCCAGTACATCACTGGGCCCAAGCTTCCTGTGTAACGGTTTTCTAGGTGAGAAGGAGAGTCGGACCAAAATGCAGCGTGTAGATTTCGATCCATGTTTAATAACACAACGTAAACACGAATCAATAACAAACACTACAAAACAAAGAACTTAACGAAAACCGAAACAGCCTATACTTGTGTAAACTAACACTGCGACAGGAACAACGACACATAGGACAATCACCCACAAAACACCCAAAGAATATGGCTGCCTAAATATGGTTCCCAATCAGAGACAACGATAAACACCTGCCTCTGATTGAGAACCACTTCAGACAGCCATAGACTTCACTAGAACACCCCACTAAGCTACAATCCCAACACACCACATACAAAAACCCATGCCACACCCTGGCCTGACCAAATAAATGAAAATAAACACAAAATACTTCGACCAGGGCGTGACATCCTGCCATCCAGGACCTTTACACCAGGCAGTGTCAGAGTAAGGCCCTAAATATTGTCAAAGACTCCAGCCACGCAAGTTATAGACTGTTCTCTCTGCTATCACACGACAAGCAGAACCAGCGCGCCAAGTCTAGGTCCAAGATGCTTCTAAACAGCTTCTACCCCCAAGCCATAAGACTCCTGAACATCTAATCAAATGGCTACCCAGACTATTTGCATTGCCCCCCCCCCTCTTTTACACCGCTGATACTCACTGTTATCATCTATGCATAGTCACGTTAATAACTCTACCTACATGTACATAATACCTCAACTCACCGGTACCCACCTGTGTATAGTCTCGCTATTGTTATTTTACAGTTGCTCTTTAATTACTTCTTACTTTAAGTTCTTATTCTTACTCTAATTCTTTTTTCAACTGCATTGTTGGTTAGGGGCTCGTAAGTAAGCATTTCACTGTAAGGTCACAACACCTGTGGAATTCGGCACGTGACAAATACATTTTTATTTGATTTGAGCAAAGTCAAATTGACTGTATGATTGTATAATTGATCCATTAATGCCTACATGGCTGTCTCAGAAAAATGTTGTTGTAAAATGATATTGAACACAAAAGATGCCAACGATTGAAAAGAGCAGTAGTTGGGGTTATCTGTCTGAATCAAGTGCCATTCTATGACTTTGGCTAATATGCCTCCATTTTTTGTTGTGCTTTTGCCTTGGTATCGCTTTGGTATCGAGTATTGTGATACTAAACCTGGTATAGGAATCAAAGTAAAACTTTTGGTATTGTGACAACACTGTTAGCCAGTAACTTGAGCCAGGCCCTGGACCCTGGAAAGAGGGGGTGAAGGCATTCACTGCTCATAGCCAACACAGGCATTCAATCCATTCTCACCAGAGCACTAACGCTAGCACAGTAGCGAGGCTTCCGCGTGCCAAATTGCAAGTTAGCCAACGCTGCTGATTTTACGCTCGACCACACTCGCAAGCATGCTACCAGGCCCTGTGCCATTCTACACTGCAGGATAGCCAGCATTGCCACTTTATCCGCTCGCTGGTGCCTGCCATGTTGACTCTGTAGCAAATTAGCATTGCTGTCCACAAAGGCAAGGTTGCTCCTACTTAATGGGGAGTATTTAACACTTTTAGGAAACATGGCTACAATTGTGTGCGTTTACACTCCACTCAATCACTGGACATGGCTCCAACCAGCTCTCAAAACCCTCAACTCCTCCAGACTCCCACGCTTCTTACCGCGACTCTTCACGACTTGGCATTACGACTCATCAGATAGAGAGCTCATTTGGCCGTTAGCTACTCTGCGTTGGCGTTAGCGAGTCTTCTGTTAACTTCCCTTTGTTACATGATGAGAGAAGCGGGCATATCGCCTCAACATTGGCACTGGTGTAAATTACACTCCAGGCATTACACAGAGCAGATTATGTTCTTAATCATTCATTGTGTGTTAATTCAAATCACTGTCTGCTTTACAAGATTTGGCTTGGCTAGGCTAAGTAATTAAAACAGAAAATTACTGCACAAAACAGACAAAAATAAAGGACAGCAAAGTGGGACACAGCTAGACTCTGGCTTCAATGAGATTGCTGGGAGAAGGATAATGCAATTCCCATATCCTCTCTCTGTATGACGACATATCAGGTCAACCGGTCTCTATACTGTAAAAACGTACATAAAAGCCAACTGTCTTCGCATAACTGATGTGCATACAGTACACGCCTTAGAGGGACAAAATACATCATTCATTGTTCTCTCCACTCCCCTCCTCTCCCCTTCCCCAATACACATGAGCACATGCATGAGTGCACACACACACACACACGCACACACACACACACACACACAATAAATAACTGCTGTACAATGGCCTGCTGTGATCACCTATAGCCCTGACGGCAAACGCCATTATCCCTCTTCTCAGTCTCTTCAAAGCTGCACACACACACATACACAACACGGGTATTTTGCTGATCAAACTCCAGGCCTGGGCTGCTCTGCATCGAAACCCGACTTTGCTCTTTGCCAAAGTGACAAGGAGAACACCAAGACCTGCAGTGTGCTTCCAGAGTTAACAATGCATGCATAATCATCCACCTTCTCCATTGTCAATTATTTAGACTTCCAAGGAGAGGTACGCTGGTTAGGAGAGCACTGAGTTAATGCAGTATGAGTCAACGACAATGTGCTGTAAGGGCCGTAGCGCCCATTATGGCTATGTTCCATCTGAAGAATCAATACAAGACAGTTGGCCCCCGAGATCAAACATGAACCCAGAGACAGAGAGAGGGAGAGAGAGAAAGAAAGAGAGACGGGGGGGGGGGGGGCAGAAAAAGGGGAGAGAGAGAGAGAGATGGGGAGACACAGGAATAGTTAGAGAGAGAGAGAGTGAAGAAGACTCACCATGAATGACTCCATGTTAGTGGTACAATAACTAGCATGGGGAATCAGATAGTCACCTCTCAAAGGCGGTTTCTAGGCTCTAAGTGCTCAGTGCTCTGCAGGAGTGGCGTCAGAAGAACCACCAGTGGCTTCCAACAGCTACTGTACCAGACCTCCAGCTCGATATCTCTCATCCTCAGAAAACGTTTTTCAGACCCCCCCCCAAAAAAACGATCGAAACGACATGCAGAGAGCGAAGAGCATCAGACACATCAACATCATCCCCAAACATCCCTGTGACTGGCGGAAATCCCTTCCAAGAAACGGGATTAGGGGCAGAGTAGAGCGGGAGCAGCAAATCCACTTTGCATTGCCCTCGACCAGGGCACATTTCCCATCACTCTCTCTACAGAGCCAATACAGGTTTTCTCTCTCTCTCTGAGTGCTCGCTGACATGTCCCCTTCGTTCACTATGGAGTTTACTATGAACAACCCGCCAGTCATTTCCTCAGAGCATGGTTGCGTCCCAAGTTGCATGCACCATATTCCCTTTAAAGTGCACTCTGTTTGACCAGAGCCCATAGGGTTTCGGTCAAAAGTAGCGCACTAGGGTGCCATTTGGGACGCAGGCCATAACTCAGACAGCAAAGTGGACATGTAGTGTGGCTGTCGACGCCACTGGAGACAGTCATTTGAAAAAAAGAAAAGAAAAACCTGACATGTCTAAGGTCTGGAGCCCACATGACAAACTGTAGTAGTCAATAGTAGCCTATCGGGACAAAGCTTTGCTGAAGCAATCACTCCATCGAAATTCGCTGCTCAATTATACTACCAAAGTACCCTCCGTGCCAAAACCCACAATACCATTCATCTCTATACTCTAGAGGGTTTGGGTTCAGAGGTCCCTGTTGTATTTTAGAGATGTAGAGACATTGATGGATTGGGTCCCGGCTATAGAGGAGTGTGTGAAATGCAATTATGAAGAGCGAGCAGGCAGGAATCCAAGGGGCGCCTAACCTCCTCACATGGAGGCGACCACAAACAACATGACATTCATTATAGGTGGTCAATTACTTCCTCTTATGGCAGTAACATAATTGTTCCCGGGCTGTTTTGGGGGTGGGGCATGTCAGATTCAGAAAGAGGAGTCGTTGGGTTATCCATTCCGGGAAGAAAACCCTTCTTAACTCAATCGATGTGCTTTAAGCCTGTTGCGAGGGGAGTGGTCACCGGGCTGATGCATCCATCTAACCAACCACAACCCAATGAATCCTAATCCAATACATTGCCTCCTAACTGTACATTGTCTCTTCTTCTGTGGACATTAAGGGAGGTGAACGGCTCTAAAAGACGAAAGTCCATAATGATGAAAGTCCCGCACTGGCCAATGAGGTGTCAAAGGTCACTGCAGGGTTCAAAGACTCACTGGGAGGTGGAAATGTGGGAGGGTTGAAGCATGTTAAATGTGCATAGCGTCAACCCGACAGCAACAACGTAACCTTCATACATTCTTTACCTGTTGTCATATCTGAACAGCAATACAAAAGGCGTAAGCTTTCCTTTCCTGTGTCATTTGTTGATGCTAATAGCAATATATTTCTAGGTTTTAGGCTGCCTGTAGCGTGGCTGGAAATTAAAATCCATTTATAATGATTTCAATATCATTTAATTATTACATTTATATAGACTGTGGCTCCTAAACTGTAAAAAAAGAAAAAATGATATTTGGGAGATTAATGTTTTGTATGTATGAATCTGACCTAACCAGATTAGACTGATGAATGCTTTGTATGTATAAATCTGACCAGATTAGACTGATGAATGCTTTGTATGTATAAATCTGACCAGATTAGACTGATGAATGCTTTGTATGTATGAATCTGACCTAACCAGATTAGACTGATGAATGTTTTGTATGTATAAATCTGACCAGATTAGACTGATGAATGCTTTGTATGTATAAATCTGACCAGATTAGACTGATGAATGCTTTGTATGTATGAATCTGACCTAACCAGATTAGACTGATGAATGTTTTGTATGTATAAATCTGACCAGATTAGACTGATGAATGCTTTGTATGTATGAATCTGACCTAACCAGATTAGACTGATGAATGTTTTGTATGTATAAATCTGACCAGATTAGACTGATGAATGTTTTGTATGTATAAATCTGACCAGATTAGACTGATGAATGTTTTGTATGTATGAATCTGACCTAACCAGATTAGACTGATGAATGTTTTGTATGTATAAATCTGACCAGATTAGACTGATGAATGTTTTGTATGTATAAATCTGACCAGATTAGACTGATGAATGTTTTGTATGTATGAATCTGACCAGATTAGACTGATGAATGTTTTGTATGTATAAATCTGACCAGATTAGACTGATGAATGTTTTGTATGTATAAATCTGACCAGATTAGACTGATGAATGTTTTGTATGTATGAATCTGACCAGATTAGACTGATGAATGTTTTGTATGTATAAATCTGACCAGATTAGACTGATGAATGTTTTGTATGTATGAATCTGACCAGATTAGACTGATGAATGTTTTGTATGTATAAATCTGACCAGATTAGACTGATGAATGTTTTGTATGTATGAATCTGACCAGATTAGACTGATGAATGTTTTGTATGTATGAATCTGACCTAACCAGATTAGACTGATGAATGCTTTGTATGTATGAATCTGACCTAACCAGATTAGACTGATGAATGTTTTGTATGTATAAATCTGACCAGATTAGATTGATGAATGTTTTGTATGTATGAATCTGACCAGATTAGACTGATGAATGTTTTGTATGTATAAATCTGACCAGATTAGACTGATGAATGTTTTGTATGTATGAATCTGACCAGATTAGACCGATGAATGTTTTGTATGTATGAATCTGACCTAACCAGATTAGACTGATGAATGCTTTGTATGTATGAATCTGACCTAACCAGATTAGACTGATGAATGTTTTGTATGTATAAATCTGACCAGATTAGATTGATGAATGTTTTGTATGTATGAATCTGACCAGATTAGACTGATGAATGTTTTGTATGTATGAATCTGACCAGATTAGACTGATGAATGTTTTGTATGTATGAATCTGACCAGATTAGACTGATGAATGTTTTGTATGTATGAATCTGACCAGATTAGACTGATGAATGTTTTGTATGTATGAATCTGACCAGATTAGACTGATGAATGTTTTGTATGTATGAATCTGACCAGATTAGATTGATGAATGTTTTGTATGTATGAATCTGACCAGATTAGACTGATGAATGTTTTGTATGTATGAATCTGACCAGATTAGACTGATGAATGTTTTGTATGTATGAATCTGACCAGATTAGATTGATGAATGTTTTGTATGTATGAATCTGACCTAACCAGATTAGACTGATGAATGTTTTGTATGTATAAATCTGACCAGATTAGACTGATGAATGTTTTGTATGTATAAATCTGACCAGATTAGACTGATGAATGTTTTGTATGTATGAATCTGACCTAACCAGATTAGACTGATGAATGTTTTGTATGTATAAATCTGACCAGATTAGACTGATGAATGTTTTGTATGTATAAATCTGACCAGATTAGACTGATGAATGTTTTGTATGTATGAATCTGACCAGATTAGACTGATGAATGTTTTGTATGTATGAATCTGACCAGATTAGACTGATGAATGTTTTGTATGTATGAATCTGACCAGATTAGACTGATGAATGTTTTGTATGTATAAATCTGACCAGATTAGACTGATGAATGTTTTGTATGTATGAATCTGACCAGATTAGACTGATGAATGTTTTGTATGTATGAATCTGACCTAACCAGATTAGACTGATGAATGCTTTGTATGTATGAATCTGACCTAACCAGATTAGACTGATGAATGTTTTGTATGTATAAATCTGACCAGATTAGATTGATGAATGTTTTGTATGTATGAATCTGACCAGATTAGATTGATGAATGTTTTGTATGTATGAATCTGACCAGATTAGACTGATGAATATTTTGTATGTATGAATCTGACCAGATTAGACTGATGAATGTTTTGTATGTATAAATCTGACCAGATTAGACTGATGAATGTTTTGTATGTATGAATCTGACCAGATTAGACTGATGAATGTTTTGTATGTATGAATCTGACCTAACCAGATTAGATTGATGAATGCTTTGTATGTATGAATCTGACCTAACCAGATTAGACTGATGAATGTTTTGTATGTATAAATCTGACCAGATTAGATTGATGAATGTTTTGTATGTATGAATCTGACCAGATTAGACTGATGAATGTTTTGTATGTATGAATCTGACCAGATTAGACTGATGAATGTTTTGTATGTATGAATCTGACCAGATTAGACTGATGAATGTTTTGTATGTATGAATCTGACCAGATTAGACTGATGAATGTTTTGTATGTATGAATCTGACCAGATTAGACTGATGAATGTTTTGTATGTATGAATCTGACCAGATTAGACTGATGGATGTTTTGTATGTATGAATCTGACCAGATTAGATTGATGAATGTTTTGTATGTATGAATCTGACCAGATTAGACTGATGAATGTTTTGTATGTATGAATCTGACCAGATTAGACTGATGAATGTTTTGTATGTATGAATCTGACCAGATTAGATTGATGAATGTTTTGTATGTATGAATCTGACCAGATTAGACTGATGAATGTTTTGTATGTATGAATCTGACCAGATTAGATTGATGAATGTTTTGTATGTATGAATCTGACCAGATTAGACTGATGAATGCTACCTAATAATACATTCCCAAAAGGGTACGAACAGAAAAATAAACACTATTTCATCTGAAAACGGACACGTTAGCACATCAAAGGGATTGTGGAAAGGAGAACACCCCATCCCTAAACTCTATTGGTGAGGCGTTTAGACAAGGACGTCAATGTGCCTACCCCTCGTCTCAAATAGATATTCAACTTAGGTAAACATTCACACACCACCAGCCAGGTAGCTAGAATTTTCATAGATTTGTCTTCTAGCGATGGACTTTAGCAGACTGCCATTTAGTAGCTCACTGGCTGGTAGTGGTCCTCTGTGCACTGCATCCTGTGGCTGATTTGTAGTTAGAGCGTTGGGCTAGTAACCGGAAGATTGCAAGTTCAAATCCTCGAGCTGACAAGGTACAAATCTGTCGTTCACACACACACACACACACACACACACAGACAGAGAGAGAGAGAGAGAGAGATCACAACAAGTTCTCACAGTCTCACTGCAGAATTAGATGTTCATCCACATTCTCCAAATGTCAAATTTCAAATTGCTCTAAACATCACATTTCAAAGTTAAGGGTTAAGTTTGGGCACTCATTCCAACTGGTTAAGGTAAGGGTTAAGGTTTGGGATAGGGTAAAAAATATATATACAGTGCCTTGCGAAAGTATTCGGCCCCCTTGAACTTTGCGAACTTTTGCCACATTTCAGGCTTCAAACATAAAGATATAAAACTGTATTTTTTTGTGAAGAATCAACAACAAGTGGGACACAATCATGAAGTGGAACGACATTTATTGGATATTTCAAACTTTTTTAACAAATCAAAAACTGAAAAATTGGGCGTGCAAAATTATTCAGCCCCTTTACTTTCAGTGCAGCAAACTCTCTCCAGAAGTTCAGTGAGGATCTCTGAATGATCCAATGTTGACCTAAATGACTAATGATGAGAGGACAACATAGGACAACAATCAGTCGTATATTGCACAAATCTGGCCGGTATGGAAGAGTGGCAAGAAGAAAGCCATTTCTTAAAGATATCCATAAAAAGTGTTGTTTAAAGTTTGCCACAAGCCACCTGGGAGACACACCAAACATGTGGAAGAAGGTGCTCTGGTCAGATGAAACCAAAATTGAACTTTTTGGCAACAATGCAAAACGTTATGTTTGGCGTAAAAGCAACACCCTGAACACACCATCCCCACTGTCAAACATGGTGGTGGCAGCATCATGGTTTGGGCCTGCTTTTCTTCAGCAGGGACAGGGAAGATGGTTAAAATTGATGGGAATATGGATGGAGCCGAATACAGGACCATTCTGGAAGAAAACCTGATGGAGTCTGCAAAAGACCTGAGACTGGGACGGAGATTTGTCTTCCAACAAGACAATGATCCAAAACATAAAGCAAAATCTACAATGGAATGGTTCAAAAATAAACATATCCAGGTGTTAGAATGGCCAAGTCAAAGTCCAGACCTGAATCCAATCGAGAATCTGTGGAAAGAACTGAAAACTGCTGTTCACAAATGCTCTCCATCCAACCTCACTGAGCTCGAGCTGTTTTGCAAGGAGGAATGGGAAAAAAATTCAGTCTCTCGATGTGCAAAACTGATAGAGACATACCCCAAGCGACTTACAGCTGTAATCGCAGCAAAAGGTGGCGCTACAAAGTATTAACTTAAGGGGGCTGAATAATTTTGCACGCCCAATTTTTCAGTTTTTGATTTGTTAAAAAAGTTTGAAATATCCAATAAATGTCGTTCCACTTCATGATTGTGTACCACTTGTTGTTGATTCTTCACAAAAAAATACAGTTTTATATCTTTATGTTTGAAGCCTGAAATGTGGCAAAAGGTCGCAAAGTTTAAGGGGGCCGAATACTTTCGCAAGGCACTGTATATAATAAAAAACAATGTCCGAGACTGGGTTCGAACACGCTAGTTGCCGCTAGTGGACGGTTTTGGAATGCATTTCCTGGCGTCCTCGGGACATGGGATAGAAGTCCAATTTCGACATCAACCTTGAACAATCTCCCTCGAGATTATGCATTTATATGATGTCAAAAACCATGAACAACTAAACACAAATACTACCAAGCGCCTTTTCACATTTATTGTATGAAAACTGTGATGTAGCCTTTAAACATGTTCTCAACATAACCACCTTCAGATTCTGTTTGTGTACCAAATGGCACCCTATGGGCCCTGGTCAAAAGTGTACACTATATATTTAACTACGCAAGTCAGTTAAGAACAAATTCTAATTTACATGAAGGCTTACCGGGGAACTTGTCGTTCTGCCCCTGCCTTGTTCAGATCGACATATTTTTTTCCTTGTCAGCTCGGGGATTCAATCAAGCAACCTTTTGGTTACTGGCCCAACGCTCTAACTGCTAGGCTACCTACCGCCCCACTTTACAGGGAATAGGGTGCCATTTGGGATACATGTGCTGCGTAACAACCAGTGTCCTGTTGGACAAGAGGAGGACAATCTGAGCAGCAAACAAATGAGCAGACGATGGATTGATAGGAATTTCATAAAACACACACACACACACACACACACACACACACACACACACACACACACACACACACACACACACACACACACACACACACACATACATACATACATACATACACACACACACACACACACACACACATTGACTCTCACTCACACACACTCACTCACACGCATGCACAAACACTCACCCACACGCATGCACAAACAAACACACACACACACACACACACACACACACTGACTCTCTCACACACAAACACACACAGACAGAAGGGGGCCACATGGTCCCACCTCCAAAGGATCAGCATATAGATCAACGTCCATGCTGCTGCCTCTGTCTGCACAGATAAGCTATATGGCCCACAGAAAATCTGCATCCCAAATGGAACCCTATTCCCTAAAGTGCACTATATAGGAATTAGGATGTAATTTGGGACTCAGACATAATCTGGCCTAGCTAGCATGTGATGGGCAGAAACAATACTGGTAAGCCCTCCCCTCCCTCACATGCCATAGTGCTTGCTCCCCAAGGCAATTTAGCATGAGGCCACCACAGACACATCTAGGGTGCCACTTGGGACGCACCCTTAGCACCCTTATGTGGCTTTGAGGGGTTTTTAAACGTACCCGGCCAGGCGCGATAAATTATCAGGGATCGGCCGGCATGGTCTGCCTGTGCTTGGGGAGATAATGTCGGTCCTTTCAGCACACGCGGGTAGCAGCCACACTGAGTTCGACAGGTTCTGTCTGTGTTTTTCCCTCTTCTCTCGATCAATGGTGATTACCAGAGACATAGGGACAGGCTCGTCTCATTCAGGCAAAGCGAAGTGCAAAGTGGTACGTCACAAGCTGTGTTGGTTGACCTTTTGAACCTTTTGGGGTAGTACTTTATTTTACAGTCAAGGTATATTTACGAACAAACGGTATTACAACAAATGATATTGCCCTTCGCCACACAAAACGTCCAACTCAGTAGGTTAGTTCATGATCTCACTGGATTATTGAAGACCGGGTCACACATTACCCATACACAAAGTATGAACCTTACAGTACGTAGTTAGGGCACCCAGAAATCAGAAGTGACACAGTAAAACAGAAATTAGAAATGTATAACCTATGAACCACTGATAAACACCCTTTGTGGCAGAAAGTACATATTCATACCACAAAATGTTCTAGTAAAAAACAGGTCAATATCATTGGAACAAGCATTGCAAAATAATAAAGTGCTACGTTCGTTTTTTACTGTGTGTTTTTTATTTATTTTGTTTTATTTCACCTTTATTTAACCAGGTAGGCAAGTTGAGAACAAGTTCTCATTTACAATTGCGACCTGGCCAAGATAAAGCAAAGCAGTTCGACACATACAACGACACAGAGTTACGCATGGAGTAAAACAAACATACAGTCAATAATACAGTATAAACAAGTCTATATACGATGTGAGCAAATGAGGTGAGATAAGGGAGGTAAAGGCAAAAAAAGGCCATGGTGGCAAAGTAAATACAATATAGCAAGTAAAACACTGGAATGGTAGATTTGCAGTGGAAGAATGTGCAAAGTAGAAATAAAAATAATGGGGTGCAAAGGAGCAAAATAAATAAATAAATACAATAAATACAGTAGGGAAAGAAGTAGTTGTTTGGGCTAAATTATAGGTGGGCTATGTACAGGTGCAGTAATCTGTGAGCTGCTCTGACAGTACTTAAAGCTAGTGAGGGAGATAAGTGTTTCCAGTTTCAGAGATTTTTCTAGTTCGGTCCAAGAATTTAACCCTGTGCCATAGAGACTGCCAGAGGTCCGGACAGCAGACCCTCTGATTTGACACACTGAACTCTATCAGAGAAGTAGTTGGTGAACCAGGCGAGGCAATCATCTGAGAAACCAAGGCTGTCGAGTCTGCCGATGAGGATGTGGTGATTGACAGAGTCGAAAGCCCTGGCCAGATCAATGAATACGGCTGCACAGTAATGTTTCTTATTGATGGCGGTTAAGATATCGCTTAGGACCTTGAGAGTGGCTGAGGTGCACCCATGACCAGCTCTGAAACCAGATTGCATAGCAGAGAAGGTATGGTGAGATTCGAAATGGTCGGTAATCTGTTTGTTGACTTGGCTTTCGAAGACCTTAGAAAGGCAGGGTAGGATAGATATAGGTCTGTAGCAGTTTGGGTCAAGAGTGTCCCCCCCTTTGAAGAGGGGGATGACCGCAGCTGCTTTCCAATCTTTGGGAATCTCAGACGATACGAAAGAGAGGTAGAACAGGCTAGTAATAGGGGTGGCAACAATTTCGGCAGATCATTTTTAGAAAGAAAGGGTCCAGATTGTCTAGCCCGGCTGATTTGTAGGGTTACAGATTTTGCAGCTCTTTCAGAACATCAGCTGACTGGATTTGGGAGAAGGAGAAATGGGGAAGGCTTGGGCGAGTTGCTGTGGGGGGTGCAGTGCTGTTGACCGGGGTAGGAGTAGCCAGGTGGAAAGCATGGCCAGCCGTAGAAAAATGCTTATTGAAATTCTCAATTATAGTGGATTTATCAGTGGTGACAGTGTTTCCTATCTTCAGTGCAGTGGGCAGCTGGGAGGAGGTGTTCTTATTCTCCATGGACTTTACAGTGTCCCAGAACTTTTTTGAGTTAGTGTTGCAGGAAGCAAATTTCTGCTTGAAAAAGCTAGCCTTGGCTTTTCTAACTGCCTCTATATAATGGTTTCTAGCTTCCCTGAACAGCTGCATATCACGGGGGCTGTTCGATGCTAATGCAGAACGCCATAGGATGTTTTTGTGTTGGTTAAGGGCAGTCAGGTCTGGGGAGAACCAAGGGCTATATCTGACCTGGTTCTACATTTCTTGAATGGGCCATGCTTATTTAAGATGGTTAGGAAGGCATTTAAAAAAAAAAACAGGCATCCTCTACTGACGGGATGAGATCAATATCCTTCCAGGATACCCCGGCCAGGTCGATTAGAAAGGCCTGCTCGCTGAAGTGTTTCAGGGAGCGTTTGACAGTGATGAGTGGAGGTCGTTTGACCGCTGACCCATTACGGATGCAGGCAATGAGGCAGTGATCGCTGAGATCTTGGTTGAAGACAGCAGAGGTGTATTTAGAGGGCAAGTTGGTTAGGATGATATCTATGAGGGTGCCTGTGTTTAAGGCTTTGGGGAGGTACCTGGTAGGTTCATTGATAATTTGTGTGAGATTGAGGGCATCAAGTTTAGATTGTAGGATGGCTGGGGTGTTAAGCATGTTCCAGTTTAGGTCGCCTAGCAGCACGAGCTCTGATGATAGATGGGGGGCAATCAGTTCACATATGGTGTCCAGATCACAGCTGGGGGCAGAGGGTGGTCTATAGCAGGCGGCAACGGTGAGAGACTTGTTTATAGAGAGGTGGATTTTTAAAAGTAGAAATTGTTTGGATACAGACCTGGATAGTAGGACAGAACTCTGCAGGCTATCTTTGCAGTAGATTGCAACACCGCCCCCTATGGCAGTTCTATCTTGTCTGAAAATGTTGTAGTTTGGGATGAACATTTCAGAATTTTTGGTGGTCTTCCTAAGCCAGGATTCAGACACAGCTAGAGCATCCGGGTTGGCAGAGTGTGCTAAAGCAGTGAATAAAATAAACTTAGGGAGGAGGCTTCTAATGTTAACATGCATGAAACCAAGGCTGGGCCTGGATTCACCTCTACATCGCCAGAGGAACAGAGGAGGAGTAGGATAAGGGTACGGCTAAAAGCAATAAGAATTGGTCGTCTAGAACGTCTGGAACAGAGAGTAAAAGGAGGTTTCTGGGGGCGATAAAATAGCTTCAAGGTATAATGTACAGACAAAGGTATGGTAGGATGTGAATACAGTGGAAGTAAACCTAGGTATTGAGTGATGATGAGAGAGATATTGTCTCTAGAAACATAATTGAAACCAGGAGATGTCATCGCATGTGTGGGTGGTGGAACTAATAGGTTGGAAAAGATATAGTGAGCAGGACTAGAGACTCTACAGTGAAATAAGCCAATAAACACTAACCAGAACAGCAATGGACAAGGCATATTGACATTAAGGAGAGGCATGCTTAGTCGAGTGATCAAAAGGGTCCAGTGAGTAGTTGAGTGGTTGGTTGGGGTCACGGCGATTTAGACAGCTAGCCGGGCCATCGGTAGCAAGCTAGCATAGGATGGAGGTCTGTTATTAGCCACCTCGTGCGTTTCCATCGGTAGGATTAGTGGGGTTCCGTGTGGTAGAGGGGATGAATAAAATTCGCAAAAAAAAACAATAGATATACTTATAGAGGACCAAGAAAAAAAAGAAAAAAAGAATAATAATAATAATAAATTGTTTCAAGTTTCAAGTCGTTTGGTGTAACCACGCGGCTCAGACTTCCTTTAGCTTCCACCTTCCATTCCATCAAAATCTTAACTCAATTACAGGCACAATAATTGACTCAAATAATTATAGAGAAGTTTGAAAAACGTTCCATGATAATAGACAAGCTAATTAAAAATGGTTGTTGACTTTGTTAAGGACTCTCATTAAGGTCTATAGAAATGATGGTTAGTCCTTCACTTTTAATTCATTACGTTTCCAAATGAAAAGAAAACAAATACACACAAAAAAAATCCACAGAGAAATAACTATGATTATCTGCATTAGGAGGACGTTTGATTGATGCGGTGAGTTCTTCTATTACTGGAGGGAGTGAGATAAGACACCCACGCCAACTCAAGTCACCCACAGCAACAGCGTTCTCCTTCCAGGCAGAGAAACGAACAACACATAAAACAACTGATAATGCTGCAGGACTTTAGAGGAGCTTTATGGAAAGACGAGCAGGGTATATTTTGGATCAAAATAGGGCTTAGGTGGTGGGCGTTGGCATGGGTGTGGCCAATGGCGTGGTCGGTGACCGGAAACTTTACCGGCCCTCCCGTTGGCTTCAGTGACAAAATTGAGCTGGGGGACCCATGCCATGACAAAAAGAAATAGACGAAAACAATCTAATTTTAGATTCTCCGTAACTGTCTAGTTTTTATTTTGGTGATTGTTAGTTCTCAAAGATGAAAAATATATACACTACCAGTCAAAAGTTTGGACACACCTACTCATTCAAGGGTTTTTCTTTATTTTTTACAATTTTATTCATTGTAGAATAATAGTGAAGACATCAAACTATGAAATAACTCACATGGAATAATGTAATAACCAAAAGTGTTAAACAAATCAAAATATATTTGAGATTTGAGATTCTTCAAAGTAGCCACCCTTTGCCTTGATGACAGCTTCGCACACTCTAACATTGTTAATGTCTTCCTTTGTTTAAATTCTTTGATTTTGACAAGGTGTGGCGCCAATTTGGCAAGATTAAAGTTTGTGATTAAATTGAATGTGTTTTTTTTTTTCAATAATTAGTGTATGTATTTTGGTTAGAGTTTTGTATGTGCTTGAATTTTGTTTGGAGCCAGTTGTTCTAAAGGGTCATTCTCTGGGTTGTGGTGTTTGCACAAGAGAGCCTTGTGATGATAATATTATGGAGTGCACGGGGAAATCTTCCAAGTTCTGCCCTGCAGGCTAGGTTTGGGGCATTTCTGTGCACACCTAGAATATTTGTACAACATTCCAGGTGTATTAAATAATTTAAGCCCCAATCTTATGGCCATCTAAACTGCACAGATTAATTTATAGTCAGACCAAGGTAAGTATAGATGGTGGTGTGTGTTTTTCTCTTTTCTCGCTTACATCAGGCTTACTTTCAAGTTGTACTTTTTAATGAGAGATAAAAAAGTTATATTTTTTAATGTGCCACCATTCGTTAGAGATGAAGTGTTGGAGCGAGAATTCTCTTTTTTATTTTTGGATGCAAATCTCCTTTGCTGAAACATGTGTCTCATAGGAGACAGGTGCACATGATTTTAAAGAAGGATACTGATGAACTGAATTTAGTGTTCAGTTTTAAGACTGACGGAAACGATTATGTGTTCTACGCTTCTACTGAATCAATGAAATGCTTTGGCTGTGGAAGAGAGGGGCATCTGGTACATTATTGTCCCCGAGAACGAGTGTGCAGAGCCCGGTAGCAGCTCTAGCGCTGGTGCAGCTAATGCACCAACGCGAAGGGATGAAAACACTAAGGGTGCAGCGGAAGGGAGGAGGTGGGCAGATGTGGTTGGAAAAGTAGGAGAGGAGAGCGGGGTGGCAATTGTGGGTGGATCAGAGCAAAGAGGGAGGGGAAACAGCTGGTGAGAATGCGACTAGTGTCGCTGAGTCGTTGCTGGAAAATGAAAGTGGAGTCCAAGAGGAGATTGAAACAACGGAAAATTAAGCAGCTGCACCGAGGGTTAAGAGGAGGAATTTAAGGGGTGATGAAGGGTTTAATTCCAAGAGGAAGGTGGAGATTGATAAACACATAGTAATGTTGAAAATTAAGTTGTGGCAACAGGAGTGTGTGTGGGTGGGGGGTGGGGTGGGGGGCAGTGGTGTGTAGTCATAAAAGCTCAAAAAGTGGGGGTGTGGCTATCCTGTTCTCACAAGGTTATTTGCCTTTGTCATATGAGTTTGAGGAGGTAGTTGAGGGGAGGTTATTAAAAGTTAGAGCGAGGGATGAAAACATCACTATGTGTTTAATAAATGTATATGCTCCAGTAGTGGCAGTTGAGAGGGTATGTTTTATAGAGACATTATCAAATACAATTGAGAAATGTAACACTGAGGATTATTTATTTCTTGCTGGGGATTTTAACTGCACAGTCAGTGATTTAGATAGACACCACTCTTGGTAGGCAAACTCAGACCAACGTGCAGCATGCTTAGGGTTCCACATTTTATTAAAGTGAAACAACCAACAAAAACAATAAAGAAACGAACAACCATGATGTACAATTGACGTGCTCTCATGCAACAACAAAAAATACAAAATCCCACAACCACAGTGGGGAAAAGGCTGCCTAAATATGATCCCCAATCAGAGACAACGATAGACCTCTAATTGGGAACCATACCAGGCCAACATAGAAATAAAAAAACTAGAGTACCCACCCTAGGTCACACCCTTGACCTAACCAAAATAGAGAATATAAGGTCTCTGTCACGGTTTTCTAGGTGTGAAGGAGAGTCGGACCAAAATGCGGCGTGGTAAGTGTCCATGGTAAATCTTTAATAAAGGAAGTACTGACACTGCATACAAAACAATAAACAAATGACGACCGTGAAGCTACAAATTAGACCTGTGCTGACACAAGCCACTAACATAGACAATCACCCACCAACAAACAGTGCAACCCAGGCTACCTAAGTATGATTCTCAATCAGAGACAACTAATGACACCTGCCTCTGATTGAGAACCATACTAGGCCGAAACATAGAAATGCCCCAAAACATAGAAAAACAAACATAGACTGCCCACCCAACTCACGCCCTGACCATACTAAATAAATACAAAACAAAGGAAATAAAGGTCAGAACGTGACAGTCTCTCTAAGGTCAGGGCGTGACACTGGCCATGTTAGAGGTTTTATTGTTTTGAGCATCAATCTCAGGTCTGTAAATCAAGTGTGATAACACCAATGAGATTTTCTGATCATTATTTAATAACAGAGGTGGTGTACATTAATGCTGTAAAACCCAAAAGTGCATACTGGCATTTTATTATAACGACATTGAGTGATGCTCACTTCAGGAAATGCTTTCGTTTTTTCTGGAAGAGGTGGAGGTCTCAAAAGGCCAGTTTTGTATCCGTTCAACAGGGGTGGGATATAGGGAAAATACAGATTCAACAGTTCTGTAATCAATACATGATGAATGTCACCAGGGATATCACCAGATCAATGTACGCCTTAGAGCCTGAAATAGTGGAACTCCTGACGTTGATTGAGACCACAGGAGATCGAGGCCAAACTCGGGCCCTCAAGAGAAAGAAAAAGACACATTGGCAGACTTGCTGGGTATCAGAGCACAGGGGGCATTGGTGAGAAGTAAGTTTTAGGGAATCTCTGAAATGGATGACTCATCCAAATGTTTCTTCGGGTTAAGAGAAAAAGAACGGACAAAGAAGAATTTGACAGAAAGCACAGCAGTTGTGTTTTAAATATGTTCATCACACACAATACCGTAATGTCTAGCGTATTCTTCTCCCATCACAGTTTGCTTGACACGGCCCACTGGCTTCCCCTGCAAAATCAATAAAGCTCATCTTTGAGAATAATATTTTAGTTCTCTAAACAACATTACTACAGACCATAGAAATATAATTACTAGAACAGGAATCCACATTCAGAGTTTCTATCCCGCTAACTCATTATATTTCTATGTTACCGACCATCTCTTAGCTGTAGGCTGGTGGAGTGTATCATGAGTTGGTAGTCAATATGAGTGTACATTTAGCTTTATTATCAATGAATGGGTCTATGAGTGAGTGTCATAGAGTATGTGTGTAGTAAGTCTGCATTCTGCAGTTGCGTAGGAGGAGGATGATGAGGGAAGGACAGCTCCTAATAATGCCTGGAATGGAGTGCTTGGTATGATATATTTACCACGGTTCCATTTTATTCCATTCTAGCCTTTACGATGTGAGCCCGTCCTCAGATTTAAAGTACAACCAGCCACCACTGGTTCGTGTTCATGCGTTTACGCCACGCCAGAAAGGAAAAGGACTCTTCTGCCATGTACATCTCTACGGGACCACAGACTACAGCAGCAGACTGGAGGGGCTGAAAACAGAGGCAGCGGCCGCTCACTATGCCTCTGAGAGAGACTGAATTCACCATCAATGGGGCCAAGTCACTCATGTGTAAAGTACAGCACAGCAGTCCCTCCTCTAGCCTCCACAGGGGCCCGGGGACAAAGACTCGCCTTCCCCAAGGAGCCACAAGGGGGGACGGCTACAGCCCAGCTAAAACAGCCAAGGACCGCTAACACAGAAAAGATTTCAGCCTCCGCATGTTGTGATTTTTGTGCAACTCAAAAGGGGGGACTATGGGGAGTTTTGGTACAACTGGTGACCGGGGGAAAGCAGCTTGGCAGCCTGTTGACGGGAAGTGAAAGTCTTCTGGCTGACTTTCTGGCTGACTAGGGATCTATGTGAATTATGTCTGCATATGCTGCACTTCTACTGCTATAAGAACCGTCTCAGCCCCCTGTATCGGTGTCCCTCTGCGTTTCAAACACACACACACACACACACACACACACACACACGCACACACACGCACACACACGCACACACACACACACACGCACACACGCACACACACACACACACACACACACACACACACACACACACACACACACACACACGCACACACACACACACACACACACACACACGCACACACACGCACACACACACACACACACACACACACAGAGGGCATAAGGGGAAAAGAATGGGACATTAACAGATGGTCCGGTGCGCTTTTAATTACTGTCCCCGATGGCCAAAGTGCTAATGCTGTGGTTCCCCCAGATTAGAGCGACGCAAGAGAGAACACCGAGCCGTAATGGCTGAACTTTAGTTTCTCTTATTCTACGTTTTATTACCTCTTTCTGCACTAAGAGCATGATGAAAACTTGGCCTTGTGCTACTGCAGAGGTACGGTAATGTTGATGAGGATTCAAACCACAGGACCGGATTCCAAAGCCTTGAAAATAATTGCTGTAGATTTCTTGGGTAGAGTATGTTATAATATAGCAATCTGTTAAGATTTTCCATTGATGCAGTGGCTGTGTCTCCTGTGCTGGGGCTGGGGGCCAGGCAGCAGACACTGTCATTGTCATGATCAGGCAGTCATCTCCTTGTCTGTCCGTCTGGGTACTGGCTCGGGTTTCCGATGTGTGAAGGCAAACAGGCCTGACCTGAACACTTCAGTGTGTGACCGTGATAGTGGCTAGGACACACACACATAATCCCCTCCAGTCTGAGGGTTGTCAAATGCCTCGGAGATGTTCTGTGTACCTAAGAGGTGTTACCGGGACTCTTCATTTGACACACTTGTCCACTCCACTCATTTGGGGGAGGGGGGGCGGTGATATAAGACTGGGCATTTGTGTCGGCTCTATTCATGTAAGGTGACTGGATAAAAGGAGTTCGGTGACAGTGGATTCTCTGCTTTGTCTTCCAGCCTGCTTTAGCACAGCCTTGAACGCTAGAGCCTGATAACATGCATGTGGAAGCCATATCAGCCACGGTGTGGAGCTGGATAATCTAGCCAGTATCAGATATCCTAGGATTACAAATGGACTGGATAGGTGCTGGCAATTGGGGCTATTTATGTATTTATTTAGGCCTATTTAATTGACCATTTATTTTACCGGGAAGTTAAAATTCTTATTTACAATGACCACCTGGCCTGGCTATCTGTACTTCTGTCCGCCTCTCTCCATCCCTCCCTTGCTCCCTCGTTCCCTCTCTGCCTACCCCTCCCTCCCTTCTCTACTGTACTGACCTACTCTACAAAGGTTCACCGAGTCTCTCCAGGGTCCAGAGGTTGGACTGTTGACCGTTACCCAGAGGTCCTGGCCTTGTCTCTGCTAATCAGTCAAGCCCTCTCCAGACAGACGAGGTCCACTCAGGCCACTGACCTCTTAGCGCGTAGAGCCCATAATGATATATTATTATTACATCCTAATTATTACATGGTTTAGAGACCTAAGGGAATATGACTATAGATGATTATTACAATAAAGACAAATATGATTGTATAAAGATGATTACAATGTTATTAGAGTGCTGGCTCAGCCTGTACTCTGTAGGCTACTTCATGTTCACGTTCAGGCTCCTGTTTAAAAGAGCAGGTCATAATCCCTCTAGTGTCGTCTCGTGGCATACAGAGGTTAAGATGCCTGTGTTTTCCTCCCTCTTCTCTGCAGTCTCTCTCTTTATTTCCCTTCAGTCTCGCTCAGTCCAGATGTTTACACACTTCCATGGCAGCTGAGTTGACTTCCCGGTCGGACAGGCTCATCGTGAGCTACCCAGTAGGAGTGTCAGTGTTGGGGTGCGTCCCAAATGGAACCCTATTCCCCATTTAGCACACTTCTTTTGACCAGAGCCCTGTGGTATTCCCCTATGGGCCCTGGTAAAAGGTAGTGCACTACATAGGGAATAGAGTTCCAGTCGGGACAAATGCACTGTACTATTCCATCAGCAGCAGGCGGCGGTGCTAGCTAGCTAGCTAACAGGGAAGGCTGCTGTATAATACATGGGCCTGCTATCTCCTGCACTGTCAGGCGGTATAGCTAGCAGGCCCTCTGGGAGTCTCTGGAGGCGAGGCTTTTATATTCCCCGGCTGAGAGCAACACTAAATCATCCAAATTGACAAGGCAAAAAAATCTACCGCGTCCCCGTTCATATCCCGAAAGCAGTTCTCCCCGCACTCGTACCGGGCAAGATAAAGTAGCTTGCCGATTGTGCTGATTCCTCCGAGCTCGGGTTCGCAAAGGCAAACCGTGCCTCCGTTTGCGAGGCAGAGAGAGACATTGATACAGCAGAACAGCAGCGAATGCTGTCTTCATGCTGTATCAATCGCCTCGGTTTGCTCTCAAATGGCACCCTGTTTCCCTATAGGGCTCTGTTCAAAAGGAGTGCACTATGCAGGGAATAGGGTGCCATTTGGGACTCAGGCCATCGGCTAGCGCTCACAATGACCAGGGATGGCCATGTCTCTGTACACAGTACAGCTACAAATGAACCAAGAGCGATCTAATCGAGCGAAAGCTAATTGATATTAGTAACCCGCAGTGCCTTCAGAAAGTATTCACACCCCTTGATTTTTGCCACATTTTGTTGTTTTTGGATTTACGCTTTTAGACATTTGTACAAATTAATCAAAAACAAAAAGGTGAAATGTCTTGAATAAATAAGTATTCAACCCCTTAGTTGTGGCACTCCTAAATAAGTTCAGGAGTACAAATATGCTTAACAAGTCACATAATTCGTCTCATGGACTCACTCTGTGTGCAATAATAGTGTCATACATGATTTTTTAATGACTACCTCACCTCTGTACCCCACACATACAATTTATCTGTAAGGTCCCTCAGTCGAGCAGTGTACTTTAGACACAGATTCAACCACAAAGACCAGGGATGTTTTACAATGCCTCACAAAGAAGGGCGCCTACTGGTAGATGAGTAAAAAAAACAGACATTGAAAATCGATTTTAGCATGGTGAAGTTATTAATTACACTTTATGGTGTATCAATACACACAGACACTGCAAATATACAGGTGTCCTTTCTAACTCAGTTGCCGGAGAGGAAGGAAACCGCTCACCATGAGGCCAATGGTGACTTTAAAACAGTTGCAGTTTAATGGCTGTGACAGGAGAAAACTGAGGATGGATCAACAACATTGTAGTTACTCCACAATACTAACCTAAATGACACAACACATCACTGAGTACCCCTCTTCAGATTTTCAAGTATGGTTGTGGCTGCATCATGTACTGGGTATGCTTGTCATCAGACTAGGGAGTTTTTTTGTTGTTGTTGATAAAAATAAACAGAAATGAGCTAAGAACAGGCAAAATCCTACAGGAAAACCTGGTTCAGTCTGCTTTCCAACAGCCACTGGGAGATTAATTCACCTTTCAGCAGGACAATAACCTAAAACGCAAGACCAAATATACACTGGAGTTGCTTACCAAGACGACACTGAATGTTTCTAAGTGGCCGAGTTACAGTGTTGACATAAATCGTCTTGAAATCTATGGAAAGACTTGAAAATGGCTGTCTAGCAATGATCAACAACCAACTTGACAGAACGTGAATAATTTATTAAAGAAAAATGGGCTAATATTGTACAATCCAGGTGTGTAAAGCTCTTAGAGACTTACCCAGAAGACTCACGCTGCCAAAGGTGATTCTAACATGCATTGACTCAGGGATGTGAATACTTATGTCAAATAGATATTCCTGTACTTAATTTCAATAAATTTGCAAAAACATGTTTTCACTTTGTCATCACGGGGCATTGTGTGTAGATGGGTGAGAAAAAAAACACTGATTTAAGCCATTTTGAATTCAGGCTGGAAAACAACATAATGTGGAATAAGTCAAGGGGTATTTAGAACAAGGGGTATGTCAAAGGCACTGTAGGTTGGAGGAGAACGCCATAAAGTAGGCTAGCTAGCACATCTAGACCTATCAGGTTCTGTCAAAAAAGACTTCACTATTCCATTCTCTAGTTCTCTGTCCCAAATGGCACCTTATTGCACTACTGTGGGCCCTGGTCAAAATAGTGCACTATATAGGGAATAGGGTGCCATTTGGGATATATCCCACAGTCACTACCAATTAGGACCAGAGTAGCCCAGTACTGACATGTTTTGCTGTGTGTGAGAAGTTCAAAGGTACAGAATGGAATCGAACATGATTGTTTTGTATCTCTAGGATCTGAAGGCCCACCAGGGGCTAATTAGTTTAAACTAATACAGTACGGACTCTTTCTTAATACAAGCCCTCTCTTCCACCTTCTCTCTCCCTCTCTTCTCTTTCTCCCTCTCTTTCCCAAGAGTCTCCCTCTCACCCTTTCTCCCTCGCTCCACCTCTCTCCCTCCCTGTATCTCCCTCTCTACTCTCCATCTCCCCTCCCTCCCTCCCTCCCTCCCTCCCTCCCTCCCTCCCTCCCTCCCTCCCTCCCTCCCTCCCTCCCTCCTCTTACATGGAGAGTGTGTACTAACTGAGATAATTATCATTTCCAGTCAGAGACACCTGACGCTTGCCTGCCCAACAACAAAGACTTGCGGGGGAACTCACACTATACACACACACACACACACACACACACACACTCACACACAATCTCGCCAAATCTTTGGGCATCATGTCTGAGGATTCACACGTTCAACCATGATCACAGATGATAGAAAATAACGAGCCTGGCTCAAATAACACAGAGAGCGTTCAGTATTACTGCATGTTCAAGTTGCTCTCATTAAAGCTACAATCTGGAATCCGGGAAACATATTCTAACCTATCATGTGGATGTCAGGGACTGTGCGTCTTTGCATCTACACTGTAAAACAAATCTGGTTGTTTGAACTAATTATAATTCAGTAACTGGTTTGAACTCAACTTTTCGGGTCCAAGTGCTACTGGAACTAAAATAAACGTGTTGGCCCAAACTTAGCAACCAACTTGAGAAAAAAAGTAGGCAGAAATGCAGTCGACTTAACATTATGTGTTCGCTTAAATTGTCTCATTTTTTCATTCAACTAACTTAAAAAGTATGTGGAACTAGTTGCACACACACCCAGTGCTTGTAACATACAATGTTTTAAACGTACATATTTGACACACGTTGACACACGTGTATGAGCGTGACTGTGTGTGTGTGTGCGTGTGTGTGTGCGTGTGTGTGTGAGAGAGACTATAAATAAACTGGACAGTGGGGTCAGTATGTCACATCATCGGGCCCTTTTAAAGGTAGCATCATAGCCTTGGGAGGGCTGCAGCCTACCCTACCCAAGAAAGTTACCCCAACAATCTACAGCAAAGGCTTTTGTAATGTGTGTCTGTGTAACTAGTTCCTCAGCCAATTTTGTTTTAGGTAAGATGCCCAAATAATCATTGGAGCCAACTATTTGTATTTAGTTTATTCATATGAATGAACATTTGAGACAATTTCAGCAAAACACTTAATTTTAAGTGAACTGCATTTTTGCCTAGGTTTTCTAAAGTTGGAGCCATGTTTGGGCCTACATTGTTTTTTTCCAGGTAACACTTGGACTGAAAAGTTGAGTAAACTAAAAAAGTCGGTGTAACCAGTTACTTAATAATAATTAGCTGAAACAACTAGATTTATTTTTACAGTGTAGAACGCTGCCTATGAATTAGAGAGGGGTTACATTTCCCTAGCCCCATCACTCCACTTTATACCAAAACTATCAGGAGTCAAGGTAAGACCCAGATGCAGACACGTCGAATTGACAATGGTTTAATGTTCCAACAGGGGCAGGCGATAGGCAGGTCAAGGCAGGCAAGGGTTAGTAAACCGGAGGTGGGGAAACGGTACCGGACGGCAGGCAAGCTCAGGGGCTGGCAGAGTGGTCAGGCAGGCGGGCTCAGAGTCAGGACAGGCAAGGGTCAAAACCAGGAGGGTGAGAAAAAGAGAGACTGGGGAAATGCAGGAGCTGAGACAAAACACTGGTTGACTTGACAAACAAGACGAACTGACAACGGACAAATAGAGAACACAGGTATGAATACACAGGGGATAAGAGGGAAGATGGGCGACACCTGGAGGGGGTAGAGACAATCACAAGGACAGGCGAAAATGATCAGGGTGTGACAAAAACAAGTGACACTGCTGCCGTTTTTCCGATAAACAAATCCCAGATTGTAGCTTTAAAAGAAACAACAGGAATCATTCCATCGTAGTAGCAGTAATATACAGATTATTCTATTCATCAAATTGAATAATTGAATTGTGTTTGTGTGTGTGACAGCGTAATTCATATTTCACATTATGTTCGTAAAACTCTTGGGTTATGCAGGGGGACTCAAATGGATCGTAATTGCCGAGAGGTTCAGGCAATGGGCGACAAAGGTAAATTAATGATCACACACACACACACACACACACACAAAGTAGTCATTTAGTTGTGACTTGCCTTTAGTCCTCCTAGGGACTAAATAATAATCATAATAATAACATTTTGTAAGCAATGGAACAAACAGTGTTTGCTGCACTTTAATATAAAGGCTAATATAATAATGCCATTGTTATGTGTGTGTGTATGAGAATAGCTGTTTAGATGGGGTTCAATCTCTGTCTGCATAATTCTGGATTCATTCACAACAATAGGATAATATGATAATGATAAATAGCCTACGTGTGTGTCACTCACTGTCTAGGATGAATTTAATTCTGGATTAATAAAACCCTTCATTAAGGGTTAGGTCCAACTCAATTTGCATCGGCAGGTTACATTTGTCAACCGCTGCCTGTAAATGGATATCTCATTCAAACGAGTAATAATAAGAAACGCTTCTCCCCTTACGGATATAGGATCTTCCCTTTGGCCAGTTTGCTAGAGCAAGAAAACAATCCTGCAGCAACAGGAAACATGAATTATTACGTGGATTATTATGTGGGTTGATAAAAAAAAATTGTAAGGGAAAATCACGTCCAAAGTTTCAAGAGGGGGGTGGGGGGGATTGCAAATTTAAACCAGAAATACACTTCGAGTTGCAGGAAAGCTATCCTGCAACAGGGTGATTAAGATCCTACATCTGCACGTGAGTCTGCAGGAAACAAAGCCACTCACAAAGAAAAAGACCACGCTTTAGGAGAAATAAGGACACATTGGCCTACACATGCAGGTACACAAATCAACAACAGCAAAAATAAGCTATCACACAGACATGCAAACACGAACCAGAGTTCGAAAGCACAGTTTGCACACACAAGCACACATAAGTGTGGGTCTCCATTAGTCCATATATCCTATTGAAGCCAAGCCCTCATCCACTTCTCATATCAGCCTGCGAGCCCTTGCTGTGTTTACTAGGAGGAGCAACTCGGCCATCACACGGCCGTACCAATTACCTACAGGACGTGTCAGAGGCGAGGGGCTAGAGTCAGCACAGGGGAAGACAGACAGGGACTAATGAAACAGGCTGGATGAAAGTCCTTTGATGTCACGCGAGCACACACACACACAAGCGCAAAAACGCGGGTTATGCCACCGCACAGCCTAGTCACACTCCAAGTACCACACACACAGAGAGCATGTGTGCACTGTCGAGTAACAGCACAACTTGGCCTTTATTTGTTTTCTAACAGAAAACATGCTGGATGGAGAGAGAGAGAGAGAGAGAGAGAGAGAGAGAGAGAGAGAGAGAGAGAGAGAGAGAGAGAGAGAGACCAGGCTGAGGGGAATGAGGTACTCGTTTACTACGGACAAAGATGGACACTCCCAATCATCAACAAGCAGAGACAAAGTCACAACCTTGTTGCTCTGCCAAACCACACCACATGTCCACCTCATAAATCACATTCATTATACCTCACTCCAAAAGCCAAAATGGGGGCAGTGGCCTACAATAGTTTAATCTTGATACAGAGTTGCAGACCTGACAGAATAGTCGAGAGGCTTAGGACATGAGATGGGCCTAGTTAGATAGCATGAAAATAGGTATGGCGTATAGGTTCAGTTTATACCAGAGATAAATATAGACTCTATGCTGATAAATGAGGACAGAAGAGCACAGAGCATAGCTCAGTCGACACTTTTCTTTCATATCCAATCTCAAACCGTGTTCTGCTGTTTGGACACCGTGTAGGGCTGAGTTAGCTTAGAAACTGTACACTGTAAAACAGCTGTCATGGGCCTAGTCTGGAGAGACTCAGCCACCCGGAGGACTTTTCCCAAAACAGACGAGGCAAGGAAGCAGAACCGCACCGTCGCTGATCAGACGTGACAGGGTCGTGAACTCACAACCACGCTCACACACACACACACGCTCACACACACACACGCACACGCACACACACACACACACACACACACACACACACACACACACACACACACACACACACACACACACACACACACACACACACACACACACACACACACACTTCTCTCTCTTCCTCAGAGAGGTAACAGACCCTTCCACAGCGGCTGAGGCGGACAAAAGGGCATCGGTGCTCAAGCATGACTCACCCTGGCCTTTCCCCCAGCTAGCTAAGGAGGAGCTGAACCTTTGGATCCCTGTGTGCTCCCGGTTGGCAACACCGCTTGGTTACCCACAGAGATGAGCCCGGCGTGTGTGTGTGTGTGTGTGTGTGTGTGTGACTGTGACTAGCTGTCTCTGATTAAACTAGCGCTCCTCGCTAGCTAGCAACAGGCTGAGCCAACTCATCCCTGTCAATGGCATTCACAAAAACACTGTCTATCCATTCACGCATTGATTTCAGTCATTTATTTAACTTCACCTGCCTGAGATTGAAGCCCAGAGAAAATATTATTGAATGTATTCAAGTCAAGGGAGTGTGAATACACGGCGAGTGGCACTTGAATTTCAACACCGAAGTTTCTTGAAGGTCGAAGTTGCAGATGGCCCGAAGTGAGAAAGCTCAAAGTTGGAATTTTTGGCAGCACTTCACTTCACAGGCCTTGAGTGTGATTTCAGATCACTTTGTTGACACAACTACAGTAATGAAGGCTAATAAACAATTATGGTAACGACCCTAAACTATCCCAAACATGGAAACTGTCTTAAACTAGCCCAAATATGGAAACTAGTACATCCATCTGCCTTCCTCACTAAACTGTCAACCCAAAATATTCTGTGTACACCCGTAGATATATCTACTGTCTGTGTAGACACCTGGATATATCTACTGTCTGTGTACATCCGTAGATATATCTACTGTCTGTGTAGACACCTGGATATATCTACTGTCTGTGTACACCTGTAGATATATCTACTGTCTGTGTACACCCGTAGATATATCTACTGTCTGTGTACACCTGTAGATGTATCTACTGTCTGTGTACACCCGTAGATATATCTACTGTCTGTGTAGACACCTGGATATATCTACTGTCTGTGTACACCCGTAGATATATCTACTGTCTGTGTAGACACCTGGATATATCTACTGTCTGTGTACACCCGTAGATATATCTACTGTCTGTGTAGACACCTGGATATATCTACTGTCTGTGTACACCTGTAGATGTATCTACTGTCTGTGTACACCCGTAGATATATCTACTGTCTGTGTAGACACCTGGATATATCTACTGTCTGTGTACACCCGTAGATATATCTACTGTCTGTGTAGACGCCTGGATATATCTACTGTCTGTGTACACCTGTAGATATATCTACTGTCTGTGTAGACGCCTGGATATATCTACTGTCTGTGTACACCCGTAGATATATCTACTGTCTGTGTAGACGCCTGGATATATCTACTGTCTGTGTACACCCGTAGATATATCTACTGTCTGTGTACACCTGTAGATATATCTACTGTCTGTGTACACCTGTAGATATATCTACTGTCTGTGTACACCCGTAGATATATCTACTGTCTGTGTACACCCGTAGATATATCTACTGTCTGTGTAGACGCCTGGATATATCTACTGTCTGTGTACACCTGTAGATATATCTACTGTCTGTGTAGACACCTGGATATATCTACTGTCTGTGTAGACACCTGGATATATCTACTGTCTGTGTAGACACCTGGATATATCTACTGTCTGTGTACACCCGTAGATATATCTACTGTCTGTGTAGACGCCTGGATATATCTACTGTCTGTGTACACCGGTAGATATATCTACTGTCTGTGTAGACACCTGCACGGCCAATACAAGCCAAAAACATTCTCGGCTGCCTTCGCAAACTATGTGGCCATGTAATAGCCAATAGCATTTTCATATTTCATTCTAGACTGTTGAGGTGCAGTATAATGACCCAGGCTATCTTACTAAAGAGAAACAGCAGGCTGCCTGACCGGGCAACTTCAGTCAAATGAATAGAATGCTAAAGCTCCAGTGCTGGGTGACCAGGCAAGAGAAGTAACAGGCTGGGGTTCCAATGTTGGACTCTCAGTCGGAGCAGTGTAGGAGAGGCAAGGAGTCCGTTTTACAGAGGAGAGAGAGAGATAGAGCGAGAATGTGAGAATGAGAGGGGAAGACAGACAGACAGACAGACAGACAGACAGACAGACAGACAGACAGACAGACAGAGGTGGAAGCCATCTCCCTCACACAGCAGAGAGAGAAAGAGGACACTCCCACTGTTCATAAACACACACTAATGTCTCTCTCATCCACAAATAGGCTAGACAAACAAAGGCTGACACTCATCTCTATCTCTCTGTCTCACACACACACTGCTCAGAGCAGTGTATTATCTCTGTTCCAATCAGTGTGGTATCTGCCATGTGCCTCCCAGTGGGTGGGGCTCCTGTGGGAAGCACAGCCCTCAGCCACATCACGTTCTGCTGATCAAGCACTACCAACACTGACTGTGTGTGTGTGTGTGTGTGTGTGTGTGTGTGTGTGTGTGTGTGTGTGTGTGTGTGTGTGTGTGTGTGTGTGTGTGTGTGTGTGTGTGTGTGTTAGACAGGGGAGTGGGGTTGCAATATAATGTTAACCAATGAACTGCCGATGACGTTCAACTGTCCTTGCCATCATCAGAGCAAATCAACCAACACATAGACACTAGGACCACAAACAAAGTGTTGTTTGACAAGCAACCAATTGCTACACAGCACAACAAGCTACAGGTTCTGGTTTGTCCAGGGATGCCAGAACCATCCGTCGCTAACCCAGAAATAAACTCAACAGCAAAGATTAAAGAGAACAGAACTGATTCTTGATACAACGGGGAAGGCCGAAGCTGGCAAGAAGAGTAGAATCAACACTTCCAAAACTCGCAACGGGAAGCTAGAGTAACGGGGCTGTAGAGGAAAGTACAAGGCTAAACAGTAAGTCTAGCAGTTTCAAAACAGATACGGACCGTGTGTGCGTGTGTGTGTGTGTGTGTATGCTGCTACCTGCTGCCTGCCATGAAGCTGCAGGTTTATCAAAGCTTTCTTAGAGAAGCGGTTGCTAAGTAACCTACTTTCTGAGGAATGCCTCTATGGGAAGAAGAACTTCTATCTTTTGAACCCTTTTCTATACGGAATCTCTCTGCCTGCTAGTCTCTCCGCTAGTCATTCCAGCGTGTTGTCAGCTTCGTTACCAGCTAGAACCAGCGAGTGTGAGTTCGGCTGGGTTTGGTCCCAAGTCTCCTGCGCAACACAAGACTGTGTTAGCCCAACGAGCTAAAGCCCAGGCAAGGTTACTCATCACATGATCGTCGTTCGCCGAACCACCTCTGTCAAAAGTGTCTCTCACTGGTTGGTCCAACCCCCAGTATAGCTTCGATTTTATTATCAGTAAAAACCAGAAAAGCCCTCGTCGTTAGCTATAACCAGTGAGTAAGTGACCAGCTAGCTGGGTTTAAACCTAGGTCTCCGGCCCACCGCAAGACAGGTGAAGCCCAGGCTACAGTTTAGGCAGCACGGTTACTCATCATCACCTCCGTTACCCCAACGACTGTGTTAGCCTGGTGAGCTAAAGCCTCTGCTAAAGCTGTGTGTCCCTACCTGTGTGACCAGGGGCTCCAGCAGCCGCTCCACGGTCAGGGTGCGGATCTCCAGACTCTTGGGGTCCCACTTCAACAGGATGGGGGACGTAGCGGTGGTCATGGTCTCTGGCGGAGGAACAAACAGAGAGAGAAGTTGGAAAAACACACTTATTTGGTTAGAGGCAAAACTGATAGAGAGAGAGAGTATGCATAAGCTTGTTATTTCCGTGGCGAGGCATATTTCAAAGAATGCCCCGTTTATGTCTCCCTCTAGTCCTAGGCAGTGACACTTCATGCACCATAAACAGTAGTTTAAAAAGAGGGATGGATTAGAGAGTGTTAAACTTAATGGAGGAATTTGGTGGAGTTGCTTTAGAGGTTAATGTTTCCTTTTTGATGGGGAGAGACATAAACCAATTTCAGACAGAGGAGACTAGTGAGACGGTGTGGCAGGCGCCTCAAAACGCACTTGAAAGAGACACAAATCAACTCAACCCCGGTTCGGCCAATCTGCAATCCTGGGCATGGACCAGAGAGACTCTGCCATAGCCGCGGGAAGTCGTTTTGGGATGGGGTGCTGCGATGTAGACAGGACTAGCAGACCCAGTGCAATACTTTTGTGTTTACCAGCATTTACAACTCGAGGCTGAAAATTATCTGTACAAAACAGCTAAACTGATATCTGTGGAATATTTTTTTTTAAAACACTTGCTTGACAAATGTTTTCTAGTTTGAGATACTTATTTCTACGTGATAACTGAAATGGTCTAGTCATTCCATCTCCATTCAAGTAGACTATTACATTACATACATTGCCCCACATGGGAATTGAACCCACAACCCTAGCACTGCAAGCACCGTGCTCTGCCAACTGAGCCACGTCGTCACACCACAAGCCACTTGGCGTCTCAATGTACTCAATTACCATATTGTGCATTGTTTTTCTTCACGGTGATGGAAAGTGGACAGGTACAAACCGAGATGAACAACTTATGTACAATACAGTAATGTACATTTACATTGAGTGGTTGTTCTCCATGTTATTGGATCAAGAAAAAAGAAAAATAAATATATTTAATTTGACGATTAACTTTGCACCTTTTGATGTAAATGTTTGAGGACGGGGTTTTGTTATTTTTGGATACCATTAGAATGAGAGGGCAACAACTCTTACAATCCCAACTGTTGTTAATTATACAACTACCTTTTTCCTGACAAAGCAAGACGCTGAAAATCAATTGTTGCCCACACTACGGAAGTCTACGTCAGTCTGCTCATTCAAGTAAAGGGCCGGTGCACTACTTTAGTGGGGGAAAAAAATGAATTTAAATTCAGAAAAAAAAATCTGGTAAAAGCCCACTGATTGGTTTAAAGGGTTACTACACCACTCACATGTCCACCAGTGGAGGCTGCTGAGGGGAGGACAGCTCATAATAACGTCTGGAACGGAGCCATGAGCCCATTCTCCCCAATTAAGGTGCCACCAACCTCCTGTGATCGCCACCCTCAGCAGTTCAAAGATTCACATTAAAGACACTTCCATGTTAACTAGAATGCAAGAGTCTGAAACTCTGATTCTTTAATGATCATGTGTTGAAGTGTTTTATTAAGGCTTGAATGTGATTCAGGGACACCTCGCACTGTTTTGCCTCCTGCCTTCAAAACCTGATTGTCATTCAGAAGAGTGCGTTGGCCTAGATTTGTCTCTCAGTCTCTACCATTCCATTCGGCGGGGACCGAGAGCGAGCAAGTGGGATTCTGATGACTAAAGACACATGTGGGTACAAAGCTTGAGCAGTGGCTTTCAAGAGAATGGCTAATATATGCAGGTGTCTCTGATTAAAAGGCGGAAACACAGGCAAGGATCCATTTGGAAATATCATTATATATATATATATATATATATATATATAGAGAGAGAGAGAGAGAGAGAGAGAGTTCTGTCTGAAAAATACAGCAGTTTGGCTGAGGTGAGAAGTACGGAACTAAGTGGAATTCCAATGATCACCATTGAAAAAACCCTTAGGAGTATATATCTGAGGCGAGGTGAGAAGTACCACTCACATTTAAATTAAGTCAAATTCAAATCGTTTCTACTAGCAAATTACTGCACATTATGTCTGTAAGTTCAGATGTGACAAACTAATAAAATAGTTTAATTTATATAATTATCCACTGAAGATCACGTAGCGTAATTGGTTATAATAAGCTACCTAGAACTTCGATGAGTCCTACCACGCTATACACACATGCGGGCGTGGCCGTGCGCACACACACACACACACACACACACACACACTGACGAAGAGTCTAAACGCTGATATATGCTTGTGTAGAGGCCTCCTTCTATAGACTATACTATTGTCAGTAGGGTATCTGACTCACTGGGGTTATTTGGGGTCGATAGAGTCCACAGCAGAAGGATGGAGGGGGGCGGAGGAGGGCTGCCATTGCCATGGGGACGTGAAGCTAAACAACACTCCAGTTCAATGTTGCCAGCTGGGGCATGTGGGGGGGTCCAGTGCCTCTGGCTGGTGCAATTACTAGCCTAAATTAAGAATATTTCTAATATTATCAAGTGAACAAGAAACACATTTTATAATCTGCATTGTTAAAAGCCTAATGGAGTGGCTCTTTCAACACTGAAAGAGGAAAGATTTTGAAATGTTGTTGTAACTGCCAAACATACCTGTAGGCCTTTACAAACTCCTGGAATGAAACCAAAAAACCAAGTGTCCTTTGCAGTGAGGATGAGTTCAGACAGACTGTGCGCGCACACACACACACACACACACACACACACACACACACACACACACACACACACACACACACACGTACAGCAGTATAAAGTGTGCCCTCGCTGACATTTCTCTGACATTCGCTGACATTTGTGGAACAAACATCGGACGTAATGTATGTTTACAGCCGGGGAGAGGTTCATTAGGTGAAGCTAACTTAGAGAAAATGAATGTACTCACTCCTTCAGACGACTTTTCCCCTACAGTCGATGTCAACATACCCGCAAATATATATTTTTTTGTTGTTGCACCTAGTTCTCTACTAGCTTAGAACAACCATTGTAATAATTGATAGTACAGGGAACCACAAAAGCAGGAGAAAATAAGAAATACAGAACAAACGACAAGACCAGAAATGTATTTTTACCTGAAAATTACTGTTAGCTGGCAGCCAAAACAGAGCAACCAGAGTGATAATCAGTGTGACGCAAATGCCTCTAATTGCAAACTATGTCATTGATCAACTATGACAATACTCCGGAAAATAACTACTTGCTACTTAACAGACATCACTCAAATCTTGACCTCGGCTCCCATCTCTCTCACCGTGGGTGGCAACATTTCATACAGATAGACACATTCAAGTACAACTTACTACTGTGGAAGACAATGAACAATAATCATATGCCCTTCTGTAGAATTACTGACGGCTTTGGAAACTTAGGAAACGCCAAGGGGGCGTCTTTCTTTCTCTTCGTCTCCAGAAATATCCAGGAAGAGAGAAAGAGAAAAGTACCAACACCTGTATCTTACGCAACTGTTGACGCCATGGCAACAGCGAATAGAGAGCGGAGGTTGCCGATGGTTCCGTCCCAAATGGCACTCTATTCCAAATATAGTGCATTACGTTTGACCAGGGCCCTGGCTCTGGTTAAAAGTAGTGCACTATATAGGGAACAGGGTGCCATTTTGGGATGCACACATAGCCTAGGCTACACAATGCGCGACTTTGAAGTCATATCTAATGCTTGACTATGAGGTCTATATTAAATAATGAAAGAGGTTGCTATGAGATGGTAAGAAAAGTTATGAAGCGGAACAAAGGGGTGGAGATAGTGTTGAGCTAAAATAAGGATATTGAAGTTGAACTAAGGATGTATACCGAACAAAAGTATAAATGCAACATTCAACAATTTGACTTAGTTACAGTTCATATAAGGAAATCAGTCAAATTAAATTAATTAGGTCCCCTCTCTATGGATTTCTCATGACTGGGCAGGGGCACAGCCATGGGTGGGACTGGGAGAGCATAGGCCCACCTACTTGGGAGCCAGGCCCAGCCAATCAGCATGCCAATTGCACACTCCTTCAAAGCTTAAGACATCTGTGGCATTGTGTTGTGTGACAAACCGGCACATTTTAGAGTGGCCTTTTATTGTCCTCAGCACAGGGTGCACCTGTGTAATGATCATGCTGTTTAATCAGATTCCTGAAATGCCACACCTGTCAGGTGGATGGATTATCTCGGCAGAGTAGAAATGCTCACTAAAAGGGATGTAAACAATTTTGTGGCCAAAATTGGAGAGAAATAAACTTGTGCGTATGGAACATTTCTGGGATATTTTATATCACTTTACATTTGCGTTTATATTTTTGTTCAGTATATTTTATCTCTGGGCCCTAGGAGGTCTACAGTAGTGTTTTCTACAGAGTCTATCTACTGGATTTATTCTTGTAAATTGATACCAGTAAAATTAACAGTACAAAAAATATAAAGAAACACACACACACACACACACAAACAGGCACATACACCCCCCCACACACACACACACACAAACAGGCTCAGACCCCCCCTCCCACACACACACACACACATACACACACAAACAGTACAAAAGCGGCCAACCTCCACCTTTTCGAAACAATCATATTTCCGTTTCAGCTCTGAACACAACAACAATAGGAGAAGGACGATAATGACAACTGTTGGAGGTTAGGATGTGAATTTCAAAGTCTATTGTCACTGGAGCTGCCAATCATTTATGCCATGGTGGAGAGGGAATAATTATGATGCTCACACACACGCACATATTCTCCCCACAGAGAACAGGCCTAGAGAATGTCCTGCTGGCGACTGATGTGACGTAGATCATTGTTGGCAGTGGATGATGCCTCTGTAATGTCACAAAAAACGCCCCGTCAGTGGATGTATTCACATAATGCCTAGCTGCTATCAGATGAAGGCTACATGCTGCCAAGATGGCTGAAAGGCTGCAATGACTTCAATACAACACATTTGTTATTATCATTCCGACATCCAAGCCAACTCTTTGTATACGCTCTGTCTATCGCAATCTCTTTCTCTCTTTCTCTGTTTGTCTCTCTCTCTCTCTCTCTCTCTCTCTCTCCGGTCCCCCAACCGACCCTCTCGCTCTCTCTCTCTCTCTCTCTCTCTCTCTCTCGCTGCCAAGATGACTAACCACTGCCATGCTTTTGTGATTTTCAAAACTGAGAAGTATTGTTCACACAAACAGCAGGTGTTGACAGCAAAAGAACGAGCCAAGAAGGAGCGAAGCATATTTTCTATTGAATTGCCTTGGCTGACTCACAGGAAATATCTTTAAAAAAATATCTGCAGAGGGAAGAGTGTGAAATTACAGTTGATGGTTATACCCAGTTACTCTTATTGATAGTTATGTGGATATAACATTTCAAATGTAATGTAACCCTTAATTCACTCAATATTTACCCAATACCTGTTAAACATTGTAACCTAAGATGCATATTGACTGCATCTAGGGTATAGCGCAAGGTTAAATTGAGATCCTCAGTTAAGTGGTTAACTGATTTTTGTACTCTGTCGTTCTTGGGTAGGCGGAGGGAGTCTGGAAGGGCATCTAGGAATCTTTGGGTTTTCCGAGAAATTATAGCACGGCTTTTGATGCTCCTTGGTTGCTGTCTGAGTAGATTATTTGTTGCGATTGCAAACGTAATGAAAAGGTGGTCCGATAGTCCAGGATTATGAGGAAAAACATTAAGATCCACAACATTTATTCCATGGGACAAAACTAGGTCCAGAGTATGACTGTGGCAGTGAGTAGGTCCGGAGACATGTTGGACAAAACCGAAGTCGATGATGGCTCCGAAATACTTTTTGAATGGGTCTGTGGACTTTTCCATGTGAATATTGACGTCACCAAAAATTTGAATATTATCTGCCATGACTAAAAGGTCCAAGAATTCTGGGAACTCTGTGAGGAACGCTGTGGCCCAGGAGGCCGCTGTAAAAAGTAGCTATAAAAAGTGATCGAGTAGGCTGCATAGATTTCATGACTAGAAGCTCAAAAAACAACAACGCAGTCATTTATTTTTTAGTCAATTGAAATTTGCTGACATAAATGTTAGCAACACCTCCACCTTTGAGGGATGCGCAGGGGATATGGTCACTAGTGTAACCAGGAGGAGATGGCCTCATTTAACACAGTAAATTCATCAGGCTTGAGCCATGTTTCAGTCAGGCCAATCACATCAAGATTATGATCAGTGATTAGTTCATTGACTATGACTTCCTTGGAGGTGAGGTATCTAACATTAAGTAACCATATTTTGAGATGTGAGAGATCACAATCTCTTTCAATAATGACAGGAATGGAGGAGGTCTTTATCCCAGTGAGATTGCTAAAGCAAACACCGCAATGTTTTGTTTTGATCAACCTAGATCGAGGCACAGACACGGTCTCAATGGGGATAGCTGCGCTGACTACACTGACTTTGCTAGTGGCAGACTCCACTATGCTGGCAGGGTGGCTAACAGCCTGCTGATGGTCATAGACCGTAATGGTTATGGACGGTTATGTGGATATAACATTTTAAATGTAATGCAACCCTCAAATCCCCAAGAGGTGTAGGATCTTAATTTGAGCCAGATTGCTACAGCAGGAAAATAATCCTGCAGAAACAAGAAAAAATGAATAATTATGTGGATTCTAATTAATGGACATTTTTTTGCAGGGGTTAATACATTTATCGGGTTGATAAATATGACCTTTTAAAGTGAAAATTACAAACTTTAGAAGCCTTTTTAAACTTTGAATACACCACAAGTTCGCATATCTTTGCAGGAAACTTCTCAGCAACAAAAGTGTGATCAAATTAAGATCCTACACCTGTATCTACACCTCTTAAAACAATGAAACCTAAGACTATTATTGTAGAGCAAATATGTACACACACACACACACACACACACACACACACACACACACACACACACACACACACACACACACACACACACACACACACACACACACACACACACACACACACAGGCTTGTGCTGGGTCTTTGACAGTGAAGCAGAGCAGTGTATGTGGAGCACAGCGCCCCAGTCAGTCAAATCATTTACTATTCCACTTTTCTAATGAGCTACAACTCATGTTCAAACGAGTCACGCGAGTGGAGAACAGTAGAGGAGAAAGAGAGGCACAAAGAGAGAGAGAGATTGTGTGTATGTGTGCGTGTGAGATAGAGAGAGGGACACACAGAGTACAAGAGAAAGACAGAGAGATAAATAAAAAAAGAGAGAACCTGAGGTCTGTCTAGCAGGCAAGCACGTGTCTCGGCCCCGCAGCCCTTCCTTAAAGCAACCACACGTGTACAAACAACAAACAACAAGTAAACAAACAGAAATAGAAACACATGCAGAGGGAATTTAGTTCATGCCATTCTAATTCAATCAGTTCAAGTGATGAATTCAAACTCAAATCATGAACTGAAAAGTGGCCATTACTTTCAGAGAGAGAGAGAGAGAGAGAGAGAGAGAGAGAGAGAGAGAGAGAGAGAGAGAGAGAGAGAGAGAGAGAGAGAGAGAGATTAACTCCAAAAAGTTCTGGGACACTGTAAAGTCCATGGAGGATAAGAGCACCTCCTCCCAGCTGCCCACTGCACTGAGGCTAGGAAACACTGTCACCACTGATAAATCCACGATAATTGAGAATTTCAATAAGCATTTCTCTACGGCTGGCCATGCTTCCACCTGGCTACCCCTACCCCGGTCAACAGCCCTGCACCCCCCACAGCAACTTGCCCAAGCCTCCTCATTTCTCCTTCACCCAAATCCAGCTAGCTGATGTTCTGAAAGACCTGCAATCTCTGGACTCCTACAAATGGACGAGACAATCTGGACCCTCTCTTTCTAAAATTGTTGCAAACCCCTATTACTAGCCTGTTCAACCTCTCTTTCGTATCGTCTGAGATCCCCAAAGATTGGAAACCTCTTCAAAGGTGGAGACACTCTAGAGCCAAACTGCTACAGACCTATATCTATCCTACCCTGCCTTTCTAAGGTCTTTGAAAGCCAAGTTAATTAACAAACAGATCACCGACCATTTCGAATCCCACCGCACCATCTCTGCTATGCAATCTGGTTTCCGAGCTGGTCATGGGTGCACCCTAGCCACGCTCAAGGTCCTAAATTATATCATAACCTCCATCGATAAGAGACAACACTGTGCAGCTGTATTCATCGACCGGGCCAAGGCTTTCGACTCTGTCAATCACCACATTTTTATCGGCAGACTCAACAGCCTTGGTTTCTCAAATGACTGACTCGCCAGGTTCACCAACTACTTCTCAAACAGAGTTCAGTGTGTCAAATCTGAGGGCCTATTGTCCGGAACTCTGGCAGTCTCTATGGGGGAATGAGGAATGAGGAATGAAAATTATGTGGACATATTGAAGCAACATCTCAAGACATCAGTCAGGAAGTTAAAGCTTGGTCGCAAATGGGTCTTCCAAATGGACAATGACCCCAAGCATACTTCCAAAGTTGTGGCAAATTGCCTTAAGGACAACAAAGTCAAGGTATAGGAGTGGCCATCACAAAGCCCCGACCTCAAACATATAGAAAATCTGTCGGCAGAACTGAAAAGGCGTGTGCGAGCAAGGAGGGCTACAAACCTGACACAGTTACACCAGCTCTGTCGGAATATGCCAAAATTCACCCAACTTATTGTGGGAAGGTTGTGGAAGGCTACCCAAAATGTTTGACCGAAGTTAAACAATTTAAAGACAATGCTACCAAATACTAATTGAGTGTAGGTAAACTTCTGACCCACTGATGAAAGAAATAAAAGCTGAAAGAAATAATTATTTCTACTATTATTCTTACATTTCACATTTTTAAAATAAAGTGGTGATCCTAATTGACCTAAGACAGGGAATTTTTACTACGATTAAATGTCAGAAATTCCTCCTTTGGCAACCTTTCCTTCCAGTTCTCTGCTGCAAATGACTGGAACAAATTGCAAAAATACATGAAGTTGGAGACTCCCTCATTAGCTTTAAGCATCAGCTGTTAGAGCAGCTCACAGATCACTGCACCTGTACATAGCCCATCTGTAAATAGTCCATCCAACTACCTCATCTCCATACTGTTATTTATTTTGCTCCTTTGCACCCCAGTATCTCTACTTGCACATTCATCTTCTGCACATCTATCACTCCAGTGTTTAATTGCTAAATTGTAATTATTTCGCCACTATGGCCTATTTATTGCCTTTACCTCCCTTATCCTACCTCATTTGCACCTACTGTATATAGACTTTCCTATTGTATTATTGACTGTATGTTTGTTTATTCCATGTGTAACTCTGTGTTGTTGTTTGGGTCGCACTGTTTTGCTTCATCTTGAGAACTTGTTCTCAACTGGCCTACCTGGTTAAATAAAGGTGAAATAAAAAAATAATTTTAAAAAATGAGAGAGCGTTTTTGTGTCCTCTCCAGCTCATTGGTCTGATGGTGGCAGAGGAGATGATTAGAAACAAAGACAGAGACACAGAGAGAGAGAGGGACAGAGAGAGAGAGAGGGACAGAGAGAGAGGGAGAGAGAGAGAGGGACACAGAGAGAGAGAGGGACAGAGAGAGAGAGGGGGATAGAGAGAGAGAGAGGGACACAGGGAGAGAGAGGGACACAGGGAGAGAGAGAGAGAGAGGGAGGGACAGACAGAGGGAGAGGGACACAGAGAGAGAGAGGGACAGAGAGAGAGAGAGGGACACAGAGAGAGAGAGGGACACAGAGAGAGAGAGGGACAGAGAGAGAGAGGGACAGAGAGAGAGGGAGAGAGAGAGAGAGAGAGGGACACAGAGAGAGAGAGGGACACAGCGAGAGGGACAGACAGAGGGAGAGTGACACACAGAGAGAGAGGGACACAGAGAGAGAGAGAGACAGAGAGAGGGACAGATAGAGAGAGAGGGACACAGAGAGAGAGAGAGAGAGAGAGGGACACAGAGAGAGACAGAGCGGGACAGACACAGGGAGAGTGACACAGAGAGAGAGAGGAACACAGAGAGACAGAGAGGGACAGACAGAGAGAGGGACAGACAGAGGGAGAGGGACACAGAGAGAGAGAGGGACAGAGAGCGAGAGAGAGAGAGAGAGGGACAGACAGAGAGAGGGACACAGAGAGAGAGAGGGACACAGCGAGAGGGACAGACAGAGGGAGAGTGACACACAGAGAGAGAGGAACACAGCGAGAGAGAGAGGGACACAGAGAGTGAGAGGGACACAGAGAGAGAGAGAAAGAGAGAGGGCACAATCAGCCCTGAACTGCAGTAACCCTCACTCCTTCACTCTACTGAGAGAACTGTAGAGAGGAGAGAGAAGACACACACCTGCTGCCGTCAGGTCAGGGTCTTCTCTTCGATGGGTTTACCCTGCTCTGGCTCAGAGAGAAGTGCTCAGCTCAAATAACGGTTTCCTCTCGTCTCCTACTCTTTACTCTCTCCTCTCTACGCTGCACCTAAAGAGAGTATGTGTGTGTGTATGCGTATGAGTCTGTGTGTTCGCACGTGTGTGAATCCATGTCAAATGCCAATACAGATGTACAATCTTAATTTGAGCCAGTTTGATGACAGCAGAAAAAATAACCCCGCAGCAACAGGACATGTGAATTATAATTTATGGACATTTTGGTAGAGGTCGATACATCTTTCGAAAAGCAAGTCTGACATTCTAAAATCTAAATGACAAACTTTAGAATCCTTTTTAAAACTCAAACATACTAAAAGTTTGCATTTCCTGCTGTTCAGGAAATTCTCGGTAACAAAAGAGTAATCAAAATAAGATCGTACATCTGTGTGTGTGTGCATACGTGCGTAAGAGCGTGCATGAGTGTGCAACTGTACTGTATTCGAGAGTAGCCTACCTTAATGAGCTTCTGCATGTATCTGAGAAATCCGAGAATATTTGGTGAGAGCGCGAGCGTGGAGCTAATCTGAGCTTTTTTTCAAAAATGTGTTGTGCTTTCTTTGCTATTTAAATCCCCCTGAAACCCAAAAGGATAGAATGACCCATTTTACAGTTCCCCAAATTGCGTCTCACTGCTAAATCTTATGAAACATGGCTGCCCCGGAGCAGTGTGGATTAGACAGAAGATTAAGTACCAGTGAAGAGAAGAGGGGTAAACATTGTGTAGTTTGTACACACGGAAAAACGTGTGTGCTCGCACACATGCTGAAACACACACACACACACTGTGTACAGACATATTCAAATAAACTGCTCACGTACAGTGGGGCAAAAAAAGTATTTAGTCAGCCACCAATTGTGCAAAATCCTACAATGTGATTTTCTGGATTTTTTTTTCTCATTTTGTCTGTCATAGTTGAAGTGTACCGATGATGAAAACTACAGGCCTCTCTCATCTTTTTAAGTGGGAGAACTTGCACAATTGGTGGCTGACTAAATACTTTTTTGCCCCACTGTATGTTCTCTCACAAAAAATATCCAATATATACAGCAGCAGGTGTGTGTGTCTTCTCTCTCCTCTCTACAGTTCTCTCAGTAGAGTGAAGGGGTGAGGGTTACTCCAGTGTGAGGGTTGCAGGTTTTGGGCTATGATATTTGTGCATCTAACTTTCTCACTCATTATTATTCGCGATTCATTCAGGATGATCCGTAATCACGGTAGCATCCACATGAACGTGGAAGTGTTTAGAAACATATTCTATTCTTATTTACAGTAAAAGTGACTCCAAAATGACACAATCAATTATTTACCATTCATTTCTATTGGTCAACAAAATCATCTGAAACACAACCAAAACAAACTGAAAATGCATCCAAAATGTTTGTAGAGTCACGAGCTTGATGTAATAATTGGGTGCCATGAATATGGGCCCAAATACTACACTTTTCACGACTTAAATACACATGGGTTTGTCCTTGTATTTTTGGTCCCTTAAAACGGGCGAGACTACGTACCAAAAGTGCTGCAATTATTAAACGGTTCACCCAATACGGATGAGAATACATTCAAATTAAAGATGACAGTCTGTACTTTTACAGTAGGGTCATTGTATCATTTCAAATCCCCAAAAGCTGAAGTTCAGAGCCAAAACAACAACAACAATGCTGTCACTGCCCTAATACTTTTGGAGCTCGCTGTATGTTTTATTAACACGGTGAAAAGTGTTGTTTTACAGGTTCACTTTAGGCTAAGCTAGTTTCAGCATTGCAAGAGGGCTTCTCTACACACATGCAGACAATGAAGGCACGCACACACACACACACACACACACAGTGTCATTCACAAACCCTCTGGCTGACACCTCTCTTGGCTCATCTGTGGGTGTGTCCTAAAATGGCACCGTATTCTCTACATAGTGCACAGCTTTTGACCAGAGGCTTACGGGCCTTGGTCAAAATTAGAGTACTATATGTGGAATAGTATGTGGTTCGGGACGGGCCATGTGTCAGAGCAGTTTTTACCCTGGCCCTGGTGTTGAATGTAGCACGGCTGTGTGAGCGTGCCACTGCGAAGAGGTGCGGAGAAGAAGGACGTGACTGAGAACATTACTGGGATGTTAGTTATTTACACACACACACACACACACACACACACACCACAACCACCACCGCAGATAATGAAAATGTGTCAAATACCACTTTTTTACAAACATAGACACACATGGACACACAAACACACACACACACACTTACCTGGCTGGCTGGGGTAATTCCTATACCGTTACGTTAACAGTTGTCTCGCTTACAATCAGCTCTATTTTCTAAAGGAGTGACGACTTCAGCGCAACCTCAGCTAATGATACTGTTTAATGAGCAACGACCAACAAGCGGTGAGAAAATATCCCACATGAGGCGACAAATCGCTGACTTGTGAAAAACAACAGCAGGGGAGCCAACCAATGAGGTGTCTCTGTGTATTGGGTTCAGCCTTAACCTCGATGTGTGTCCCAAATGGCGTCCTACTCATATAGTGCGCTACTTTTCACCAGAGCCCTATGGGCCCGGGTCAGAAGTGGTGCACTCTAAAGGAAAGAGGGTGCCGTGTAGGACGCAGCCCTAGTTTAGCAGAGCTGCCTGGCCCTTTGTAGCTGGTTTGTGTTTTCCACTGTCAGCCTTTGTCCTGTTCCAGAATCTCTCACAGAAATGTGACTGGCGTTGTTGTGTCTACCGCTCCCATCCCTATGCTCTGCTCCCCTCCCTCTATCCATCTCTCTTGTTCTCTCCTCCTTCCCTCTCTCTCACCCCTCTGCTCCACTCTCTCTGCCTCCCTCCCTCCAAACACTGTTCTGTTTAGATCCACTAATATGCCATGGACATTGCATGCAGCTAAAGAGGTTGGATGAAAAAGAGAGAGAGAGAGAGAGAGAGAGAGAGAGAGAGAGAGAGAGAGAGAGAGAGAGAGAGAGCACTAAATTGCTGCCTGCCATAAAATGAGGGACAGTGCACATGTCCTCCACGGCATTGTTGTTGTTATTGCTCAATGTATGGTTATTTTAACCTTTGATTATCGTTGTTAGTGTTGTCCCATTGACAGTCTTGATTATTATTTTAACTATGTTCATATCGTAAATGTATCACTTAATCTCCTAAGTAAGCTTTGGCAACATGTACATTGTTACGTCATGTCAATAAGGCAGATTTAAATGAATTGAGAGCGAGGAGAGACAGAGAGTAAGACACAGAGGGTAAGACACAGAGAGTAAGACACAGAGAGCAAGACACAGAGAGTAAGAGAGGTGTGTGGATGTTTGTCTTTACTTGGTGATTCCCCTTAGGCTTCATTCTAGCTGGGGAGATAATAAGTGAGAATTAACACACACTCTTCAGTCTCTAGGAGCGAAAGAATCCCAGCATGCCATCTGCCCCAGGAGACAGCCACAGTCTCTGTCTCTCCATCTCGCTGTCTCGCTCTCCCTCCCTCTCCCCTCTCCCTCCCTCCCTTTTCCTCTCCCTCCCTCTCCCCTCTCTCTCTCTCTCTCTCTCTCCCTCCCTCCCTCTCCCTCCCTTTTCCTCTCCCTCTCTTTTCCTCTCCCTCTCCCTATACTCTCTTTCTTCTCTCCTATTTCTCTTTATTAACCCTTAATGCTGGTACTATGTCATGTCAAGAGACATGATCCAGCATAGTCAACGCACCCCCTCCCAATCACCTTCTAGTTTCAGCTACCTCAAATCGCCCTATCCCATCTTTTCATTATGACACAGTGGACCTCTGGCCCGAGCACAGCACAACAAATAAAACGATCCGTGTAAAACAAATTGTTGAAGTTAAATCCACAAAAAGCACCGTTCAATCACTCCATCTCCTGCCAAGATGAATAAACTCTTGTTTGCAGAGCTCCTGAAACACCGAGTCCTCTCTAGCCTAAAGAGAAAGAGAAGCAATTGTCCGGTGCTACTGCTTGTCAAGGGCAACATCTAGTTTGCAAATGGCCTTGCCTCCAGTGAGGGTAAAGATAGAGATGATTGTGTTCAGCTGGATGTCTGTGTCTCACAGATGTAGCCAACGGGGGTGACCGCCATGTGCCAACTGGGCCTGCAGCGTCTGCCAGCGTCGTCATCGCGTGCCCTTGCCAGCCACTGCCAACAACCAAAGCAAATTAACATTGGAATTAGTCCGAGTCAATGACGTGCTGTCACTAAATTCCAGCCCCGGCCACGACGTTTCCATCCAATGTCACCATTCCCACATTGAGATTTGACGCAGTCAGGGGTAAACAGTCTTGAGTAGGCGTGACATCGTATGGATATGATAAGCTGAACAAGCAGACATCGTGTAGAAATCAAGAGCGAGAGAGGAACCTCGCAGTTCTTATGTTGTTGTCGATGATGCTATTTGTGGCCTTATTTTGATTTGTTAATCATGCACGATTCATAATCCCTTTAACATATGCACCTCTGCAGGGGCAGAGTGGGACCTGAAATAGGCCAGGTTTTTCCCTGACATACCAGCCCTTTTTAAAAAATGTTTTACCAATTTCCTGTTGTACTCAGAGGAATGTTCTACTGTCGTGATGACATGACTGTTGTAGGGGAAGAAGAATCAGAAGAACTTAGTACCAGGAGGACCATGCATCACCACCAGCATCAATCCAACACCTCCTACATGATGTCATCCTCGCCATTAGGGATAGTCACAGGTATTAGAATATTTGAATATCCAAACGGACATAAGTATTCGATTATTTGTGAAAGTATTCATTTTGGAGAAGAAAAAAAAAGATGGGCCTATTTGAATGAAAATGCTTTGTCTACGATTAAATGGTCTATGTGACATTGCTACATTTTTGTAAAACAACAGTTTTAGGAGTTATCATCCCTTACTGGAAAACGTATTGACAACACGTGGAGCATGTATTGACTACTGAGATCCACAGACACAAACAGCGGAGGCAGCCCTAGGTGTTAATCCACTGATAGATACCTCATCAGGCATACTGGACCTGCATCAAACCACAGCGGTTGACAAATCAACGCCATCATCACCTCTCCAACAACCAACACTTGGCTTCAGTACCAAGCGGCTCTGGCACTGAATCTAACTGTGCTCCTTAGCAAACTGTCATGGCAAATGGCCTAGTCAACAGGACCTCTCAATGAGCAGCTAGGCAAAATCTCCTGGCCAGGGGCCGTATGTATGAACTGATCCTAGATCTGCACTCTGACTTTGAGACGCTTTGTTAATACGGGCCCAGGTCTTTATGGCGAACGAGACTTGATCTCAATGGGACTAACGTTGATAAATAAAGTGTATGAAACCAAATACAAACTATGGGCCCTGGTCAAAAGTAGTGTATTTATATAGGGAATAGTGTGCCATTTTGGATGCATGCATTTTCAGCGTGGAGCACAGATGTCCACAAAGCCCTAGCTCCGCGTCCGTCAACACAACAGTTGCATAACAGTGACACAACGACATTGACCTTGTCATTACGCCCAACGAGACAGAGATCAACAGCCAGGGATAATGATGACTAAGACCATTCCCAGAGCTACACTAAGCCACCACCCACCCACACACGTGGTCTGAGTCAATGTCAATAGACTCTCCATTGCATTCACCCAGAGGGCTCTCCATTGCATTCATCAAGGACACTCAAGTAGGGCCATTTCCATAATCAAGGCTCCACTGCCTATACTGTATTTTCCCTCAGTGAGTGAATTAACCTGGCTTCCCCATGGTCGTTTCCTGTACAGAACTTTTAACATCTAGACAGTAACTTGTATTTTCAGGAAGCTATATGTGGTTCATCCGGGAATCAAACCCACAACCATGGGGTTTGTTCAGCAAGGGTACAACCTCCGATAACAAACCTTTCTGAAATGTAGGATAGCGAATCATGTCAGCAGTAGTGGTGCTGACAGAGATGGTCGCCTCGCTTAGGAAAGTCCTTAGGAAACGCAGTATGCAGCAATTTGTTTTTTAATATATTATTTCTTACATTGTTAGCCCAGAAAATCTTAAGTGTTATTGCATACAGCCGGGAAATAACTATTGGATATAAGAGTGACGTCAACTTACCAACATTACAACCAGGAATATGACTTTCCCGAAGCGGATCCTTTGTTCGGACCTCCACCCTGGACATTGGATCTAATCCCAGAGGCCGACCCAAAACAACTTTGTCGCCGCAGGAGAGGCAGAGGGAGCGGCCTCCTGATCAGACTTAGAAGGCGAGCACACCACCCGCCGTTTCCGAGCATATTAGTCGCCAATGTCCAGTCTCTAGACTACAAGGTGGACGAAATTAGGGCACGAGTTGCCTTCCAGAGAGACATCAGCGATTGTAACATACTCTGTTTCACGGAAACATGACTCACTCGGAATATGTTGTCAGAGTCGGTACAGCCACCTGGTTTCTTCAAGCGTCGCGCCGACAGAAACAAACATCTCTCTGGTAAGAAGAAGGGGCGAGGGTGTATGCCTCATGATTAACGACACATGGTGTAACAATAACAACATACAGGAACTCAAGTCCTTTTGTTCACCTGACCTAGAATTCCTTACAATCAAATAATGACTGCATTATCTCCCAAGAGAATTCTCTTCGATTATAGTCACAGCATTGTATGTCACCCCCCAAGCAGATACCACGATGGCCTGGAAAGAACTTCACTGGACTCTATGTAAACTGGAAACCATATATCCTGAGGCTGCATTTATTGTAGCTGGTGATTTCAACAAAGCTAATTTGAGAACAAGGCTACCTATATTCTACCAGCACATTGACTGTTGCCCGCTCGAGCAAAACACTGGACCCACTGCCACTCTAACTTCCACGATGCATACAAGGCCCCACCCCGCCCTCCCTTCGGCAAATCTGACCACGACTCCATCTTGCTCGTACTGTCCTATTGGCAGAAACTCAAACAGGATGTAACAGTGACTAGAACCATTCAACGCTGTTCTGACCAATCGGAATCCATGCTTCAAGATTGTTTTGTTCACGTGGATTGGAAAATGTTACGGGAGCCTTAGACAATAACATTGATTTAAACGCTGACTCGATGAGTGAGTTTTTTAGGAAGTGCATTAGAGATGTTGTACACACTGTGACTATTAAAACCTACCCCAACCAGAAACTGTGGATAGACAGCGGCATTCCCGCAAAACTGAAAGCGCGAACCACCACATTCAATCATGGAAAGAGGTCAGGAATATGGCCGAATATAAACCGCGTAGTTATTCCCTCAGCAAGGCAATCAAACAAGCGAAAGAGTCGCAATTCAAGGAGTCGCAATTCAAAGGCCCAGACACAAGACGTACAGTGGGGAGAAGAAGTATTTGACACACATCCAATTTTGCAGGTTTTGCTACTTACAAAGCATGTAGAGGTCTGTAATTTTTAAATCACATTGTATGATTTTTAAGTAATTAATTTGCATTTTATTGCATGACATAAGTATTTGATACATCAGAAAAGCAGAACTTAATATTTGGTACAGAAACCTTTGTTTGCAATTACAGAGATCATACGTTTCCTGTAGTTCCTGACCAGGTTTGCAGACACTGCCGCAGGGATTTTGGCCCACTCCATACAGACCTTCTCCAGATCCTTCAGGTTTCGGGGCTGTCGATGCCCCACGAGGTGAGATCTTGCATGGAGCCCCAGACCGAGGGTGATTGACCATCATCTTGAACTTCTTCCATTTTCAAATAATTGCGCCAACAGTTGTTGCCTTCTCACCAAGCTGCTTGTCTATTGTCCTGCAGCCCATCCCAGCCTTGTGCAGGTCTACAATTTTACAATTTTATCCCAGCTCTCTGGTCTTGGCCATTGTGGAGAGGTTGGAGTCTGTTTGATTGAGTGTGTGGACAGGTGTCTTTTATACAGGTAACAAGTTCAAACAGGTGCAGTTAATACAGGTAATGAGTGGAGAAATAACATTTGATTTGATAATCTCAATAGCAGCAGGAAACATCTGTAACATCTGACATTCGTTCCATATTTGCTTACTGGTGTTGCCAGTGCCACAGTCAAACCCACTGAGCTTTTGGGACCATGCAGTTACAGTGGCAGAACTATATAAATATTAGGTCTACAAATATACACTTTGTATACAGTTGAAGTCGGAAGTTTACATACACTTAGGTTGGAGTCATTAAAACTAGTTTTTCAACCACTACACAGATTTCTTGTTAACAAACTATAGTTTTGGCAAGATGGTTAAGATATCTACTTTGTGCATGACACAAGTAATTTTTCCAACAATTGTTTACAGACAGATTAATTCACTGTATCACAATTACAGTGGGTCAGAAGTTTACATACCCTAAGTTGACGGTGCCTTTAAACAGCTTGGAAAATTCCACAAAATAATGTCATCAATTTAGAAGCTTCTGATAGGCTAATTGACATCATTTGAGTCCATTAGAGGTGTACCTGTGGATGTATTTCAAGGCCTACCTTCAAACTCAATGCCTCTTTGCTTGACATCATGGGAAAATCAAAAGAATTGTAGACCTCCACAAGTCTGCTTCATCCTTGGGAGCAATTTCCAAAAGCTCTGACGAAGGCCGTGTAGCCGATACGTAAGCTTATTAAAGATCAGGGATACTATCAAGAGTAGTGTGCGGTTTCCTTTTTCCTTCATCTTGTTCAGCTCTTACCATGCACCTGCAAAAAAGATTGCTCAGATGTGTGAGTGCCTTTCGAATGTCAAACGCCTGAAGGTACCACATTCATGTGTACAAACAATAGTACACAAGTACAAACACCATGGGACCACAGAGCCATCATACCGCTCAGGAAGGAGACGCGTTCTGTCTCCTAGAGATGAACGTACTTTGGTGCGAAAAGTGCAAATCAATCCCAGAACAACAGAAAAGGACATTGTGAAGATGCTGGAGGAAACAGGTACAAAAGTATCTAAATCCACAGTAAAACGAGTCCTATATCAACATAACCTGAAAGGCCGCTCAGCAAGGAAGAAGCCACTGCTCCAAAACTTCCATAAATAAGCCAGACTACAGTAAGCAAATGCACATGGGGATAAAGATCGTACTTTTTGGAGAAATGTCCTCTGGTCTGATGTAACAAAAATAGAACTGTTTGGCCATAACGACCATCGTAATGTTTGGAGGAAAAAGGGGGAGGCTTGCAAGCCGAAGAAAACCATCCCAACTGTGACGCATGGGGATGGCAGCATCATGTTGTGGGGGTGCTTTGCTGAAGGAAGGACTGGTGCACTTCACAAAATAGATGGCATCATGAGGTAGGAAAATTACATGGATACATTGAAGCAACATCTCAAGACATCAGTAAGGATGTTAAAGCTTGGTCGATCTTCCAAAAGAACAATGACCCCAAGCATACTTCCAAAGTTGTGGCAAAATGACTTAAGGACAACAAATTCAAGGTATTGGAGTGGCCATCACAAAGCCCTGATCTCAATCCTATAGAAAATGTGTGGGCAGAATTGAAAAAGTGTTTGCGAGCAAGGAGGCCTTACAAACCTGACTCAATTACACCAGCTCTGTCAGGAGGAATGGGCCAAAATTCACCAAACTTATTGTGGGAAGCTTGTGGAAGGTTACCCAAAACATTTGACCCAAGTTAAACAATTTTAAAAGGCAATGCTGCCAAATAACTAATTGAGTGTATGTTCATTTCTGACCCACTGAGAATGTGATGAAAAGCTGAAATAAATAATTCTCTCTACTATCATTCTGACATTTCACATTCTTAAAATAAAGTGGTGATCCTAACTGACCTAAGACAGGGACTTTTTACTAGGATTAAATGTCAGGAATTGTGAAAAAACAGATTTTAAATGTATTTGGCTGATGTGTATGTAAACCTCCGACTTCAACTGTATGTGGTCCATGCAGGAATCAAACTCACAACCCTGGTGACGCCAGAAACATAGTTCAACCCACTAAGCAATTGGGACCATGTAGTTACACAACAGACGTTGATTGGGAGGCATCATGGCAGTACATGCTGTTCTGTTCTGTCAGGGTCATGTTGACATACAGGGATTAACTTCCCTAGAGTACTACTACTACTACTACTACTACTCTGTTTCCTGCTGCTATTGAGATTAACTCCACTACTACTCTGTTGCTGCTGCCCTCAATCGTAATACCCTGATACCATGCCGTTACTACTGTGATAAGCACACAGGGACGTAGTAGAAACAAGGTCAGACGCATGTGTCTGTTTGTTTCGATTTCTCTCCCTCCTGTGCATTTGGTTCGATCAGAAAACAAAGGTGTGAATGACTCATCAAGGACAAATGAATTTAGCCTAGTCAGTTAGTGTATGAATTAAGAAGCTAGCCTACCAATTGTCATGGTCCAGTTTTTCGCAAAGGAGTCCTGTCCTGGAATGGATATGAAATGTCACGTTCAGATTGGGTTGCTAGGCTATGAGTGGCGTATATAGGCTTCATTCCACAAACATCTGGGTCCTGAGTGGTGAGTGCTGGACTTGGCGTCCCACAGAGCAATGAGTTGCTTAGGGAGACAGCTTCAATACAGTTAGATGACAGGAAGTCTCTCCAGCCAAATCTGGGATAATGTTAAAGCAGCTCTGCGTGTTGGGACTGGGAGACCTGCCTGCCGTCGCCACAGAAACCTCATCGCGGCCTCATGTAGTGGGCTTTATTGGAGCTCCCATGAAGGGGTTTCTGATAGCTCTTAACTTCCCATGGCCAGATATGCTTTCTCATTGTGCCAAACCAAAACCTACACTTTTGATGAGCATGCTACTGCACTCTTCTGGCGCAAATAAGACCCGGGTTCAAACTCCCAGCGTCAGTCACTCTGCCTGCTGTTCACTAGAGCTATGATATAGGCCTACTAATGTCATGGTGACTGGCCACAGCCATGGCAGGTTCCGTTCACACTCCCGGTGAGTTTACACTTTCAGCGAGATATAAGTAGCGTAGCACCCAGTATTATCGGCATACTCAACAGTGTTTAAGAAATATATTACCTTCAACAGAGTTATCTTGTGATCAAGCAATCGATGTTTTGTGATTATTGGTGTCGTAAAACTGCTAGCTAACGGGTTAACAATTAGCATGTTTGACATTTCAGTAGAAATACTACTACCATCAGATTTTTGATAAACGGTTTAGCAAAACAATACGTCCACCTTACTATTTTGTTCAATTACAAGATATATCCGTTTAATTTTGTTCAAAAAAGGGACACCAACCTCGTATCTATTGTTTACTAAAAGTTGACTAGTTGGCTAGCCTTCCAGTAAAACAAATGACTTGCCTGTCAACTTTTCATTGTGTATCCCGGTGCGCCCTCCTGTAGACTCTTAAAAATGGTTCTTCGCCAACATCTTCTTCAGTGTTGTAACCAAAAAAAAATCCCATTATTTGTTTTACAGATTGATTTTATGTTTCGAGAAAGTAGATAACAGTTTAATACTAACATATAAATGAGTATGAATAATTTAGGTAAAAAGTTGGATTTTAAATTATGTGTGGTCTGTCGCCAAGTCGAATTTTACAATATACACAGCGTGTCCCACAAAATGTGTATACATATAACTTTTTTGAAAACTCTCAAAACATAACTTAACTTACATAACCTGTCTAGGGCTGGGGTTCCGCTAGCAGAGCCAACAGCCAATGAAATTGCAGGGCGCCAAATACAAAGCAACAGAAATGTCATAAATCAAATTTCTCAAACATACAAGTATTAGGCACCATTTTAAAGATAAAATTCTCGATAATCCAGCCACAGTGTCTGATTTAAAAAATGCTTTACAGAGAAAGCTCCACAAACGATTATGTTAGGTCACCACCAAGTCACAGAAAAACCCAGCCAATTTTCCAGCCAAAGAGAGGAGTCACAAAAAGCAAAAATAGAGATAAAATTCATCACTAACCTTTGATGATCTTCATCAGATGACATTCATACGACTTCATGTTACACAATACATGTATGTTGTGTTCGATAAAGTGCATATTTATATCCAAAAATCTACTTTTACATTGGCGTGTTATGTTCAGTAGTTCCAAAACATGCTGTGATTTTGCAGAGAGCCACATCAATTCACAGAAATACTCATTATAAATGTTGATGAAATGCATGCATGGAACTTTAGATACACTTCTCCTTAACGCAACCGCTGTGTCAGATTTCCAAAAACATTTACGGAAAAAGCATACCCTGCAATAATCTGAGTACGGAGGGAGCTCAGAGCCCAAACCAGCCAAAACAAATATCCACCATGTTGCGCAGTCAACATTAGTCAGAAATAGCATTATAAATATTCACTTACCTTTGATGATCTTCATCAGAATGCACTCCCAGGGATCCCAGTTCCACAATAAATGTTTGATTTGTTCGATAAAGTTCATAATTTATGTCCAAATAGCTTCTTTTGTTAGGGCGTTTGGTAAACAAATCCAAACGCGCGTTCAGGTCCAGCCGAACGTCGGACGAAAAGTTCTAAACGTTATATTACTGGTCGTAGAAACATATCAAACTATATACAGAAGAGTTAAAAAACTACAAACCTCAGATTTCCCACTTCCTGTTTGGATTTTTTCTCAGGTTTCTGCCTGCCATATGAGTTCTGTTATACTCACAGACATCATTCAAACACTTGTAGAAACTTCAGAGTTTCCTCTGCCTCCTTACATCCAAAAGTGAAAATGCTGCCCCTATCCCAAAGAAGATAAACTGCAAGGAAAATCGGTGGTCAGCTAGCTAGAAGGGTGTCTTTAGTCGCAAAACGTACCGTTATTTTCCAGGCCATTTAAATGTTGAGCTCGAGGTGATTTAATCCTACAACCGCTAGAGAGTGTCCGAAGTTAGAGGAAGTTAGGATATATGAATAAAAAGCAGCTAAGAATATAAAGTGACTTACAGTGAGACTGTTCAATAATACTCAGTGTACTCAGAGTTAGGTAAATATAGAAGAGTATTTGGAGAGAGGGTTGAGGCAAATGTCAGATAGAGCACACTTTTGAAATATTGAAGGTGTGCTTACATAGATTAAATGTGCATTAAGGATTCTGTAACATTCAGAGAAAAGCCAGTCTAAAAATGTCCCTATCACTTCTCATTACAGGAGCTAATATGCTACCTCTGCAGTGGCCCAGATTCACAGGAGCAGGAGTGTGTGCTTGTGCATGTGTCATATGTGTGTGTACAGTACCAGTCAAAAGTTGACACACCTACTCATTCCAGGGTTTTTCTTTATTTTGACTGTTTTCTACATTGTAGAATACTAGTAAACACAAAACTATGAAATAACACATGTGTAATCATGTAGTAACCAAAAAAGTGTTAAACAGATCAAAACATATTTTATATTTGAGATTCTTGATGACAGTTTTGCACACTCTTGGCATTCTCTCAACCAGCTTCATGAGGTAGTCCCTGGAATGCATTTAAATGAAGAGGTGTGCCTTGTTAAAAGTTCATTTGTGGAATTTATTTCCTTCTTAACGCGTTTGAGCCAATCAGTTGTGTTGTGACATGGTAGTGGTCGTATACAGAAGATAGCCCTATTTGGTAAAAGATCAAGTCCAAATTATAGCAAGAACTTCTCGAATAAGCAAAGAGAAACAGTCCATCATTACTTTAAGAAATTAAGGTCAGTCATTCTGGAACATTTCACAGGATTTCAAGTCGCAAAAACCATCAAGCGCTATTATGATGACACTGGCTCTCATGAGGACCGCCATAGGAATGGAAGACCCAGAGTTACCTCTGCTTCAGAGGATAAGTTCATTAGAGGTACTAGCCTCAGATTGCAGTCCAAATAAAACAGACACATCTCAACATCAACTGTTTAGAGGAGATTGTGTGAATCAGGCCTTCATGGTTGAAATGCTACAAAGAAACCACTATTAAAGGACACCAATAAGAAGAAGAAGGCTTGGACCAAGAAACACGAGCAATGGACATTAGAACAGTGGAAATCTGTCCTTTGGTCTGATGAGTTCAAATTTGAGATTTTTGGTTCCAACCGCCATGTCTTTGTAAGATGCAGAGTAGGTGAAGTGATGATCTCCGCATGTGTGGTTCCCACCGTGAAGCATGGAGGAGGAGGTGTGATGGTGTGGGGTTGCTTTGCTGGTGACACTGTTTGTAACGGTTTTCTTCCGTTGAAGGAGAGGAGGACCAAAATGCAGCGTGGTTAGTGTTCAACATTTTTAATATAGACGATAAACGAGAACACTACAAAATACAAAACAACAAATGTGAAAACCGAAACAGTCCTATCTGGTGCATAGACACAAAGACAGAAGACAAAGATAACTAAGGCCAGGGCGTGACACTGTTAGTGATTTATTTAGAATTCAAGGCACACTAAACCAGCATGGCTACCACAGCAGTCTGCAGCAATATGCCATTCCATCTGGTTTGCGCTTAGAGGGACTATCATTTGTTTTTCAATAGGACAATGACCCAAAACACACCTCCAGGCTGTGTAAGGGCTATTTGTCCAAGAAGGAGAGTGACGGATCTCAATTGAGAAGGTTTGGGATGAATTGGAGCACAGAATGAAGGAAAAGCAGCCAACAAGTGCTCAGCATATGTGGAAACACCTTCAAGACTGTTGGAAAAGCATTCCTCATGAAGCTGGTTGAGAGAATGCCAAGAGTGTGCAAATCTGTCATCAAGGCAGGGGTACCTACTTTTAAGAATCTAAAATATTAAATATTTAACACTTTTTTGTTTACTACATGATTCCATATGTGTTATTTCATAGTTTTGATGTCTTCACTATTATTCTACAATGTAGAAAATAGTGAAAAATAAAGAAAAACTCTGGAATGAGTAGGTGTGTCCAAACTTTTGACTGGTACTGTATGTGCACGTGCCTGTGTACAAATACTGTATGTGTTGGAGCTTGCGTGCGGACAGGTGTGACGCGCGCACACGTGTGTACCCATCCATATGTACGCATGTGTGTGTGAGAGTGCCATGTTAGAGGAATCTCTAAAGTAGCAGTAGCAGTTGGGGCTCAACCTTTCATATTGCTGTTCACTAGAGCACACACACACACACACACCATCGCACAGCCAGAGAGGCTGATCAAAGTAGATACGGGAACGTGTGTGAAGCCTAAGCGCAGCCTTGCAGCTTCCCCGGCATACACATGCATGTATACATACATAACCACACACACACAAACATACACACATGTACACACATTCGCACACACATATGTGCCATTTCACTTTCTCTCTCTTTCTCTCTTTAAAGCACCATCACTCTCTCTCTCTTACACATGTGTACACACAAACTCGCACATATCTTGCAAGTTCAAAGTAAAAACAATGGGGTGGCTTGTAGCCCACATGAGAGCCCTATACGAAGAAGGCTGATTCTGTAGCCAGAGAGAGAGAGAAACCAGGTATGAAACTGATAGCTCTCGAGATCATAATGACATTTGTTTGCTCTGATGACATCCGCCGAGCTTCTCCTGGACATGATCTAAGTGCAATTTCAGCTAAACACGTGCCTCGAATTAGTTGAAATTACAACGTGTCAATTTCCTGCCTGTGTCCTGCTGCATGAGTCAACGACTAGCCTATTAGATGATAACGTCTTTCACAGGCGTTTCTCTCAACTCAACACAACCCCACCCACTCACCTCCTCAGGTAGCTCCTGTGAAGACAGACTTCAAACTTCAAAGAACAAAGTGACAGACTTAATCAAAGTTGTGCCTCCATACAGTGTGACACTTGTATTAGCTAGCCTGGACCAGGAAGATCCCTCCATACACAGTTGCAGATTAGGCATATGGCGAACATAAGGTGTTTTTGGGGTCCCTCGCAGCTAACCACTAGCATGATATTCCTTATGAATCATTCCTGAAGTAAGCATCTATATACAGCCTTATAAAGGGTTTATGAAGGCTGAAGTCAGCTATGCAGCCTTATAAAGGGTGTATGAAGGCTGAAGTCAGCTATGCAGCCTTATAAAGGGTTTATGAAGGCTGAAGTCAGCTATGCAGCCTTATAAAGGGTTTATGAAACAGTCATTTTGCCTTACAGGTTGTACTTCATTTAAAATATGCCCTCCTCGTGTATGGCTGACTGTGCAGCCGCACAGTGAAAGGTGTAGGGTCCGTCCCAAATGACCTACACAGTGCATTACTGTGGGCCAGATGTAGTTCCCGAAAAAAGGGAATAGGGTGCCATTTTAGGACACACACATGGAGTAATGTAAAAACCTGCCAGGCCTCTCCCTTTGAAGAACTATTAAAGAGAAATCCATGTTATTGCTTTCCTGTAACAGACAATATGCCATAAAGATTTCCCTTTTACCACGTCACTCATTACAGAATAAAAAGGACCAAGGCACGACGATGGGAGAATCAAATTGCTTTCCGTATTCGTAATTACTTTTTTTTCTCCACAAATTGATCAAGTTTGAACCAATAACAAAAACAGATGACTGGCGACAAGTAATTCTATCCGGGCAACGCAAAATTGTCTCTAGACTGGATAGGCTGCTTCCCAAATGGCTTACTATTCCCTACATACAGTAGTGCACTACTTTTGACCAGGGCATTATATAGAGAATAGGATGCCATTGGAGACGCATCATAAACTTCGCTCAAAATATGATGTTGAGTCCAGATAGGAGAATTGGATGGTGGAGATGCTTGAGGAGTTTTATAGCTTGTTGTTTTATTTCAAAGACAAGCTCATATACACAGACTGACACTGAAGTCCCTCTGAACATCCAATAAATGTTTTAATCAGTGCTAGAAATACACTAGTCATATCTCAGGCTTTTGTCGTCTACATAGACAACACACATCCTAATTGACTCTAATGCAACTATGTGAGAGTCAACTAAGTCTAATTGATTCTTATGTGACTATGTGAGAGTCAACTAAGTCTAATTGATTCTTATGTGACTATGTGAGAGTCAACTAAGTTTTGGCTCCTGCAGTGCACTGACTACTTTCCTGGACACACTAACACATGTCCTCACCTATTGTAATTATTCACTTTGAAACACAACAAAGGCAGCACCAGACCCTCAGACGCCCCTCAGTCTCTTTGAAGTAAATTCAGCAAGGCCAAACTAGCAATTCCACACACACACACATGCAAGCCCACACCCGCGCACACACACTGAGCACACTCAAATTGAACCATCCCCTTCTAAGAACATGGGGGCAATTCTCACAGAGCTTGAAGCCAGCCACCCATCCGCCCCTTTGGAAAAATGTTGTTGGGTTTCTCAAATGAGGGGAAATCTGTAAAGCGCACATGCTGTCTCTCCTCGCATGGCCCTTCGTCTCAGCGGCAGAGGCAGACGATTTATGATTCATATTCTGAAGACAGGAAGGGAGCATAAAAAGGCTCCATTACTTACAGCTGTACTGACATCCTCTTGGCTGGCCTTGCAGGGATTAAAGGGGCAATCTGGGATATTCTCGATATTGCGCTTCCCAAATGCAAAACAATTTTAAGGTTGTAAATGTATTTGAGACGAGATACTGTTTATACTTAGATTTCTGGAAAGCCTACATAAAAATCAGGCGGAATGAGCACGGCCGTTACTCATCCAAGTAAATGAAGAACATTTAGTGGTTAAATCGTATTAACAAGATGAGAGAAAAATAGAATTACTGTTGGGTTTTTAAATTCTAAACCAAGAGCATGAAATTACATATGGCAAGCTGTGTTCTAAGGATTGGATTTTGGACAAGATCTTGAGTTTTCTGTCTTTTGGTAATAGAATGATATGGTCTGACAAGCAAATGTGCTGTCATTCAGTCAGGGTGTGACAAACGTCATGACACTTCAACAGCATCACAAGCAAATTGGTATTATTGTGTCATAATAAGCTACATACACAAGATAAACGCTATGTTTTTACAGATAAGAATCCATTCAATTGCTGTTCCCAATACATCCTGTAGCTCTTGCCTTTTTGGTGCATGTGTGTGTGAGTGTATAAGAGTCCTGCATTGGGTCGGGTACCCAATCAGCTGGCGGGTGCAATGAAAACCTTCCTTCAACCCGTGGGTCAGTTTGCGGTTCAGAACAACTATAACGCGGGTCGGAATTTTTTTAAATTAAGATGATTGCAAAATTAAAGCATGTTAATTTCTTCTCTTCTCTCTGCTGCACTGCATGCAGCTGTAGGCAGCCCACGCACTGTTGCATTGGGTTGCCTAGCAGTAAACAAACACGCAGTGCCCGTGTCTCTGTCCCATAGTCCCTCATGATGTGACATTCACTGCATGTAAAAATCTCCAAAAATCTAATTAGCCCTAAGGCTGCCTTGTTAAATCTTGTTCATTCTCTTAATTAAATATGACTGAATGTCTGATCCAACATACTTTGGTGATATAGTTATCAACCTACTGCATATCCTTTAAAAATAAATATGTTTGTGTACAGGGTTGGTTATGTTTCCACTTGCCTGTAAAGAAAGGTGTATTTAATGTTCAAGCATTCTTATTGGTTGGTTCAACTCTGATGACAATAAGCCGTGTTGTGATTGGCCCCGCTTGCAGATAGAGGGAGATTGCGAACGTCAGGTCTTCCCAGTATGAAAATGTGATGCAAGGGGTAGGTCACGTTCTGAATACTGTTTTCTATTTTACATTGTGTACAAGTTTGCTGTACATTACTAATTTATACATGCGTGGGTATATGGTACCTGTTAGGGATGTGCTTTGGCATATGATTGCTGTAAATAAGTGTGTTAGCTAGCATACACCAACGTAATGGTCACATAAGCCCACTGCTAACACAGTTGTCTTCATGATACAGATTTTGCCATTGACAGCCATCAATATCGTTAAGCCCTGCAAAACTAACGTGCTGTTTCCTATTTAACAACAGGTATTTACACATGTTAAATTTTGTATTGTATTTTTGTATTTTGTTTGTCCCAGTATGAAAATGTGATGCAAGGGCTTTGCCATCGACAGCCATCAATACCGTTAAGCACTCCCTGCACAACTAACGTGCCGTTTCCTATTTAACAACAGCAACAGAAATAAACGATGCTCAACTGGGACCACTGGCTGATGTGATTTACTTGGACAAAACACAACGCAAGGAGAGTACGATTTACATCTGTTACACATGCTAACACTTAAGACAAACTGGTAAAATAGCTAGCATAGCTAAGCCATCGCTAGCATTCAGTGGTTGAAGTTGAAGTAACTTTTGAGAGTAATGGAGTTGCCTGGTGACTATGACATGAATTTACACTAAATATATAATTCATGAAATGTGGATGGGAGCTATAATACAGTTATAATACCGTGTATCTTTTTACTGCTCCTTGAAATCAGGCATGGCTGCATTGCTTTAAATGGGGAAAGACTGCTTCCGTACCCCGCTCGTCCCCGCTTGCGTGAATTTTGTTAAATACATTGATGTTATTGGCGGGTACTGGGTTGGCTCTCGGAACAATTCTATGCAGGTCGGGTGGCAGAGAAAAATCTGTCCTGATGTCAGGCCATGATAATATAGCTACTGAACCAAATGGTGAAAGTATAAAAGGGAAAATAAATATACATAAATATGGGTTGTATTTACAATGGTGTTATTTCTTCACTGTTTGCCCCTTTCTTGTGGCAACAGGTCACAGATCTTGCTGCTGTGATGGCACACTGTGATATTTCACCCAGTAGATATGGGAGTTTATCAAAATCGGGTTTGTTTTCAAAGGCTTTGTGGCTCTGTGTAATCTGAGGGAAAAATGTGTCTCTAATATGGTCATACATTTGGCAGGAGAGAAGTGCAGCTCAGTTTCCACCTCATTTTGTGGGCAGTGTGCATATAGCCTGTCTTCTCTTGAGAGCCAGATCTGCCTACCGCGGCCTTTCTCAATAGGTGGTTGTAGAATTTAGCGGATATTTGCTGGATTTTCATAATTAGATGGTATCGGTCAAATTATGCTCTGCATGCATTATTTGGTGTTTTACGTTGTACACAGAGGATATTTTTGCAGAATTCTGAATGCAGAGTCTCAATTTGGTGTTAGTCCCATTTTGTGAATTATTGGTTGGTGAGCAGACCCCAGACCTCACAGCCATAAAGGGCAATGGGTTCTATTACTGATTCAATCATTTTTTGCCAGATCATAATTGGTATGTTGAATTTTATGTTCCTTTTGATGGCATAGAAGGCCCTTCTTGCTTTGTCTCTCAGATCGTTCACAGCGTTGTGGAAGTTACCTGTGGCGCTGATGTTTAGGCCGAGGTATGTATAGTTTTTTGTGTGCTCTAGGGCAACGGTGTCTAGATGGAATTTGTATTTGTAATCCTGGTGACTGGACCATTTACTGTCAGGGCCCAGGTCTGGCAGAATCTGTGCAGAAGATCTAGGTGTTGCTGTAGGCCCTCCTTGGTTGGTGACAGAAGGACCAGATCATCAGCAAACAGTAGACATTTGACTTCAGATTCTAGTAGGGTGAGGCCTGGTGTTGCGGACTGTTCTAGCGCCCTCTCCAATTTGTTGATATATACACTGCTCAAAAAAATTAAGGGAACACTTAAACAACACAATGTAACTCCAAGTCAATCACACTTCTGTGAAATCAAAGTGTCCACTTAGGAAACAACACTGATTGCCAATAAATTTCACATGCTGCTGTGCTTACAGCCCAACACCGTGCAGGACGTTTGGCATTTGCCAGATAACACTAAGATTGGCAAATTCGCCACTGGCGCCCTGTGCTCTTCACAGATGAAAGCAGGTTCACACTGAGCACATGTGACAGACGTGACAGAGTCTGGAGACGCCGTGGAGAACGTTCTGCTGCCTGCAACATCCTCCAGCATGACCGGTTTGGCGGTGGGTCAGTCATGGTGTGGGGTGGCATTTCTTTGGGGGGCCGCACAGCCCTCCATGTGCTCGCCAGAGGTAGCCTGACTGCCATTAGGTACCGAGATGAGATCCTCAGACCCCTTGTGAGACCATATGCTGGTGCGGTTGGCCCTGGGTTCCTCCTAATGCAAGACAATGCTAGACCTCATGTGGCTGGAGTGTGTCAGCAGTTCCTGCAAGAGGAAGGCATTGATGCTATGGACTGGCCCGCCCGTTCCCCAGACCTGAATCCAATTGAGCACATCTGGGACATCATGTCTCGCTCCATCCACCAACTCCACATTGCACCACAGACTGTCCAGGAGTTGGCGGATGCTTTAGTCCAGGTCTGGGAGGATATCCCTAAGGAGACCATCCACCACCTCATCAGGAGCATGCCCAGGCGTTGTAGGGAGGTCATACAGGCACGTGGAGGCCACACACACTACTGAGCCTCATTTTTACTTGTTTTAAGGACATTACATCAAAGTTGGATCAGCCTGTAGTGTGGTTTTCCACTTTAATTTTGAGTGTGACTCCAAATCCAGACCTCCATGGGTTGATAAATTTGATTTCCATTGATAATTTTTGTGTGATTTTGTTGTCAGCATATTCAAATATGAAAGAAAAAAAGTATTTAATAAGAATATTTCATTCATTCAGATCTAGGATGTGTTATTTTAGTGTTCCCTTTATTTTTTTGAGCAGTGTATGTTGAAGAGGGTGAGGCTTAAGCTGCAACCCTGTCTCACCCCACGGCCCTGTGGGAAGAAATGTGTGTTATTTTCCCATCTTAACTGCACACTTGTTGTTTGTGTACATGGATTTTATAATGTCGTATGTTTTTCCCCCAACAACACTTTCCATCAATTTGTATAGCAGACCCTCATGCCAAATTGAGTCAAAGGCTTTTTTTTTATCAACAAAGCATGAGAAGACTTTGCCTTTGTTTTGGTTTGTTTGTTTGTCAATTAGGGTGTGCAGGGTGAATACGTGGTCTGTCGTACGATAATTTGGTAAAAAGCCAATTTGACATTTGCTCAGTACATTGTTTTCACTGAGAAAATGTACGAGTCTGCTGTTAACGATAATTCAGAGGGTTTTCCCAACGTTGCTGTTGACACATATCCCATAGTAGTTATTGGGGTCAAATTTGTCTCCACTTTTGTGGATTGGGGTGATCAGTCCTTGGTTCCAAATATTGGGGAAGATGCCAGAGATAAGGATGATGTTAAAGAGTTTAAGTATAGCCAACTGGAATTTGTTGTCTGTATATTTTATCGTTTCATTGAGGATACCATCAACACCACAGGCCTTTTTGGGTTGGAGGGGGTTTTATTTTGTCCTGTAGTTCATTCAAGATAATTGGATAATCCAGTGGGTTTTTGTAGTCTTTAATAGTTGATTCAAAGATTTTTATTTGATCATGTATATGTTTTTGATGTTTGTTCTTTGTTATAGAGCCAAAAAGATTGGAGAAGTGGTTTACCCATACATCTCCATATTGAATAGATACTTCTTTGTGTTGTTGTTTGTTTTCCAATTTTCCCAGATGTGGTTAGAGTTTAGGGATTATTCAATTACATTGAGCTGATGTCTGACGTGCTGTTTCTTCTTTTTCCGTAGTGTATTTCTCTATTGTTTTAGTGATTCACAGACTCTGTAACGTTCGTCGGTGGAAGAAGGTGAGGACCAATGAGCAGCGTGGTAAGTGTCCATATTTTCTGTCTGGTGCAGATAAAACACTCAACAGAAAACAATCACCCACGAAACACAGGTGGGAAAAGGATACCTAAGTATGATTCTCAATCAGAGACAACTAACGACACCTGCCTCTGATTGAGAACCATACCAGGCCAAACATAAAACACAACATAGAAAAACGAACATAGACAACCCACCCAACTCACGCCCTGGCCATACTAAAACAAAGACATAACAAAAGAACTAAGGTCAGAACATGACAGACTCAGGTTTTCTGGGTCTCTATGTTTTTTGTTGGACAGGTTTCTCAATATCTTTCTTAAGTTTTTGCATTCTTCATCAAACCATTTGTCATTGTTCATTTTCTTCGGTTTTCTTTTTGAAATGTGTAGATTTGATAGGGAAGCTGAGAGGTCAAATATACTGTTTAGATTTTCTACAGCCAAGTTTACACCTTCACTATTACAGTGGAACGTTTTGTCCAGGAAGTTGTCTAAAAGGGATTGAATTTGATGTTGCCTAATTGTTTTTTGGTAGGTTTCCACACTACATTCCTTTCACCTATAGCATTGCTTAATATTACTCAGTTCCTTTGGCTTTGATGCCTCATGATTGAGTATTACTCTGTTCAAGTAGACTGTGATTTTGCTGTGATCTGATAGGGGTGTCAGTGGGCTGACTGAGCACTCTGAGAGACTCTGGGTTGAGGTCAGTGATACAGTAGTCTACTGCCAACAGATGAGCAATAGGTGTACCTACCATAGGAGTCCCCTCGAAGCTTCCCATTGACTATGTACATACCCAGCGTGCGACAAAGCTACAGGAGTTGTGACCCGTTTTTGTTGGTTATGTTGTCATAGAGTTGTGCCTCTCTCGCTCTCTCTCTCTATATACTCTCTTTCCTCTCTCCTATACACTTTCTCTTCATTAGGCTAACCCTTAATGCTGATACTATGTCATACTGCAAGACACATGATCCAGCAGTCACCTATACATGGAAAAAAGGACAATAGTGAGTGATTGACAGACACAGTACAGCTCTAATGTGAGCATATGCTGGCCTATGTGTGTCTGTGCAGTCAGTAGTGAATAAGGGCTTCTGACGCAATATTTCCTTGGGGGTGCTGAATATATCAACATAAAAAAAAAGATAGCATAGTCGGGGTTAAAAAAGGGAGAGAAAAAATATCCTGTCGTAAACAATGGAGAAGTTAATGCACAAAGACACTAGGGCCTGCACACTGCGGGGGGGACGAGCTGAGAGCTGAGTAGGTACTGGGGGGCCACACTGGACCCTGATCTACAGTGTGTGTGTGTGTGTGTGTGTGTGTGTGTGTGTGTGCGCCTGACACTGTGTGTGTGTGTGTGTGTGTGTGTGTGTGTGTCAGTCTGCAATTGTGTGCGTGGTGTGTGGCAGTCATTGCATATGTGTGTGTCTAGAGACAGTGCCGCTGCAGCAGGCAGGATGGACAATGGGAGGGGGTGTGGGGCGGGTAGACAACACTGCCAGGCTCTGAGCCCTACAGGGAGATTTGCCTCAGATGGAATCAAAAGAACAACAAGGCGTTCCCAGGTACAGGGCAGATAAAGGGAACAGCAGAAAGAGAGAGAGAAGAGGGAGGGAGCTGCCAATATAGCCCTTTGAATTGAATTGAGAGTGAGAGAGGAGGGGGTGGAGAGAGAGAGAGAGAGAGAGTAGAGATGCTCAGCAAAGTGACAGAGCCTCACAGGGATTAGCATAGTGAGAAAGTGTGTCCCCAAACGGCATCCCATTTCCTATATAGCTCTGTGGGCGCTGGTGAAAAGTAGCTGACGTACAACTTGAGATTCAGACTTATGCTGAATGATTGTCCTGTGAATGCTGTTTGTGAGACATCAGAAAGAACAAGTGACCATGACCAAGATCTACTTAGCCTTCTGTAAAATCATAGAAAGACCTTGTTTACTTTCTAGGCCTAGATCTAGCCAGCAAGGTTTAGTCACGAAAGTCTGCTTTTAAAGAATTATCTATTATCTATTTGTATTCCTATAGTAGGTGAATGACAGACAGGCACTGGAGAGAGAAAGAGAAAGAGCAAGTGAGTGAGTGAGATTGAATGTGTCAATTAATCTAGTATTCCACAGATACATGGAAGAGAGGGCTTGTATTAAGAAAGAGTCCGTACTGTATTAGTTTAAACTAATTAGCCCCTGGTGGGCCTTCAGATCCTAGAGATACAACATAGTAGTGTTGTATTTTATTCTGTGCTTCAACTTCTCCCACACATCACACAGGTCAGTACTGGGCCACTCTGGTCCTAAGAAGGATTGGTAGTGACCGTGGGATATATCCCAAATGGCACCCTATTCCCTATATAATGCACTGATCAAACATAGTGCACTGTTTAGGGAATAGGGGGCTATTTAGTGTAGGCATCGCCATGGCAGGTGAAGTAATGGGAGCAAAAATAACTTTGCATGATAATAACTTCTCCCTCTCCCATTCTCTATTTCTCACTCCCTCAATCTTCCTCTCTCTACAACACAAATGGATAAGGTTACATGGACAAGGGGGACCTGATCCAAGATCAGCACTCCTACTGTGACATGCTTGACAGAAAACGGACGGAGTACTGTCTATAGGCTAGGCTATACTGTAGCAGCTTAATTCAGATGTGCAGTCTATCCTTTGTGTAGCTAAAAGAATAGAATATAATATAACTTTTGGTTAAAATGGAAATGTGTATCTGGCGGTGTTGGGAAAGGCAGAACACACACACACACACACACGCGCGCGCGTTAAGAGGCACAGGGTCAGCAGCAGCAATTGTGGGGGGTTAAGTGCCTTTCTCAAGGGCACAACGGCAGGAGATGGTAATTGGGATCAGAGACCAGCAGCCTTCCAGCTGCCAGTTCAGTTCCATTCTCACTTTTGTGTTGCCCGGCCCGGGGCTTGACCTTCCGGCTGCTGGTCTGCCTCTCTAACCTCTAGGCCCCTGTTGTTCTCCAAAAGAGTATCCCCTTCAAAGAGGAAAGAGTTTCCTGTTTCCACCACAAATAGAAACACGAGGAAATACAGATGGTGCTCCTTCAGGACGGAGAGCCCAGTCCTGAAAAGAAAAAAAGCTGCTGTGGATGGTGACGAGTAGCCCATTTATGATGCATGGTAGATTACTAGACCTACTACAATAGTTAAAAGACATCACGCAGGCAGGAGAAAGCCAACGCCGTCCATTCTGATCACTTCTCTTTCATCTCCTTGCCTTTGGAGAACATCAAAATGACCACAATACCACCACGCCAAAGGGAAGAGGGGGCTCCTCGATACCGGGCCATGCGAAGCCTGAAGAAGACGCTGTCAAATCAGACCTCAAAAAGGCTGATAGATGAGGCAAAGCTAAGGATTGATAGGCCATTTCCATAATGCAGGCGAGCTGATACGCTAGAAGCCTAAGACCCTGTCACATCTATAGCTCCATGCTCCTACCGAGAGGCCATGCCATGCTAGACAACATTAGGAGTCAGACAAGTCACTAAGATCCATACTAGTGCCACTAAAATGCACGCCCAATGCTAGGTTCATACTGGATATCAGAACACAGCCAGTGGGTTTTGACAAAAATATTGCCATTTGATAACCTAGAACATACTAAGGACAGCCGATCACCCTGCTAGTCTGACTGGGTACCTTATGCGTTATAAAATGCACAACTAGTAGTAAGTACCCGTCTGCTACCGGGCCCTGGTAAAAAGTAGTGCACTATAAAGGGAATAGAGTGCCATTTGGGACTTGGCCATCATCTCAGAATAGATTCTGTAGATGGAAAGCGATAGAGAAAATCCTGTAGTCACTTGAGGGAGGGTAGAAGGTGCCAAGGTGAAAAGTGTGCACTTGAAACGGATCAAGTACCCTGAACATCAAAGTGGATAACTAAGTTGTGGTTGAGAACCAGCTATCATCACCCACCGACTGCACTGTCAGTGAGTGAACGAACCAAGGGGGTTAATCTGTGTCAGTCGAGGCCCACTCACAATTTATAGGACCTCCATGAACGGCAAAGAACCCATTAACAGTTCAATCTGGTCAAGATCAATATCTCTACTTGGAGGATAGGGGCAACATCATCTTCCTTGGAAGTCTGCGAGGGGAATGAATAAGAAATGTTAAATGAAAAGGTCTTAAAAGAGCCTTTAAAATGCCCTGCAGCAAGTCTGCCCTGAGAAATAAGCCTTGTCTGCTGGACAATGATGAACAAAGGTGTCTTACCACTCAGAGTTCGCTTGCTAAAATAACTCCTCGATCTTGTAGTCCATTAGCTAACTCCCTCACGCCCCTGTGCCTTTTTTAATTGAGCCGATAACAACTTTATCACAGGTAATTTTACCTCTTAATAACATTGGTTTGCTCTTTCCATGCTTTGGTGATTTAAAAGATTTCCCAATGGCCAATTTATCAACTGGACACTCAAAACGAATTAATATGGCTAATTATGGTAAAACACAGTAAAAAGGGCTCATTCCCTAATTACATAGTTACAATGTTCTTAATTCAAGTACGAAGTACTTAGCTGTACTAAACAGTAGTATGCTCGTTTTTTAACTACCCTGTGAAGAACATGATTGAGTGCTTTTTTTCCAACATGGCGTCTGCCTAGGACGCTACTAGAGGGAAAACTAACATGGCAGCTGCACGTCTAGCACTTTGTGACATCGGCTGATGTAAAAAGGGCTTTATAAATACATTTGATTGATTGATAGATACTAAGCAACTGAGTCTATGGAGACGCCGGTATACTGTTGGGTGTGGTCTTTGGCTGTTTGAAAGCTGGTGAGAATGCAGCTAAGTGCAATGCGCTCACTCTCTAGGAGCAGTGCACTGACTGCTGGCTGCTGAAACTAAACTTCCCACCATATCACTGGATCATCAGACCACCTCGGTTCAACTAGCATTTGTTTTCTTGTAAATACTTTGAGCGTTTGATTGAGCCTGCCTTGAGGGCCAGACGGGCGAGATTTGGGACTTTGGACACTTTTAAATTGGTTCCAGTGCACCAGTCAAGCTTAATCAAGCCCAGCTAAAGTATTTGAACTCCTACGAATACTATTTGAACCCGGGTTTGCGGGGCATCTCTATGGGGTCACCCATGTAGTCACTACTTTGGGCAGCTAAACAAACAACATGTCTGAACTGAACAAAAGTCGTTGTCAGGGTTATTGTGACTTTTAAATGCATCATCATCCAAAATGTCCAACTGCTTTCAGAGGGCCTGAATCACATGTAATAGTACTCCTACAGAATATTACAACAAATACTGAGTTATGTCTCATACATCCTAATGTCTCCATTAAAGACAAATGTGAGGACAAAACATTGTCGCTCTGACGAGGAGGAGTAGTAGGAAGGATCGGAGGACCAATGCGCAGCGTGGTAAGTGTTCATGATATTTATTATAACTCAGAACACTAAAGAACAAAACAATAAAGCGACAACGAACAAAACGAAACAGTCCTGTACGGTGAATACACAAAACAGAAAATAATCACCCACAACTCAAAGGTGAAACCAGGCTAACTAAGTATGGTTCTCAATCAGGGACAACGATTGACAGCTGCCTCTGATTGAGAACCATACTAGGCCAAACACAGAAATCCCAAATTATAGAAAAAAGAACATAGACTGCCCACCCCAACTCACGCCCTGACCATACTAAAACAAAGACAAAACAAAGGAACTAAGGTCAGAACGTGACACTATCAATGGAAAAATTTGACCAATCTTCCATGAAAACAACCAAGGGATCAAAGTTGTCAGTGCAATAACCTTCAACGTTGTATTATATACATGGCAACATTACTCGTTGTGGTCAAGAATTACCATCGATGTGGCACAAGTCAGTCTTGATCCATCCTATAGCCTTTAGGTATGTTCACATAAGATGACCAACCCTAAGTCATCCTATGGTGTGTGTTTTTCTCACCTTAGCATAGATAGACCATTCCCCAAAGCAGAGCCTCAAAACCTTGAAACCTTACTTCTTTGGAGTGACAGACTGAATGCAGGCAGTGGAAAAACCTCTACCTGGGTTTTAAAACCTCTACCTGGGTTTTGTTCATTAGGGCACACAAAGGAACATGTTTAGCAGCGGAAAGGGAAAATGTGTGTTTCTATTCGGACAAATCCTTGTAGTCCCTCTCTGTATCAGTCTGTTTTCTTCCGTTTGGTGCCTAATTCACAAAACCTTAGTTCAACCTGCATTTCTGTCCCAGGCTACAGGGCTTCTATGGCTACCATGAAGCCTTCCAGTTGTAGCTAACGACCACTAACAGGCTCCAAGGTGTCCTGCCAATATGGCCCCCACCCCTGTCTCCCTGGCGACCAGCCACAAAATGCACTCCTATTGAACTGTTATTGATTGTGTATCTAGGACCTATAGCCTATAACAGCTCTCCAGAGTTCCAGGACAACACAACAAGGAACTAGTAAGACTGCAGCCCTATAACTCGACCCAAACACTAAGACTGTGTCTCAAATGGTACCCTATTCCTTACACAGTCCACGCACACACACACAAACGACTGAAGAAAACAATTGTGAAGAAAACACAGAGTGAGCCATATATACTCTCTGTGAGTATCCTCCCTGCATGCCTGGGCACCAATCAAAAGTTCAAGTTCTAAATGCGGCCACTCCGTGAACCCTGGAGCTCTCTGAGATGCCAGGCCCAGCTCCGGTTACAGGAACAGAATGTGTGTGTGTGTGTGTTATCCACAAACCACACACCGAATCATAACCCAGACATTACTGTATGGGACTATAATTCAATAAACATGCACAGACACATGGGTCTACACACACTAACACTCTGCTTTTGAGCAGTCAGCCATTCACCACTACTGGCTTATTATTGGACAGGCACTGCTTCTTGCCAGGAGGAATGAGGTTGTGCACAAACAAAGCCAAGGGCCTATTTTAGTATTGGGGTGTTTTTAGAACAATTACAAACGTGTTTACCATCTAACTGTAGATAAAGAAAAGTACTACAGCACTGCCTTTTGTATTGTATGAGCTTTGGCGCTCACATGCTACGAACGCTTTCATTGAAAAGCATTCCAACACCGTTTTATGTTAGGTGCTGAGGCAAAAACAACACTTGCAGTCGGCTGCTTACCTGAGTCACGAACTTCATTATCTAACCGAGTGTCAATAATTCAACAATAAATACAAACAAATATGGGAAAAATGTGATTGTTAAAAAAAACGACAACTGTGCACTACACTACTAACTTTTAAACCTGCCTGGTAGCCCAGCTGAAAACAGTCAAGTAACGTTAACTCATTCAAAATGATTCCGCGAGAAATGTTGAACAGCACCACTGTTGTGGTATTAAAAATAGAGGATTAAATTAAGCCACACATCATATATATTAAGATATATGTGGTTGCCCCTTATGTGACATATTCAGACAACGAGTTGCCTAATAGTACAGTCTAACCGAGACAAAGAATAACGGATGCATTATCCGGATGGGTAGGGACGAAAATATAGGATGCGCACGGACACGGGGCTCCAGCCTGAAATATTCAGATTGGAAAAGGAATAACTAAAAAAAAACGAGTAATTCAATAATGTCAGCTACCAGTCAACACAAAGCCACTCGAGGCTACACGAACCCATGCTGTGTTCCGACGGAAGACCCATTATTCCCTAGATGAAAACACAGCCAACGTCTGTGTGGTAGCTTAGCTGCTATCAAGCTAACGTGCTACACCAGCCAGGTCTCGCCACTCGCCCGACAAGAGGCTCGTGCTGACAGCGCGCGTGCAGGCTTCACCACTGCTTGTTGGAGGGTACCGTACCCACTTGGAGAACGGTTCAGCTTTCATTAATTACCCAGCAATGCCGGGGGGGGGGGGGGGGGGGGGAATAACCATGCATATCATAGAGGCATTAAACGTGCATCCCCTTTCCTTTAAAAAGGATGCATTATAATTAGAATGTTCGTTGAAATAGAGAAATTGACTAGGACGCGTCAACCTCGCCTTGCTAACGTTACCGTGTAGCGTCTGACCCAGCCGCGAGACCGCGTTACGAAATTGCTCGGAAAAACCCTGTCTAGTGTGGCTGTCTTTCAAAGCTTACCTGGTTTGATGACAGCTCTTGTATCTCAACCAAAAAAAATGATGTATAATGTGTTGTTTTACTGTGTATTCCTAAAATATACTGCCTTCTCGGTCTCGTTCCTTCGGTTGAATCGCCTAAATCCGTGCGCTTTCCCTTCAGAATAGTGCTGAATCTGAACGGGTGCACGGCACGCGCGGCTGTCGGTGTCTAGGAAATTCTACCGCCGCTCCCTGCCAAATAATGACCACTCCCACCGCTGAAGCCACAGCCACAGACGAGGACAGGTGCTGATCGTGCGCTCTGTGCGCAGCTCCGTGGAATAGTGAGTGCGTTGCAATATAGTGAGTTGCGTGGCGCACATTCAAAAGGACTTTCAAATCAGCGGACTCGCCCTCGTGCGCATGCGCAGTATATCGATTGAGACCGCGTCCTGCTAGTAGGTTGACAGCGCATTTTTATGCGTGTCGTTGCCAAATTGTGACTCTGAAATGCTGGAAAATGGGACAAGTGGATGATGCGCATAGTCTACAGTGACTGATAATGATTGTGGTTATGCCTGTATTTAAAAAAAAATATGGCTAGGGCAAGCTATAAACAAGGAGAAAGACTGGACGTGAGAACAAACGCACAGGCCTTGTTGTCTATATCTAAATGTGAAACGAACAACAAATACATTCACCTTGTCATTGGAGTTAAAAGTCGGGTGAAAAATACGAAATTCCATAACGATGATGACTTTTTTCAAATCCGATCAGTTTTCCACGTTGATTCAACGTCATTACATTGCATTTTTTTGGTAGAAATTGCCTGGAAACAACGTTGATTCAGTCAGTTTTGCCCAGTGGGATGCATCAGCAACGGAACATAATAGGCCTGTCAAGTTGAAATATTATCGTTGTTAAATGTTACATGGAGACTAGGCCCTAACTGGTTAATTCACATTAGTTGACAACTCAACCAAATGTAAATCCAAATTTGACGTTGAACTAATGTCTGTATCAGTGAGACTCAGATTTTTCACTTTAAAATGTACGTCAAACAAAAACAAATGATTGCAAAGTTAAACAAACCATACCATATGCACAAGGACTAATTTGAACAATTTACACACAAAAAATGTTTACAAAAACACATTTACTTTAAGAACGGTGCAGATGCAAAGTTTGGTAATGGCACAAACAGCACAAACCATTATTATGTTACCAAATTTTGCATCTGCACTATCCTTCACCGTGGAATTGCCCATATGTCTTTTGACAGTGATGCTCACATTTTTTATTTGGCTCTACGAAATGTTTCATATGAGGCGATAGTATAGAATGTCACCTTTTGTTTTAAGGTATTTGCATCCATATCTGTTTACCGTTTAGAAAGGAAAGCACTTTATGTATCTAGTCGTCCCCACCACATGTCAAAAGCATTTGGACAATTCACTTATAGTGTATAAAAACAGTCCAAAGTTTAGTATTTGGTCCCATATTCCTTGCAAGCAATGACTACATCAAGCTCATTGGATGCATTTGCAGTTTGTTTTGGTTGTCCAATAGTACTGTAACTGAATGGTGAGTGATGACTGGAGTCATTTTCTTTCTAAGTGAGTAGATGTTTCTGAACACTTCGAAATTAATCCTGATAGTGTCATGATTAAGAAAAATCATTAATGAATCATGAAAAGTGATGAGTGAGAGCGCCATTCAGAGGCTATAAGAAAACATGGTATCTTCTCACCATTAGTATTAGTTAGTATTTTTTAGGGGGTATGACCTTTGTGCCTCTAACTTTCTCACTCATCATCGTTCACAATTAATTCATGAATATCCATAATCATGGTAGCATCCACATCAGGGGCATAGGCATGGGTGGACCTGGGTGGCTATAGACTCCAAAATGACACAAGACATTATTCACCATTCTGTTCCTATTGGGCCAAAAAGAATCCAAAACACCACCAAAACAAGCCGCAAATGCCTACAACTGACTACTTGAATATACTATAAGTGAATTTGTCCAAATACTTCTGACTTCTTCAAATCGGTGAACTAGATACATAAAGTGCTTTCATTTCTAAACGGTAAAACTGATATATATGACAATCCCCTTAATTAAATGCTGACATTCTGTACTGTCACCTAAAATGAGACATTCTATCGCAAATCTAAAAGGCTAAATTTAAAAACGCAGCGTCACTGTTCAAATACATATGGAGGGGAGTGTATCTGTCAAAAGGTTGAACGCCTGAATCTGACCCCATACATTTGTCATCATGACATACATTTATGGAAAACATGCAGAGTTAATGCATTAACATACTTTGGGCATCACCTGACGGGCTAAATTAAAATTCACAGGTAGATTCAAGTAGGTGTATGTGGAACCTATATCGAGCGCAAAGACGAGTCAGCCTCAGATTTCAATTAGCTGGTTGTCTAAAGGTCTATTTTTGAGCATAGAGAAAATATTTGCATAGCCTATATTAATATCAATTTAGCTAATTTAGGTGACTCACCCATTAATAACCTTATATAATCATATCACACACATCTTGCAAGTTGCTTAACAACACATGGTAATCTACATAGGCCTATAGGCTGTCAAAAAAGTTGTATCTCCATCTCTTCATTCAAAGAATCAATCATGGACACCTTTACTGACAGTTGTGGCTGCTTCCAGTGATGTGTTGTTGTCTCTACCATCTTGCCCTTTGTGCTGTTGTCTGTGCTCAATAATGTTTGTACCATGTTTTGTGCTGCTGCCATGTTGTGTTGCTACTGTGCTACCATGCTGTGTTGTCATATGTTGCTGCCATGCTATGTTGTTGTCTTATGTCTGTCTTTATGTAGTATTGTGGTGTCTCTCTTGTCGTAATGTGTGTTTTGTCCTATAATGTTGTATTTTTAATCCCAACCCCCACCTTCCCCGCAGGAGGCCTTTTGCCTTTTGGTAGGCGTCATTGTAAATAAGAATTTGTTCTTAACTGACATGCCTCGTTAAATAAAGGTTTAATTAAAACAAATAATAGTTAAATAACAGGTGCCTGCACCGCTATGGTACTGGTTTGAATTTGATGTGTTGACATTCACACTGTTCTTAGTCACAGGAGTACTTTAAAATGGCTAAACCTGAACAATATAATAAGATTGCCACCCTTTCAAATCACTCCTACAGCCACAGCTTGAAATTGGCACTGTGTTCTAAAGCTGGCATTTGCCATGCTGTGCCAATCGGAGTTTGAAATTATATCTCGAATGGGAAATGAAAATGCAACAGCCATTTCAATCAAGAACCATGAAAATGTTAGTGCCACATAAAGGCATCTTTACAATGTAATTACATTACAATGACTGTATATCACATGTTCCATACAATTTGGATGAGTGCAAATCACACTATTGTGCCTGCTATCATTGGCTCAAATTGGTTCCGCAAAAACAATGGGATATGTCCCAAATGGCACCCTATTTTCTATAGTGCACTTATTTTGACCAAGGCCCATAGGAAATAGGGTGCCATTTGGAACACAGACACCAGGGCCCATAGATAATAGGGTGCCATTTGGAACACAAAGGCAATGTAAACTGCACCTTGATCATTGACATACACATGGATACACGTGAATGTGATCTAGGCTACATTCATCCCTCTTTATTATAACGCTATAATAAAACCCAACTATGCATATGTGACTCGTTTCAGGAACTAGGCCTATGTTGCGCGTCACTACTTCACAGGAGAGCCATATGAGCGTAAACTTAAAATCACTTTAAAATAAAACATGTTTTTGGCAGAAATGCCTTTTGGAACATTTGTCCCGAAGCCAATCCTGCGTTGTCTTGGCTGTGTGCTTAGGGTCGTTGTCCTGTTGAAAGGTGAACCTTCACCCCAGTCTGAGCTCCTGAGTGCTCTGGAGCAGGTTTTCATCAATGATGTCTCTGCACTTTGCTCCGTTCATCTTTCCCTCGATCCTGACTAGTCTCCCAGTCCTTGTTGCTGAAAAACATCCCCACAGCATGATACTGCCACCACCATACTTCCCCATAAGGATGGTTCTAGTTTTCTCGGGGACCTTCAATGCTGCAGAAATGTTTTGTTACCTGTCACGGAGCTCTACAGACAATTCCTTCGACAACACGGCTAGGTGTTTGCTCTGACATGCACTGTCCACTGTGGGATCTTATATAGACAGGTGTGTGCCTTTCCAAATCATGTCCAATCAATTGAATTTACCACAGGTGGTCTCCAATCAAGTTGTAGAAACATCTCAAGGATGATCAATGGAAACGGGATGCACCTGAGCTCAATTTCGAGCCTAATAGCAAAGGGTCTGAATACTGAATACAGAATACTAGCATTTCTGTTTTAATATTAAATACATTTGCAAAATGTCTAAACCTGTTTTCGCTTTGTCATTATAGAGTATTGTTTGTAGATGATGAGGATTTTTTTTTAAAAATTTAATACATTTCAGAATAAGGCTGTTATGTATGTGGAAAAAGTCAATGGGTCACTCTGAATACTTACTTTCCAAAGGCACTGTATTTACATATATTTATGTGTGTGCGTCAGTGTGTGTGCACATGTGTGCGTTTGAATGCGAGTGAGTGTGTGTATGTATGGGTACACATGTACAAGCAGCTGTGCAGGCTTTAGCCTCAAGCATTGGATGTAACAGCGTTGCCCCTCAGTGTCATTCAAACATACTTTTTTTGTGTGTTTATTTCTACTTTATTTTTATCTTTGACTGGAGGCATTTTACTTAAATCAAGTTCTAAAAAAAATTATCTGAAAAGAATTCTCCCTCCATTTACACATTTTTTTTTTCTTGCATTTCAAAATTATTTCCTTGTAATATTTGGTTTTTCTATCAATACTTTTGGGTTTATGTTCGCTTTCAATATCATATTTTTTTTGCAATATAACATTTTTGTTCTCGACATAACAAGTTGTGCTTGATATTAATGGCACAAAAGTAACTCACTTGCAGGCCTGGGCAATGCCAGTCCTCGGGTCAGAATGTAATTAGTTTAAATCAGCTATGTTTGCTAGGGATGGGGGAAAAGTGTGTCACCAATCAGGCCCCCTGAGGACTGGAATTGCCCAGGTCTGCTAGAGGATTGCACCATATAATATCACTTTTACTCAATTACACAATTTCTCCCCACCATGGTTTCAGTAAAAAGCTGAGGGATGGGGCTGGAGAAATGCAACCACTCTCAAATCCATAGACTATGCTATGGATGCAAGAACTGAACATCCATGATATCACCATGATAGTTTTAACCATGTTTTTAGGTAGTGGTTGTTTACATTTATTTTGTTTACAAACATTGGAGTAAAAAATTATTATTAATTTATATGCCCCAAAATGTATGTATCAACTAAGGATTGCTCCTTTAACAGTGGCCTTTATACAAGCATTTCGCCAAACTCGCAATAATATCTGCTAAATATGTGTATGTAACCAATAAAATTGATTGTATTTGATACAGCAGAACTGCAGTGTGTAGTCGTTTTATTCTGTCCACTGTTCCATGAATGTCCCATAAGGTCATTACCATCTCCCGCATTTGGGCTTTTTAAATGTGGTCACCTTAATTCCACTGGTGGAAACATTGTTTACTGCTACATGTTAACACCATGTTTTCACATGTGAGGAGAGTAACATTATTTCAACCCCACATGTGAATCTGCAATTCCACGTGAAGTTTTTTAAATATTTTTTTTTACATGTGAAACAGCAAATATGAATTTTACATGTGAACGTTTTTCAGATGTCAAAATCCAATTCCAGATGACTAAGTTTGTCACGTGAATGTTTTTCACATGTAAAACTGCATATCCGATTTTCACATATAAAGGTTTTTAAGATGTGAATCTGCTAATTTATTTTCTCACCTAATGAATTGCCTGTCATGCAATAGAAAAAGTGGGGCAGAATCTCTCCTCTGCTTTTTGCTGAATTGTCTACTTCCCCTGGTGATCCGCCCGGCGATTGGCAATTCCCATAATGAGCTTGAGACTCTGTGTGATGCGCTGTTCTAAATATTCATAAATGGAGTAGAGTGTGTGTGTGTTTGTGGGTGTGTTTTTAACAACATGATTGGTCCGCCATGGGGAACCCATTTCCTTGTTTTTATCAATGATGTTAGAGCATTGACATTATCACATCATACAAGAGCAACATACACGTCCTTTAAAAACCAAACCCTGGTGAATCAATAACTATTACCGGTTTGTTATGATATTCGTTTAAAAAAAAGTATATAAGAAAGCTCTGTTTGGCTGCTGATTGCGATCACTTGGTACGTCCATGGTCTTCTGAAGTATTTGATGAGGCTTCGACCGCGTACTGCTATAAGAGATTTGGTCACAGTTCTCTCTCTCTCTCTCAGAATCTTCACTCGTTCATCACACATTGTCAGCTCCTAGCTGGGCTCGGAGGGGTGGAAAAGCATCAAGTGATGTTCAATTGGAGTCTGTTGAATTTGAAGACAATTACCGGGACCCTGGAATAAGCAGGTAATTACAAAAAAGCCTCTGAGAAGATATGCCTCGCACAGAAATTTGATTACACTGCGAGTTCAAGCCAACAAATTGGGTCAGTGTTAAGTAATTTGAGAATTAGTGAAAGGGATATAAGGGGCAAGACACAGAGAAGTAGCAGAGACAAATGAACTAATGTTAAACTTCCACAACCTTAGGTCGGCAAGGGAAAACATTGGAGCCAAATGTTTATTTTGGTTTATTATTTTTTTCTCTCGAAATTATTCATTTCAAATTATCCATCCAACTGTGCTTAATTTTAGTAGCTAGTTGCTAAGTAAACACTTTTTTCTCCATAAAAATGGAATTCAAGATAATTGGGTTTGGTCATTCATGTTTTTATTTATTAACCTTTATTTAACTAGGCAAGTCAGTTAAGAACAAATTCTTATTTACAATGATGGCCTAGGAACAGTGGGTTAACTGCCTTGTTCAGGGGCAGAACGACAGATTTGTACCTTGTCAGCTTGGGGAGTCGATCTAACAACCTTCCGGTTACAGGCCCAACGCTCTAACCACTAGGCTACCTGCCGCCTCATGTTGTCATACTCTAGTCTAGTTTATAGACAACTGTCCTGTGAAAGCACTAGCATTACCTATTTTCTCGTTCAGATCTTCAGATGAGAAATACACAGGCTTCACAGGACGACACATCCCTCTTTGTGTGTCGTATTCCCCGCCTCTCCATCGCTCTCTTCAGAAACCAGGAGGCGAGGGAGAGAGGAGGAGCAGTTAATAGCAACCCATTGTCTCCCAGCTCAGCTACATGATGGCTCTCGGTGAATGGCAGGCAGTGGCCGGGTCTGGGACAAGCTGTCGGTGGTGGGGGCCGTTTCTCATTTGTCAGGGGGAGAAGCCAGGGCTTTGTGGGATTATGAGGCACCCAGAGTGGGGTAACTGGGGCTCCAGTCTCCACCCTCCACCCAGCCTTAGCCATCTGCTGCCCCTGCTTCATCTGGAGCAAAGCTGCTCTACACTGGGAATAGAGCTGTTTCTGACTGTGGATAGATATAACTAACTATATGCTGTATTTGTGCATCATTTTAACTACACACAGATCCTAGCAAGAGGCAGTGCTTGATGATGAGCTACTAAAATATGTATTTTGTATACAGTGTTTAAAATAAACAATTTGTCAAATAGTGCTAAGACTAACAAGACCACATTTAAATCAGCCAAACTCATATAGCTCTACCACCATCCTTATTAGAGAAGAACCGCTCACTGCTCCCAAAAATATTTGTATTTATTTTATGCTTAGGGGTAAGGGTTAGGGTTATGTTTAGAATTAGTTTTAGGGGTTAGGATTGGGAGTTAGGATTAGGATTAAGTTAAGGGTTAGGGTTTATGGAAAATAGGATTTTGAATGGGAATACATTTTTGGTCCCCACTTGGATAGTAAAACCAACGTGTGTGTGACCAGGCTTGTCCACAGCAAGCGATACTCCCATAAAACTCCCATCTGCTGGGGCCACATGTTCCAACTCCCACCCCAGGGTCTAGCTGGAGTCCTGATCCCCAACCCAGAGGCTTAGGCAGGCACTGTCATCATCACTGGAGTGTGTGTGTGTGTGTGTGTGTGTGTGTGTGTGTGTGTGTGTGTGTGTGTGTGTGTGTGTGTGTGTGTGTGTCTGTGTGTGTGTGTGTGTGTGTGTCTCTGTGTGTGTGTGTGTCTGTGTGTGTGCGTGTCTGTGTGTGTGTCTGTGTGTGTGCGTGTGCGTGTGCGTGTACGTGCGTCATCATCAGTAAGGGCTAGGCTGTTTACTGAGTTCAGGGACCTCCCTTGTTGTTTTAGATATTCCCTGGACTGCATCCCATAGGCCCATGGTCAAAATAGTTCACTAAGTAGGGAATAGGGTTCCATTTGGAATGCAGCCCCTGGACTCATTTCTGTTACATTCCTAATTTAGGTCTGATAAGGCCATCCCTTTTACCTAACACCAGTTTTACGAGCGAAGCAGGGGAAATAACAGTGTCACAACATCTTGACTCGCACATCTAGGCCGCTCAGAAAAATAACAGTAAACACCAGTGGTAAATGAGCAGTAAATAACAAAACCGGAGTGGAGGAGCAGCTGACCCTTGGCTTGAACCTTGAACCCAAGAAGCCAATTTCTGCTCCAGGTTGACAATTCCTCTAGGTACAGATCTAGGATCAGCTTCCCCTCCCCCGATCCTTTACCATTGTGGGGAAAATGCTAAACTGACCCAAGATCCCTTGAGATTGGGGAGCACTCCGGTTCTGAGAAGCAGCATTACAACAGGATGTTGAACTGTTAATGTACCCCTCTGTGTTACATAAGCACCCAGTCACATCTGGTGATGTATCCAGCAATGTTAAAAAAGGATGGGAGGACTCGACTCTGTTACAAAACAATTGAAATAGGTCCTACTCATGAGGGCACAACATAGCAAAACATTTAGCATCAGACAACTAATATGAATGTTTCTTATTGCACAACTTCATATAGTACCTCCCTGTTTTGGTTGCCTGGCTACCCATCCACATCGCTCCTGCCTAAAGCCACACCCACTAATGTTTCTTCTTAACAATGACTCTGGATTTGACCTCCTCCCCGACGACATCTTGAATGTGAACACATTCAAACTGTTTTGATTGGTCCCAGAAACAGATGGGTTGGGACGGAGCCTGAACACACGTGGGTAAAGTGGCATTTTGAAAATATTCATTGGCTTTGATACTCTGATCGGTTAGAGACAATCCAAACGCTGCTGATGACATGTCTTGTACTACGCCCCTCATTTTGATGTCAGCATAAAGGATATCTACAATGGCAGTCTCAGACTGAATGTATGTAGCGATAGATAGTAGAGGTCGACCTATTAATCGGCATAGCCGATTAATTAGGGCCGATTTCAAGTTTTCATAACAATCGGTAATCGTCATTTTTGGACGCCGATTATGGCCTATTACATTGCAATCCATGAGGAAACTGCGTGGCAGGCTGACCACCTGTTACGCAAGTGCAGCAAGGAGTTGCTAGCTAGCATTAAACTTATCTTATAAAAAACAATCAATCTTCACATAATCACTAGTTAACTACACATGGTTGAAGATATTACTAGGTTAACTAGCTTGTCCCGCGTTGCATATAATCAATGTGGTGCCTGTTAATTTATCATCGAATCAAAGCCTACTTCGCTAAACAAAAGCATGTTCGAGAAAAAAGCACATTCTTTGCACAAATGTAAACCATAAACATCAATGCCTTTCTTAAAATCACTACACAGAAGTGTAGTTTTTTAAACCTGCATATTTAGTTAAACAAAGTTAATTTAGTTAAATAAATTAATGTTAGTAGGCAATATTAACTCGGGAAATTGTGTAACTTCTCTTGCGTTCATTGCACGCAGAGTCAGGGTAAATGCAACAGTTTGGGCCGCCTGCCTCGTTGCGAACTAATTTGCCAGAATTTTACATAATTATGACATAACATTGAAGGTTGTGCAATGTAACAGCAATATTTAGACTTAGGGTTGCCACCCATTCGATAAAATGTGGAACGGTTCCGGATTTTCACTGAAAAAATAAACTTTTTGTTTTCGAAATGATAGTTTCTGGATTTTACCATATTAATGATCAAAGGCTTGTATTTCTGTGTTTATTATATTATAATTAAGTCTATGATTTGATATTTGATAGAGCAGTCTGACTAAGCGATGGTAGGCAGCAGGAAGCTCATAAGCATTCATTCAACTTTACTGCGTTTGCCAGCAGCTCTTAGCAATGCTTGAAACACAGCACTGTTTATGACTTCAAGCCTATCAACTCCTGAGGTTAGGCTGGCAATACTAAAGTGCCTATTAGAACATCCAATAGTCAAAGCTGTATGAAATACAAACAGTATAGAGAGAAATAGTCGACGCGTCATAATTCTTATAATAACTACAACCTAAAACTTCTTAAACTGGGAATATTGAACCACCAGTTTTCATATGTTTTGAGCAAGAAACTTAAACGTTAACTTTTTTACATGGCACATATTGCACTTTTACTTTCTTCTCCAACACCGTGGGTTTACATTGTTTAATCCAAATTGAGCATGCTTCATTATTTATTTGGCACTAAATAGATTGTATTTATGTATTATCTTAAGTTAAAATAAAAGTGTTCATTGTTCATTCAGTATTGTTGTAATTGTCATTATTACAAATATATTTATATTTATAAATCGGCTGATTTTTTCGGTATCGGCTTTTTGTGGTCCTCCAATAATCGGTATTGGCCATAATCAGAATCGGTCGACTTCTAATAGAAAAAGCAGCGGAATTCAATTCAGCATGAGACGTCAGGGAACCGCTTCAGCCCGATTCCATTTTGTGTCTAGTGAATACGACCTTAGTCTCCTCTCCCTGTTCAATATCCTCCTCTCTCCGTTCAATTGAAGAGGTAAGCCCACTGGACGGGTGATTGGGTTTGGAGCAATGGGTTAGGGAGTGTAGGCCTAGCAATCGTTTGGCACTGACGGATAGGCATATGGGAACTGAGCTAATGCTAGGGGAAGATTCAAGTTTCTCATTAGCTCTGGTCTATTTCATCCAGAGAAAAGGAGAAGCGAAGCGGGGTTGGAATTAGCAGGGCTAATTCAATTCTGGCTCCTCTTGCTGTGGTGTACGCGGCTCTGCAGAGGAACAATATCCAGCTGTAAAATGCTTCGCTGGAGGATAAACAAAGTTAATGGAGGAGGAAGAGAGGAGAGAGGGAGGCAGAGGCACAATCAACCCTTCTGGATAAGATGGATGTTGGTGTTAGAAAGAAAATGCCAACAGAATTAAGGCAGCCCAAAAGTTTGTTGTTGTTTATTTGAGTGATTTCAAATAGGAATGTGTGTCATTATCATCTGGTCTATTAAAGTCCAATCAGGGGGATGATTTCATTATAAAAACCCATTTAATTTATGTCTGTATAGAAACCGCTCCTTGTGTAGGCTACACTTTAAGCTTTTTCATTGCTTCTACACTTTTCATCTTGGTTTCCATATACAGACGGATAGATTGCTTTGCCCGATGCTTCAGCTCGGATACGAGACTTTCCCAATCAATGCCACGTTCACTTACACCCGCATGGTGGGAAACAGGGATGGCCCCTGTCTCTGCAATTCTGTTGTAGCTCATAGTTCTCTCCCTTAGAAAGAGCAAGGTACAATGTGATCAACGGTAAAATGAGCCATTGACAATGGCAGAGCTGCAAAGCATCAGTCACCACTCACAGACAATAGGAGGCAACATCCTTGACTGTGAAATCCATCCATCTCAAATCCCAAAATAAAAGTCAATGAAACTTACATAAGAAAACATGCAAAAACATTCCTCTCCATACAGTACATACAGTTGAAGTCGGAAGTTTACATACACTTAGGTTGGAGTCATTAAAACTCATTTTTTAACCACTCCACAAATGTCTTGAGGTTAACCTCATAAAGCTAGGGGGCAGAATTTTCACTTTTGGATAAATAGCGTGCCCAATTTCAACTTCCTGCTACTCATGCCAATAATATAAGATATGCATATTATTCATATATTTGGATAGAAAACACTCTGAAGTTTCTAAAACTGTTTGAATCATGTCTGTGAGTATAACAGAACTTATGTAGCAGGCAAAACCCAGAGAACTAACTGTTCAGATTCCCCCCCTCTCTGTTCACTATATTGTCTTTGCCATTTGATATTTAATAGGAACCCATTTTCAGTTCCTAACGCTTCCACACGATGTCGCCAGTCTTTGGAATATGGTTGAGGTTATTCCTTTGTTCTATGAAGAAGTAGGCCAACTCGGAACTGGGGTCACTTTTGTGAGTTGCGCAAGACGTGAACAGCAGTGCTGGTTTGTTTTTGTTCCTGTATTGAATACAGATTGCCTCGTCTACAATTTGATTGATTATTAACATTTAAAAATACCTAACGTTGTATTACAAAAGTAGTTTGAAATATTTTGGCAAAGTTTATAGGCAACTTTTGAAATATTTTGTAGTGACGTTGCGTTTTTGTAAGCTGTCTTTTTCTGGATCAAACGCGCTATATAAATGGATATTTTCGATATATATGGACGGAATTAATCGAACAAAAGGACCAATTGTGATTGGTCTGTGCATGACACAAGTATGACACAAGTAATTTTTCCAACAGTTGTTTACAGACAGATTATTTCACTTATAACTCACTGTATCACAATTCCAGTGGGTCAGAAGTTTACATACACTAAGTTGACTGTGCCTTTAAAACTTCTTAGGGCTGCAATCCCGTTAACGGGATCGATATGACAACAGCCAGTGAAAGTGCAGGGCGCCAAATTCAAAACAACAGAAATCTCATAATTAAAATTCCTCAAACATACATGTATCTTATACCATTTTAAAGGTAATTTTGTTGTTAATCCCACCACAGTGTCCAATTTCAAATAGGCTTTACAGCGAAAGCACCACAAACTATTATGTTTGGTCACCACCAACTCACAGAAAAACACAGCCATTTTTCCAGCCAAAGAGAGGAGTCACAAAAAGCAGAAATAGAGATAGAATTAATCACTAACCTTTGATGATCTTCATCAGATGACACTCATAGGACTTCATGTTACACAATACATGTATGTTTTGATTGATAAAGTCCATATTTATAGAAAAAAAATCGCAGTATACATTGGCGCGTTACGTTCACTAGTTCCAAAAACATCCGGTGATATTGCAGAGAGCCACATCATTTTACAGAAATACTCATTATAAATGTCAATGAAAATACAATTGTTAGACAATAGGTAAACCTCTCCTTAATGCAACCACTGTGTCAGATTAAAAAAAAACTTTACGGAAAAAGCAAACCATGCAATAATCTGAGAACTGCGCTCAGATTTTTTTTTTTTTATCCGCCATGTTGGAGTCAATAGAAATCAGAAATAACATTATAAATATTCCCTTACCTTTGACGATCTTCATCAGAATGCACTCCCAGGAATCCTAAAATTGTAGACCTCCACAAGTCTGGTTCATCCTTGGAAGCAATTTCAAAATGCCTGAAGGTACCACGTTCATCTATACAAACAATAGTAGGCAAGTATGAACACCATGGGACCACACAGCCATCATACAGCTCAGGAAGGAGACGCGTGTCTCCTAGAGATGAACGTAGTTTGGTGCGAAAAGTACAAATCAATCCCAGAACAACAGCAAAGGACCTTGAAGATGCTGGAGGAAACAGGCACAAAAGTATCTATATCCACAGTAAAACGAGTCCTGTATCGACATAACCTGAAAGGCCGCTCAGCAAGGAAGAAGCCACTGCTCCAAAACCGCCATAAAAAAGCCAGACTACGGTTTGCAGCTGCACATGAGGACAAATTTCATACTTTTTGGAGAAATGTCCTGTGGTCTGTTGAAACAAAAATAGAACTGTTTGGACATAATGACCATCGTTATGTTTGGAGAAAAAAGCTGGAGGCTTGCAAGCCGAAGAAAACCATCCCAACCGTGAAGCACGGGGGTGGCGGCATCATGTTGTGGGGGTGCTTTGCTGCAGGAGGGACTCTTCACCAATCGATTGCTTCATGAGAAGGAAAATTACGTGGAAATATTGAAGCAACATCTCAAGACACCACTGTGTTAAAGCTTGGTCGCAAATGGGTCTTCCAAATGAACAATGACCCCAAGCATACTTCCAAAGTTCCAAGGCTTAAGGACAAAATCAAGGTATCAAGGTATTGATGTGGCCATCACAAAGCCCTGACCTCAATCCTATAGAAAATGTGTGGGCAGCACTGAAAAAGCATCTGTGAGCAAGGAGGCCTACAAACGTGACTCAGTTACACCAGCTTTGTCAGGAGGAATGGGACAGAATTCACCCAATTTAATGTGGGATGCTTGTGGAAGGCTACCTGAAACGTTAGACCCAAGTTAAACAATTTAAAGGCAATGCTACCAAATACTATTTGAGTGTATGTAAACTTCTGACCCACTGGGAATGTGATGAAATAAATAAAAGCTGAAATAAATCACTCTCTGCACTATTATTCTGACATTTCACATTCTTAGAATAAAGTGGTGATTCTAACGGACCTAAAACAGGGAATTTTTACTAGGATTAATTGTCAGGAATTGTGAAAAACTCAGTTTAAATATATTTGGCTGAGGTTTATGTAAACTTCTGACTTCAACTGTATATACACTATCGACCACAACATTTTCAGATACTGTTTTAATCTGTTTCCCTTAATCATGAAACAGCAGAGATGGCTATCGCCTATGACAGCAAATTCATCAAGCTCTACTTACAGTGTTTATCGAGTCACCAACTAACCCTAACCATCACACGTGTATCTCCTGACCCACGTGATGGCAAATTTACAAAGACAGTAGGAGGTCGCTAATTCGGTTAACAAGGCTACTAATGACTTTAATTTAACCACCTCAGTCCCAAAGATTAATCAGACAATTAGTCATTTAAGCATAACACTTAAACAAGGGGCTAAATATTTAAACAAAAAACAGCATATATATTATATATATTATTAAATATACTGTACATGTCATTATTTATAACCTGGCTGGTTCAAGCCCCGATTGCTGATTGGCTGACAGCTGTGGAATATCAGTTTGTATACCATGGGTATGACAAAGCATTTATTTTTTATTTAATTATGATGCTAACCAGTTTATAATAGCAATAAGGCACCTCAGGGGTTGGTGGTATATGGCCAATATACCACGGCTAGGGGCTGTATCCAGGCACTCATGCATAATACCAGCCCTTAGCCGTGGTATATTGGCCATATACCACACCCCCCCAGGCCTTATTGCTTAAATAATCACCAACATGTTTTTAACTTAAGTGCAAAAATCAAGCACCAAATTGCAGTCAGTAGTGGCGAGCACTCTCTATGTTGTGCTCTTTCTCTGAAACAGACTCGATGAATGAAAGGACAGATTCAGACATCAGAGCTGCTAACGAGAGTTTAGACCATGCGTTGCAGGCTAGGACTTCACAGGTTGAGACTCTGGGGAGACAGTGAATAAAATCTACTTTATTTGTTTATTTGCTACTCTTTTGGACTGGATGTATCTACTATACATTGAATGTATTGTGTGTCTATAGACAGATGGCTGTTATAAGATGCCTGTTTTAACACTCCTAGTTATGCTGTAACACTCTGATGTAATTCCTGTCATGCATAGAGTTTATGGGAATCTTAAGTAAACTATGTGGGTGACCTAGGTCAATGACAAGCCAGGTCAATAGTTCTGGCCTGCTTTAGGCTTGGCAAGTGTTTCTCTAAATCTCAAAATAAACACTTTCCCTTACATTGTGACTATGTTTTGAAGAATTGTGTATTAACATACTGGAATTACACATTGCAGCAGTGCGCTCGGGGTCAGGTTAAGGGTGTGAGATTTTACTGTATATCATAACAAGAGTAAGTGCACAGCAGCAACGTTACAAAACAGACAATGGCTAAATTATATTTGAAGTCAAACATGACCTAACGCATCCACTACGATTGTTGTATGCATTTATCACTCGACACGGGCTGCAATTATGGATTTAATCTGTTAATCCACAAATGAATCCAAAAGAACAGATAGAATTTCCTGCTGCATCGGATATGACCATTGGTAGGGACAGAGGGATATAGGCTACGGAAAGTACGGAACAACATTAGCTCCTGGTTCAAACTGTGTTCATTGACATCATATTCATTTCCCCAACTAATGTCAACCTGAATGTTTTGTTATTTTATTAATTAACTTGCCCCTAAGAATCCCCCATTCATTGCCCTTGCCTTGCCAGCCAGTGGAACACACATACTGCATTAACGTCTGCTGTTATCATGACATCATCACTTTACCATGCAGACTTCTCCTAGCCTATCATATCATCTGATGGTGCTGTAGTAATGGTGCTAGTAATGTAGTAATCACCATCTCATCTCATTCACAACCCCGAACACCCATATTGCCCCCCCCCTACCCTTTGTTGCCAAGAGTCTGGGATATGATTGGAAACGATTTGCCCTCTACATGAGGTTCTGTAGGAAGATTATTCCTTTCTTCTGTGTGATGTAATAAGACATGATCCCTAAAGGTCTGTGGTGCCGCCTAGAGATATGTCGGATGAGAAATGAGAAAACCATTATAATTATGTTAGAAATAAAATGCTGATATGATGTGCTAACCTGCTGAACTAAGGCTAACTAACACAAGTGCCAGGCAAGTTAACTCATCGTGGCTCTCCAAACCACGTCTGTTACATGAGCAGGCTGAGGCTGCATCCAAAATTGCAAAAGTATTCACCCCCCTTGGCGTTTTTCCTATTTTGTTACATTACAACCTGTAATTTAAATGGATTTTCATTTGGATTTCATGTAATGGACATAGACAAAATAGTCCAAATTGGTGAAGTGAAATGAATAAAATTACTTGTTTCAAAAAAATGGTGCGTGCATATGTAACGGATGTGAAACGGCTAGCTTAGTTAGCGGTGCGCGCTAAATAGCGTTTCAATCGGTGAAGTCACTTGCTCTGAGACCTTGAAGTAGTAGTTCCCCTTGCTCTGCAAGGGTCGTGGCTTTTGTGGAGCGATGGGTAACGATGCTTTGTGGGTGACTGTTGTTGATGTGTGCAGAGGGTCCCTGGTTTGCGCCCGGGTATGGGCGAGGGGACGGTCTAAAGTTATACTGTTACACATATGTATTCACCCCCTTTGCTATGTTGCCCCTAAATAATATCTGGTGCAACCAATTACCTTCAAAAGTCACATAATTAGTTAAATAATGTCCACCTGTGTGCAATCTAAGTGTCACATCACCTGTCACATGATCTCAGTATATATACACCTGTTCTGAAAGGCCCCAGAGTCTGCAACACCACTAAGCAAGGCGCACCACCAAGCAAGCGGTACCATGAAAATTGAAAAAATATGGCACCACAACAAACCTGCTAAGAGAGGGCCGCCCACCAAAACTCATGGACCAGGCAAGGAGGGCATTAATCAGAGAGGCAACAAAGAGACCAAAGATAACCCTGAAGGAGCTGCAAAGCCCCACAGCGGAGATTGGAGTATTTGTCCATAGGACCTGTACACTTCACAGAGCTGGGGTTTACGGAAGTGTGGCCAGAAAAAAGCCATTGCTTAATTATTATTTTTTAAACACGTTTGTTGTTCGCCAAAGGGCATGTGGGAGACTCCCCAAACATATGTAAGAAGGTACTCTGGACAGATAAGACTAAAATGTAGCTTTTTGGCCATCAAGGAAAACACTATGCCTGGCACAAACCCAACACCTCTCATCACCCCGAGAATACCATCAACACAGGGGGTGGAAGCATCATGCCTTGGGGATGTTTTTCATCGGCAGGGACTGGGAAAACGGTCAGAATGGAAGGAATGAAGGATGGCGCTAAATACTGTGAAATTCTTGAGGGAAACCTGTTTCAGTCTTCCAGAGATTTTAGATTGGGACGTAGGTTCACCTTCCAGCAGGACAATGACCCTAAGCATACTGCTAAAGCAACACTCAAGTGGTTTAAAGGGAAACATTTAAATGTCTTGGAATGGCCTAGTCAAAGCCAAGACCTCAATTCAATTGAGAATCTGTAGTATGACTTAAAGATTGCTGTACACCAGTGGAACCCATTCAACTTGAAGGAGCTGGAGCAGTTTTGCCTCGAAGAATGGCTAAAAATCCCAGTGGCTAGATTTTCCAAGTTTATAGAAACATACTCCAAGAGACTTGCAGCTGTAATTGCTGCAAAAAAGGTGGTTCTACAAAGTATTGACTTTATGAATAGTTCTGAATAGTTATGCACACTCAAGTTTTCATTTTTTGTGTCTTATTTCTTGTTTGTTTCACCCCCCAAAATATTTTGCATCTTCAAAGTGGTAGGCATGTTGTGTAAATCAAATTATACAAAATCCGTAAAAATCATTTTTAATTCCAGGTTGTAAAGCAACAAAATAGGAAAAATGCCAAGGGGGGTAAAAACTTTTCCAAGCCACTCTATTTAATATATAGGGTGCCATTTGGGATATTTACGTAGGTGGTCCATCCATCATCTATCCATGAGCCCTGATAATAGAACAGATCCCCGGTGTTAAATATAACCTCGTTCCACTCCCTCGAATTCTAACTCGGGGTCTCACTATGTACAGTACAGTACCTTAATCATGAATTAAAAATAGTTCATGATGTAATACATGAAACAGGAAATTAATAATTTAGATCAGCGTCTGTTTGAAATATGGCCGTGTGGCATACAGTGTGGGCCGTAAACTGTGAAGTCCCAGGCCGCATCCCAAATGGCACCCTATTCCCTACATAGTGCTACTTTTGGTGAAAAGTAGTGCACTCTATAGGGAATAGAGTGCCATTTTGGATGCATCCACATACAGTGGTGCAGTCTGCCACCTCCCCCCCATTAGAAAGCTGTTACCGCATGTCCCTGCTCATGATAAAATAGCCATGGCAAATGGATTCCCTAAAAAGGCCAAGCATACAAGAAAAGGGGACAAATCTGTGGTAAATGTGTTACCTCTGGTAAGTGTCCATTGACTTGACTGCACCGCGGTGCAATTCCAAATGCATTGTCCATCGTCGCTCGCTCTGGGAGGCCACTACAAATTTCACAATCATGTTTTTCCCTCCACCTTTACTGGAAGTCTGTTTGTTTACCTCGCAGGTTGTCAGGACCGTGTGTGTTCCCGTAGATAAGCTTGGCTAGCAGGCGGGGTACATCACCAGCTCAGTGTATGCCTGCATCCCAAATGGCACCCTATTCCCTATATAGTGCACTATGGGCGCGGGTCAAAAATAGTGCACTATATAGGGAATAGGGTGTCATTTGAGACACAGTCTATGAATAGGAAACAGTGTTGTCTGTCTTTGGCCCTCCTCCTCTCCGCTGCCCCGTCAACCCCCAGCTCAGAAGAGACATGAGTTATGTCGTCTGTCAGGCCGCCGCGTTTATTGAGGCAGATTGTCTGCTGCCTCGGAAGATTGAGTGTTCAGGTGACTTCTGGTGAAATGATAGAGGGGGGGAAAGAGGGGGGGAAAGATTGGGAATACAGAAGCAAAGAAAGAGCTCAGCTTCAAGGAACAAGAGGTAGGGAGCATTTCCTTCATAAGATAAGAGTTGACAGCAAGTTAAGTTAAGTTATCCACACTGGCATACTGCGTATTGAAAGGTTCAAATTTGACTTTTTTTTTTTTTTAACCCCTAAACTTTTCAAATAGACTATAAAGAAGGTAGAAAGAAGGGGAACAGGGTTTTAGGCATGCATTCTAAGTGGCATGCTAGTGTGAACATTGGAACGTAGCCTAGATATCGCATGCGTCCATCCAGAAGTAAAGCACCCGCTCTGCATCTTAAGAGTGTCCTGTCTCCAGAGACTAGGGGAGCCTAGTTGTGGCATTGCCCTGCCCTACACTTGGATCATTTGGGACTTGGAAATGGGTGGATGGCACACCACTGACCACAGAGAAAGGAAGGATAACTACTTACTTTGACTACTTATCTATAGGATAACTACTTACTTTGATAATGTTGGCCCTTCTGAGAATGAGGACACAGTGCTGAGGTGAACACAGAAACATTGCATCCTCTGAGGCTGGGAATGAGTTGTCATGTGAGGACAATCATCACTGGATTTGTGAGAAAGTGATTTACCAACACCATGACAACACATACAGCAGACCACACAACTTCCTCAATTCTCTCTCTCTCTCTCTCTCTCTCTCTCTCTCTCTCTCTCTCTCTCTCTCTCTCTCTCTCACACACACAGACACACATACAGGTACTCTCACACACTCACACGCTCACCAGTATGCAAACTTGTATTTGTTTTTGCACTTGTACAGTTTTCCTTGATTGCTTGAGCACATTTGTCCAAACATTATTCACTTTTTCAAAACAACACTAAGCTGAAATGGGTTATTTTTCAAAATGCATTAAGACTCTAAATATGAAATACATGACACACAATCAACTACCTCCATCAAAACATACAACTCGTTGTGTAATTACATTTTTTTCTCTCAACAATTATCAATATAAGGTTAGGTCAACCCCATTTTAAATGTCGGTGCCATCTGTTGATACAATACTTATAGTATGCACCACAAAGACAACTAAACATATTATCACAACATGGGCTCTATTCTTTCTTTCCTAATTTAATTTTTTTTTTATACCACAGATGACCAATGCAGAAAGAATGTTACTCAAGAGCATGAATATCCAGAAACAAACTTCTATATTTGACCTTTTTCCATTTTAACTGAGCGCCGAACTTTCCTCTATGGGTCCATCCACCACTCATTTGCCCTTGCCCTCTTACTTGGTCCATTCTTGCAAGCAACAACTCAGAGGTGACCTCTTTTATGCATGAATAAGGACTGATTGAACAATTGTGCAAAGAAGATGTGCACACGTGCAGAAGAGGTTCACAGTCACGGGATTCATTTATGTCAGCCGTGACCAAACGTCTGAATGTTGTTTGACACGACTTACACGACTGACTTTTGCGTCTTTTGTGGAGAGTTTGCTTACCATTTGCGTAGTATCTGAAGGCAATGAGTAATGACTTACTGTTGTGCGAGAAAGTATATTGTTGTGCTCATTAAGTTATGATGGAGCTCAAGTGGTCCCCAGTTTTTGGTATTAGCATATTAATCAAATCTCTACTTATTATCTTACTGTGCACCAGTAGTTATGTTTCACACATCATCAGACACAACATGAAATCAAGTGTCAGACACAACATGAAATCATGTGTCAGACACAACATGAAATCAAGTGTCAGACACAACATGAAATCATGTGTCAGACACAACATGAAATCAAGTGTCAGACACAACATGAAATCATGTGTCAGACACAACATGAAATCATGTGTCAGACACAACATGAAATCAAGTGTAAACTCACTACTCAGAAGACAAATAAAAATATGCAAAGGAGAAGCTATAGCCACAACTACCCAGGTCATTTTTTATACCTCCCTAGGGGTTACATCTTCACACCGATAGAGACAGACACAGAGCCAGACACAGACACAGAGACAGAGACAGACACAAGGCAGAGGCAACGCTATCACTAGAACCTGAGACTTAACGTAAAGTAGAATTAAAATACATAGTACAAGAAAGCATCAGGCATTGTTGAAGATGTCTGAGGCCATCTATGCCAAGCCAGACCCAGAAGGTCAAGTTGGACAGAGGTGAGATGGAGGAGAGGATTGTGGATATCTACGTCAGTGCAGACACCCTGAGACAAGCAACAAGACAGAAGACTTCACCAACTAATGAACCGGGAGACCAGCACACACGCACACACACACGCACACACTCAATATATATACACACAAATACTGTACGCACAAGGAAGAGACCCTTACTAGCTGTTACAGTGTATCTGGGGTTGCTAGTCTCCTACTAGCTGGGATCATAGGCCTGTCTGTCCACTGTGTGTATAGCTAAGTTGTAATTACTAGAATTCAGTGACAGTTCTGTGGTTATTATCTGATTTAGTGAGTAACTTTTCTTGGCCAACTACAGACCAGACACAACAACCTGACTAAAGAGAAAGACCAGCTACAGACCAGATACAACAACCTGACTAAAGAGAGAGACCAGCTACAGAGGGAGAAAGATGATCTTATGGGAAAGTTCTATAATCTGAGTGAGTTTACCTAATACATGATCATAACATCAATTGCACATGTTCAATACGCACAGGGCCTTAACTAATTCGAAAAATAAATCATATATATATATATGCTGTAATTTTGTACACAAAGAAAATCAATTACGGGTCAACATCTTAATATTGTTCCCAGCGTTAATCAAAGCTCAGAATGCTTCAATTCATGATCTGACTGAGTTCTAATCGTGCCTCTTTGCGAACGAGTGGAATCATGAACAGTGGTTTGTTCGTTTTGTTTGCCTGCATCCCCCGGATTTGCATCCTGGAATTGCCTTATAAGCAGCACGTTCACCACTATCTGAAACGGCTAACGCCGCCCTCTCACGGCACAGCTCGTAGTCCGCTCAAGTAGACACTAGAGACGCTGCTAACAGAGGTGTCAGTCAGACAAAAGTCCATTTTAAAACCGACCCGCATCTCCTGCCGTGTATACAGACATCCTCAAAAAAATACAATTTATTTGACTCTGGGTGAATGAGTACAAAACTGTTAAATAGTCACTAATAGATATGTCAGTTAGTCATACACACACACACACACACACACACACACACACACACAATCACATACACGCACACACACACACACACACAGGTATCCATAAAATCAACAGTCAATACGCCACAAACGTATTGCTATAACACCATGTTAAAGAAAAACAGATTTGCAATACATTTGTAATAATCCGTCATCATGCCTGTAGGATTTTGAAGCAGAGACTTCTATTGCAGTAACATTGAAGGGCTCTGGGTAGTATTACTTAGTCAGCTAGAAGGATGAACTAAGACGGTAATGTTAAAAGGAGCCTACTTCAGCAGGAGCAAAAAAACAGGCTTCTAAATTTTCAGAATAACTTTGCTTTACAAAGATTAGGCTACCTGGACAGACAGTGATGTGGTGCTCAGTGGTGAGGCTGAGGCAGGCTGCAATGCATGCGTGCAGGAGGAAACAGAGAGAGAGAGGAAGCAAACAGTGAGAGGTTAACACCGCGGTCCCCAAACTTAGGGTCGGAGCCCCATGTGGGGTCCCCTGACAAAATCTGTACTAATCTTATCAAACAAGTTAGGAACCAAAACAAATAAGATATCTTTCAACATGAACACATTCACATGGCCTATCTTCCCTATTGGCCTACATTGAAATGCACTCAATGCAGTTTACATGCAAACAACGCAGTTCTAAAATAGTTTATATCAGTGGTTGTTTGTCTTATCTCGATCGCCCAGTGGAGTTTATAGTTGACCTATTACCCACCTTTTAAAAAAAAAAACACAACATCACTGAAATTCAAACAGAATCCTAAGTAATATTGAAATATGTAAATGTGACAATATGATAACCTGTGTGCTCGGTTAATATCTGTTTATGCGGAGCTGGATTAGTAATGCCTAGGAACACAAATGTGAGCGCAATGTAACTTCAGAAAAGCCATGTCTATGTAAAGAGTTCATGACAATTCACCATCACTACTGACTGAACAGACGCTGACGCAACGTGACCGTGTAACGCATTTCTCCAAATGGCATTTGAAAGTAATTTTTTTATTATATAGAAATGCAGTACATTTTGGAAGGTTAAAGCTCATTTACTCCATTTCTATACAATTAACCCCACTGTCTTCCAAAACTTGCTGAAACTCAAACCCTGGTTATGGCCCTGAACGCGCACTAAAATGTTGTTTTGTATTCTTTCATTAATGAGTGCAGAATAATGAGATGGCAATGAATGTTTTAACTAACCTGTTCTGAAGGCTGGGACCAGTTTGAATCCTGTTGGCACTTCGCCTCTACTGACAATAACATCTGGAAGGAGAGCAGACAGGACTGTGTGGAGAGAGGAGCAGACCTGGTGCTCATAAACAGAAAGGAGAAATAGGAGAGAGAGTGAGGGGGGGGGGGGGGAGATAGATAAATACGTAGTGAGAGAGAGAGAGGTGATAAACATACTTTAAAAAATCTGTATTCATGTATCTTTCTCAACAACAGAGATGTCTCTTTGGCCCTCGACAAGAGAGCCTGGATCGGTCTGACTGACAGAGAGGCTGATCCTGGAAATGGGTAGACGGCACACCACTGAACACAAGGTGAGAGATTTGACCATCTAGTTTTGATATCTCGACGTTGAAAACAAATTATATTGTTTCAAATCATCTTTAAAAAAAAGTAATGTTTCCCCTCAAAGATGCCATTTAATTAGCTTTATAGATTAATCGTAGAAACCAAGCATTATTTGCATACTGAAAATGTCATGATTTTTTTATTTTTTATTATTATAGTATTTTTGTATCTTTCTGTTGGTGGCCCACTCTTGATGGTATGTAATCGTACAGTGTGTGGCTTTTTGAATGTCTGGTTCCCTGTGTTAGCAGTCACTGGAGGAGAAAATAGCCTAGTAATGGTGGTGATCAGTCAAGTAATGGGGAAGAGGACTGTGTTGAACTAAAACGTGGACAAGATGACCTTGTATAGACATGGAATGATTTCAATTGTGGAGAAAAAGTGAACTGGATTTGTGAGTGGTGTAACAATAACCTAATGTAACAACTCCACCCTCCCTCCCACCCCTCCCCCCATTTCCACCCCCCCCCCCCCCTCTCTCTTTCTCTCTCTTCATCTCCATGACTCTCTCTCTGGCTCTCCCTCTCTCGTCCTGTCTCGATCCCTTCTCATTTATGTTTGCTTTGTTCTGAACACATTAATACAATTCCCATTTACTTCCTGGGATACATTAGTAGTTTCCTGTCTTCAGTAGTTATACGATGGAAAACATCATCAGACACAGACCACACAATAAGTAAACAGCTGCATTAGAACAGGTAGAAGGGACCAGCATGAGGTTATTAAGTTAGTACAGTCGACTCCCGATAAGTACGCATCAGGTAAGTGCCAGACCTGGGTTCAGATACTACTTGAAACCTTTCAAATGCTTTGAGAATTTGCTTTTAGCGTGCCTTCAGTGCCAGGTGGGTGGCCTTTGTACAGTCGTGGCCAAACGTTTTGAGAATGACACAAATATGAATTTCCACAAAGTTTGTTGCTTCAATGTCTTTAGATATTTTTGTCAGATGTTACTATGGAATACTGAAGCATAATTACAAGCATTTCATAGGTGTCAAAGGATTTTATTGACAATTTCATGAAGTTGATGCAAAGAGTCAATATTTACAGTGTTGACCCTTCCTTTTCAAGACCTCTGCAATCCGCCCTGGCATGCTGTCAATTAACTTCTGGACTACATCCTGACTGATGGCAGCCCATTCTTGCATAATCAATGCTTGGTGTTTGTCAGAATTTGTGGGTTTTTGTTTGTCCACCCGCCTCTTGAGGATTGACCACAAATGGGATTAAGGTCAGGGGAGTTTCCTGGCCATGGACCCAAAATATCAATGTTTTGTTACCCGAGCCACGTAGTTATCACTTTTGCCTTATAGCAAGGTGCTCCATCATGCTGGAAAAGGCATTGTTCGTCACCAAACTGTTCCTGGATGGTTGGGAGAAGTTGCTTTCGGAAGATGTGTTGGTACCATTCTTTATTCATGACTGTGTTCTTAGGCAAAATTGTGAATGAGCCCACTCCCTTGGCTGAGAAGCAACCCCACACATGAATGGTCTCAGGATGCTTTACTATTGGCATGACACAGGACTGATGGTAGCGCTCACCTTGTCTTCTCCGGACAAGCTTTTTTCCGGATGCCCCAAACAATCCGAAAGGGGATTCATCAGAGAAAATGACTTTACCCCAGTCCTCAGCAGTCCAATCCCTGTACCTTTTGCAGAATATCAGTCTGTCACTGATGTTTTTCCTGGAGAGAAGTGGCTTCTTTGCTGCCCTTCTTGACATCAGGCCATCCTCCAAAAGTCTTCGCCTCACTGTGCGTGCAGATGCACTCACACTTGCCTGCTGCCATTCCTGAGCAAGCTCTGTACTGGTGGTGCCAAGATCCCGCAGGTGAATCAACTTTAGGACGGTCCTGGCGCTTGCTGGACTTTCTTGTGCGCCCCGAAGCCTTCTTCACAACAATTGAACCGCTCTCCTTGAAGTTCTTGATGATCCGATAAATGGTTGATTTAGGTGCACTCTTACTGGCTGCAATATCCTTGCCTGTGAAGCCCTTTTTGTGCAAAGCAATGATGACGGCACGTGTTTCCGTGCAGGTAACCATGTTTGACAGAGGAAGAAGAATGATTCCAAGCACCACCCTCCTTTTGAAGCTTCCAGTCTGTTATTCGAACTCAATCAGCATGACAGAGTGATCTCCAGCCTTGTCCTCGTTAACACTCACACCTATGTTGACGAGAGAATCACTGGCATGATGTCAGCTGGTCCTTTTGTGGCAGGGCTGAAATGCAGTGGAAATGTTTTTGGGGGATTCAGTTCATTTGCATGGCAAAGAGGGACTTTGCAATTAATTGCAATTCATCTGATCACTCTTCAGAACATTCTGGAGTATATGCAAATTGCCATCATACGAACTGAGGCAGCAGACTGTGAAAATTAATATTTGTGTCATTCTCAAAACTTTTGGCCAAGAATGTACTTTTGCCATTGTCTGTTCACCCCGCTATCATCCAGAAGGCGAGGTCAGTACAGGTGCATCAAAGCTGGGACCGAGAGACTGAAAAACAGCTTCTATCTCAAGACCATCAGACTGTTAAACAGCCACCACTAACATTGAGTGGCTGCTGCCAACACACTGACTCAACTCCAGCCACTTTAATAATGGGAATTGATGGAAATTGATGTAAAATATATCACTAGCCACTTTAAACAATGCTACTTAATATAATGTTACTTACCCTACATTACTCATCTCATATGTATATGTATATACTGTACTCTATCATCTGCTGTATCCTTATGTAATACATGTATCACTAGCCACTTTAACTATGCCACTTTGTTTACATACTCATCTCATATGTATATGTATATACTCTATCATCTACTGCATCTTTATGTAATACATGTATCACTAGCCACTTTAAACTATGCCACTTTGTTTACATACCCTACATTACTCATCTCATATGTATATACTGTACTCGATACCATCTACTGCATCTTGCCTATGCCGTTCTGTACCATCACTCATTCATATGTCTTTATGTACATATTCTTTATCCCTTTACACTTGTGTGTATAAGGTAGTAGCTGTGGAATTGTTAGGTTAGATTACTCGTTGGTTATTACTGCATTGTCGGAACTAGAAGCACAAGCATTTCGCTACACTCACATTAACATCTGCTAACCATGTGTATGTGACAAATACATTTGATTTGATTTGATTTGAACACAGGGTAACAACGGTCCGGAGCACAATAACACCTCCGATACAAGACGTGAACAAAATATAATCCCGTACAAACAAGGGTGGGGCTTCACAAGCTTAAGTAGGTAAGCAAATCAAGAAAACACAAATAGGAACAGGTGCAACTCATAAGACTAAAATAACAGAAAAAGGGAAAGGGATCGGTGGCGGCTAGTAGGCCGGTGACGACGACCGCCGAGCACCGCTCGAACAGGCAGGGGAGCCAACTTCGGCGGGAGTCGTGACAGTCGCCTTGATTTTTTTGGGGTCTCTGACTCTGGATTCACAGACACCCAAATGTCCCCTATGTATATTTTGACATGGCCTATTGATTAACCAGACACACTATTTATCTTATTATTTTGTGCTATAATTTGCAATTTCCTTTGAAATATTATGCTTATAATTGTTCTACATTGTTGTGTCTCAATGGGGCCGCTAGGCTATAAATAGGAGCTACGTGCCATGGTCAGGTCACTCTCAGTCACCTGTGCGCATCCTGTACAATGTATTAAAGCCAGCAATACTCCTTTTTACCTCGAATTTGTCCTTTTGGAAGTTTTCCTTGGCAAGCTATTCTTGTAATTTCATATAGTATTTAAACCCAGGTCTGGTAAGTCCACACTGTCGACTCAGGGATCAGATAAAGATGCATAAAGGAAAATAACATGTCCCAACCTCAACCCCCATGTTACTTTTAGATGATCTTCCTATTTTTACATTTCCATTTCTTCTGGGGACAACATATCACAAACAGTTAGACTCAGAAACGGACACGAAGCAGACAAACTTTTTTGCCCGCTTTGAGGACAATACAGTGCCACTGACACGGCCTGCAACGAAAACATGCGGTCTCTCCTTCACTGCAGCCGAGGTGAGTAAGACATTTAAACGTGTTAACCCTCGCAAGGCTGCAGGCCCAGACGGCATCCCCAGCCGCGCCCTCAGAGCATGCGCAGACCAGCTGGCCGGTGTGTTTACGGACATATTCAATCAATCCCTATACCAGTCTGCTGTTCCCACATGCTTAAAGAGGGCCACCATTGTTCCTGTTCCCAAGAAAGCTAAGGTAACTGAGCTAAACGACTACCGCCCCGTAGCACTCACATCCGTCATCATGAAGTGCTTTGAGAGACTAGTCAAGGACCATATCACCTCCACCCTACCTGACACCCTAGACCCACTCCAATTTGCTTACCGCCCAAATAGGTCCACAGACGATGCAATCTCAACCACACTGCACACTGCCCTAACCCATCTGGACAAGAGGAATACCTATGTGAGAATGCTGTTCGTCGACTACAGCTCGGCATTCAACACCATAGTACCCTCCAAGCTCGTCATCAAGCTCGAGACCCTGGGTCTCGACCCCGCCCTGTGCAACTGGGTACTGGACTTCCTGACGGGCCGCCCCCAGGTGGTGAGGGTAGGCAACAACATCTCCTCCCCGCTGATCCTCAACACTGGGGCCCCACAAGGGTGCGTTCTGAGCCCTCTCCTGTACTCCCTGTTCACCCACGACTGCGTGGCCACGCACGCCTCCAACTCAATCATCAAGTTTGCGGACGACACAACAGTGGTAGGCTTGATTACCAACAACGACGAGACGGCCTACAGGGAGGAGGTGAGGGCCCTCGGAGTGTGGTGTCAGGAAAATAACCTCACACTCAACGTCAACAAAACTAAGGAGATGATTGTGGACTTCAGGAAACAGCAGAGGGAACACCCCCCTATCCACATTGATGGAACAGTAGTGGAGAGGGTAGCAAGTTTTAAGTTCCTCGGCATACACATCACAGACAAACTGAATTGGTCCACTCACACAGACAGCATCGTGAAGAAGGCGCAGCAGCGCCTCTTCAACCTCAGGAGGCTGAAGAAATTCGGCTTGTCACCAAAAGCACTCACAAACTTCTACAGATGCACAATCGAGAGCATCCTGGCGGGCTGTATCAACGCCTGGTATGGCAACTGCACCGCCCTCAACCGCAAGGCTCTCCAGAGGGTAGTGAGGTCTGCACAACGCATCACCGGGGGCAAACTACCTGCCCTCCAGGACACCTACACCACCCGATGTCACAGGAAGGCCATAAAGATCATCAAGGACATCAACCACCCGAGCCACTGCCTGTTCACCCCGCTATCATCCAGAAGGCGAGGTCAGTACAGGTGCATCAAAGCTGGGACCGAGAGACTGAAAAACAGCTTCTATCTCAAGGCCATCAGACTGTTAAACAGCCACCACTAACACTGAGTGGCTGCTGCCAACACACTGACACTGACTCAACTCCAGCCACTTTAATAATGGGAATTGATGGGAAATGATGTAAATATATCACTAGCTACTTTAAACAATGCTACCTTATATAATGTTACTTACCCTACATTATTCATCTCATATGCATACGTATATACTGTACTCTATATCATCGACTGTATCCTTATGTAATACATGTATCACTAGCCACTTTAAACTATGCCACTTTGTTTACATACTCATCTCATTTGGACATACTGTACTCGATACCATCTACTGTATCTTGCCTATGCTGCTCTGTACCATCACTCATTCATATATCCTTATGTGCATATTCTTTATCCCCTTACACTGTGTACAAGACAGTAGTTTTGGAATTGTTAGTTAGATTACTTGTTATTACTGCATTGTCGGAACTAGAAGCAAAAGCATTTCGCTACACTCGCATTAACATCTGCTAACCATGTGTATGTGACAAACAAAATTTGATTTGATTTGATTTGATTTGATTTGAGGAGAGAGAGACCAGAGACCAGATACTTAAAACAGTGTCACCTCCAGTTGAACACAGACAGAGGGCAGAACGGCACTGAGAGGACACACACACGGTCAATGGCTCATGCAGACACGCACAGACGCACACAGTCCACGTGCACGCAGACACACAACACACAAGTGAAGTTCCCTTTAAAACCTCTGATGAAGATATTTGCCACAAACACTTTAGAATAACTCTTCACGCTGATGTCACACACCGACAGCATTGATACAACATAAAAAAATATCCCTATATGGCCATTGGTGCCATAATGAGTTTGGGCCATAACGTGCCCTCTGTTTGAAGCCTGCAGAAACAACCAACATTCCTCGCAAATTGATTTGTTGTTGTTTGTTGTCCTGCAGCTATCATGTTATATCGCTCTGTTGGACCACAGACAGAGATCAAAGAGGTAGGTACCAGGTGATGCTACTCAACTACTGGTCACTACAGTTAGAATCATACAGTAGATATTACCATTACGAGTCAGTCACAAAAAGGTAATCATACAATTAGTTAAGATGGATGACTACATCAACGAAGAGGTTATTGAAGAAAACGAGAATGGAGCAATGAGGAGAGTGACGAATGAGACCCATCGCTCAGGTAAGAACTAAGAAAACTCTATCACACAAACACAGACACACAAGCTTTGGGAACAATCTTTTGAAAGTATATTGGAGCAATGCATTTTGGGCAATGGTGTTCTACACTGCCTAGTTTTGTGTCCATCATTTATTTATATATATAAAAAAACATGTTGACAGCCTAATATTGTTCATCAACCAGGTTGTCACAAAAATACTTACACTATAATAGTAGCCTTACGTTCTTTATTTTTTAAAATTGTATTAATGGCAATGCTCTTTTCTATCCTTGAAAAGCTGTATTTGACAGTTTGATGGGAAATGAATGATGGGAAATGAACGAATCAATACATGTGGGGAAACAGAACACCTTAAAAAATAATCTGTTTGGTTTACAGTTTTCCCCAACTGTTAACACACGTTTGCTGAAACTACAACTCAGGTACTCTAAACTCAAAACACAAAACAGTTAGCCAATTTCCCCAAACCCCACAGACATCTTGCAAAATGAAACACAGCATACAAAGGAGACACACACACATCAAATGAATCCAAAACTATTATCAGAACCTATTTCAGTGTAAAGACCAAGATGTTGTGGTTGAACTGTATATTGTTTTTGTGTACTCAAACAAGAAAGGAACACAAATGTAAAAACCTTTGTTTTATATTTCAACATGACTCAATACAAGTCCAACAGCCTATGGTAACCACACATACAGTAAAAATGCAAACATACAAGTAAATATATTTTACATAGGCAACGGAAGACAAATAGGCTAATTGGTACTACTGTACTGTATGTTAGATCAATTGTACGGAATAGATGAAGAAACTGTCAAAATACAGTCACATCTAAATCGTAAGTCAAGAAGCAAATATTCCATTGCGAAAACAAAATCAGTCATGTCTTGTGTTTTGGTCCGGCTACAGATTTTCACCAACATCACAGGCGGTATTCTCCTTGGCCGGTGTGGGACGGTGTGGGAAATATCTTCTGGCACGACACATCCACCCCTGGCAGGACTCTGCTCTCTGCTGGAATGTCACCACAGGCCTCCTCCATTGCCTGGAGAAGGGCCATACGTTCATGGGGTTTGCGATCATACACCTTCCACCACCATGCTGGAAACAACTCCTCACTGGGGTTGAGAAATTGGGAATATGGTGAGAATTGTAAACCTGGGATGGTCATTGAACCAGTTCCGGACCTGAGCAGCCTGATGGAAACTCTCGTGGTCCCAAATTAGAACATACATTTGCTGCTCAGGATCACCTGGCCCACTCTGCTCTGGCTGAAAAGATTGTCATGTAAGGTGTTCAGGAAAGGAAGGAGATGGGCAGTGTTGTGTTGGTCCAAGAGTGGCTTGACGGTGGAGGACCCCATTGTGGCTCATAGCTGCGCATATGGTGACATTTACCCCAATGTGGCCATGTACCCCAATGACGGCACGTTGATAAATTGATGTTCCTTCCTCTCCTTCTCGTTTTCGCTAAATTGAATCCAGTCTCATCTATGAATATGAGTTCCTGGGGGATGGGACTTGCGTCCAACTCCATGAGCCTCTGAAATGACAATAAATACTGTAATTGCTATGCAGCAAAGTTCACTGGCAACATCAATGCATCTCTAATGTTTTAAGAGTGTGATACGAGAACATTACTTGCTTGCATGTATTTGTGCCGCTTATCCTTATCCGTATCATTCACTCTTTGGAAATTCCTTTCAAATGAGACTGTAGATTTGCTTCATCCAGAGATGGTGTTTCTTTTTAAAAAAAAAATTAAATTTTTATTTTACCTATTTTTCTCCCCAATTTCGTGGTATCCAATTGTTGTAGTAGCTACTATCTTGTCTCATTGCTACAACTCCCGTACGGGCTCGGGAGAGACGAAGGCTGAATGTCATGCGTCCTCCGATACACAACCCAACCAGCCGTACTGCTTCTTAACACAGCGCGCATCCAACCCGGAAGCCAGCCGCACCAATGTGTCGGAGGCTTCACCGTGCACCTGGCAACCTTGGCTAGCGCGCACTGCGCCCGGCCCGCCACAGGAGTCGCTGGTGCGCGATGAGACAAGGAGATCCCTACCGACCAATCCCTCCTTAACCCGGACGACGCTAGGCCAATTGTGCGTCGCCCCACGGACCTCCCGGTCGCGTCCGGTTACGACAGAGCCTGGGCGCGAACCCAGGGACTCTGATGGCACAGCTGTAGATGGTGTTTCTTTAGGATGCGGGCTGTGGTTGAAAAGCTCACTCTGACGCTATGGAAGACGGCAGGGTTTTCAATCAACTGTTGTTGTATTTCCCACCTTTTTATGGCATTCTTTTTTTTTAAGTCTTTTTGCACAATGGAAGCCTCCTGTTCGTCTGTAAATAGACACGTTCTACCACACCCCGTACGCAGTCGTCGTCTTTCAGTTCTACAAAAGAAAAAAGCATGGAGTACAGTAAACACTAGATTAATACAGTATACAAGATTAACATGTTACAAAGGAGTATAGCTCCCAATTTCATGCATGCAGTAATACATAAAACATTCACTTTGTTTCTCCTTACAGCATGTATTGGAATCTACAGTCATTACTGTGCTTTGTTGTCAAGTAGTAAAAGTAGTAGATATATCCAATGTCTGCAGTACATACCTATTCTCATTTTGGAATGTCCGGATGATGGTTCCACATCATCCACCACAGTCGCCCAAATTTCATCACAGATTACTCTCCTTGTTGTTGGTCTTCCTCCATCTCCATCTCTACCCCAACCTCAAAATCTACCCCCACATCCACCTCTACCTCAACCTCTACCTCAACCTTTTTTTTTTTTACTAGGCGAGTCAAGGTTATACCCCAGAGGTTGTAAATAAACCATTTTTAAGGTGATAAAAGGTGATATAACTTGTGTCATTGTTATAGAGCTGTAAAACCCACAGCCGAATGACTTCAGAATGAGCATTTCTCACTGTAAATTGCTGCTGACATTGAACATAGCTTAGGGTAAGGGTATGTAATCAATTTCAGACTTTCCTCTGCCACTATTCCCATCATTTTATAGGTTGTAAATAAACCCTTTTTAAGCTGATATATCTGGCTCTCATGAGGACCGCCACAGGAAAGGTAGACCAAGAGTTAACTCTGCTGCAGAGGATAAGTTCATATGAGTTACCAGCCTCAGACTGCAGCCCAAATAAATGCTTCACAGAGTTCAAGTAACAGACACATCATAACATCAACTGTTCAGAGGAGACTGAAAGAATCAGGCCTTCATGGTTGAATTGCTGCAAAGAAACCACTACTAAAGGACACCAATAATAATAAGAGACTTTCTAGGTTCAAGAAACATGAGGAATGGACATTAGACCGGTGGAAATCTGTCCTTTGGTCTTTGAAGTCTAAATTTGAGATTTTTGGTTCCAATCGCTGTGTCTTTGTGAGATGCAGAGAAGGTGAACAGATAATCTCTGCATGTGTGGTTTCCAACGTGAAGCATGGAGGAGGAGGTGTGATGGTGTGCTTTGCTGGTGACACTGTCAGTGATTTATTTAGAATTCAAGGCACACTTACCCAGCATGACTACCACAGCATTCTGCAGTGATAGGCCATTCCATCTGGTTTACGCTTAGTGGGACTATCATTTATTTTTCAACAGGACAATGACCCAAAACACACCCCCATGCTGTGTAAGGACTATTTGAGCTGCATCAGATAACCTGGCCTCCACAATCACCCGACTGAGATGCTTTGGGATGAGTTGGCCTCATCCCATACCACTTTTACTGTATATTTTACAGCACAGTTGTAAGTAAAGATAGGGAGACTGATATATAGATGGGCACAGAAAGTGGTTAAGCGCACGGGCCAGGGCTCAAACCCACGTCGCCTAGTGGACATACGTGGTCCAGAGGCAGGAGCTTAGACCTCTACACCAGACTCCAGCACACTGACTGGATTTTCTTTATTCTTGTATATACTGTAAAATCCTATAGGTTGGAATCATATAGGAGTCCAATAGGAGTGGCTCCAAAATCTGATAGGAATTTTCTATTGGATATTTTTGTATCTGAATCTTACAGGATCTTATAAGATAAAACCATATAGGATAGAATCCCAGTTGAGTCCAAAAGGAGTGGTTTCAAAACCCGGTAGGATTTTTCTTTGGGATTGTAATTGGACCCTTGAGCTGGAATACCATATGATCCTAAAGGATTTCAATGTTTCCTTCTCCTATAGGATTTATATTAATTTTGTCGATGGGAATTGTATAGATATTTAAATTACACTCTAAAGTATTTATCCTAAAACGCGGCTATACTGTACACTATAGTTAACTTGGCTGCTTAACGTATGGAGCACCCAACCTCCAAACCACTTAGACAATTTCCAATGAAGGTGGACAATGGAGACATGTGAACTATAATATCATAACATCAGTATGGAACTGCCACCGTTTGCACTTGTCCCCTCTACCCATTAGCTACAATATCTCATGCAGCCCCCCCCCCCCCCCCCCCATGGTTCAAGGGACACAACGTCAGTAAACATTTGCATGTGTTGCATTTGCATCACACATTAAAGTTATTGTGCCAAAGGCAACAACAATATCTGCGAGCCAAACTGAGATTGTCCACTAGGTTGTTTCCACTTGTGAAAACACGTGTGCTATGTGGCGCTAGAGCCATGGTAGGCACTGGTAATTACATCAAATCAAATCGAATACAACCTTACAGTGAAATGCTTACTTTACAAGCCCTTAACCAACAAAGCAGATTTTTTAAATACCACAAAAAAAAGTAACAAATAATTAAAGAGCAGCAGTAAAATAACAATGGCGAGGTTATATACAGGGGGTACCTGTCACACCCTGGCCATAGAGAGGCTTTTTATTCTCTATTTTGGTTAGGCCAGGGTGTGACTAGGGTGGGCATTCTATGTTCTTTTTTCTATGTTTTTGTATTTCTTTGTTTTTGGTCGGGTATGGTTCTCAATTAGGGACAGCTGTCTGTCGTTGTCTCTGATTGAGAACCATACTTAAGTAGCTCTTGCCCACATGGGTTTTGTGGGTAGTTGTTTTCTGTTTTGTATCTGTACCAGACAGAACTGTTTTGGTTATTATTTTTGTCATTTTCGTATTTAGTGTTCAGTCGCTAATAAATAAATTATGAACATGTACCACGCTGCACCTTGGTCCTCACCTTCTTCTCTTGAATGCCGTGACAGTACCGGTACAGAGTCAATGTGCGGGGGGCACCGGTTAGTCGAGGTAATTGAGGTAATATGTACACTACCGTTCAAAAGTTTGGGGTCACTTAGAAATGTCCTTGTTTTTGTCCATTAAAATAACATCAAATTGATCAGAAATACCGTGTGGACATTGTTTATGTTGTAAATGATTATTGTAACTGGAAACTACTGATCACTCCTGTGTTCCAATGGCACGTTGTATTAGCTAATCCAAGTTAATCATTTTAAAAGGTTGGTTGATCATTAGAAAACCCTTTTGCAATTATGTTAGCACAGCTGAAAACTGTAGTACTGATTAAAGAAGCAATAAAACTGGCCTTCTTTAGACTAGTTGAGTATCAGGAGCATCAGCATTTGTTCGTGTCACGCCCTGATCTGTTTCACCTGTCCTTGTGCTTGTCTCCACCCCACTCCAGGTGTCGCTCATCTTCCCTATTATCCCCTGTGTATTTATACCTGTGTTCTCTGTCTGTTTGTTGGCATTTCGTCAAGCTAAGCAGCGTCTTTCCTGTCAGCTCCTATCGTTTCCCAGCCTCTCGTTCCTCATCTTCCTGGTTTTTGACCTTTGCCTGTCCTGACCCTGTACCCCCCCCCCCCCCACCTGACCCTCCCTGCCATCCTGTACCTTTGCTCCACCTCTGGGTTACTGAACTCTGCTTGTCCCTGACCCTGAGTCCGCCTGCCGTCCTGTACCTTTGCCTTACCCTGGATTTTCAACCCCTGCATGCCTGCCCCTGTTTCCACAATAAACATTGTTACTTTGACAGTCTGCATCTGGGTCTTACCTTGATTCCTGACTGTTTGATTACAGGCTCCAAATGGCCAGAAACAAAGACATTTCTTCTGAAACTCATCAGTCTATTCTTGTTCTGAGAAATGAAGGCTATTCCATGTGAGAAATTGCCAAGAAACTGAAGATCTCGTACAACACTGTGTCCTTCTCCCTTCACAGAACAGAGCAAACTGGCTCTAACCAGAATATAAAGAGGAGTGGGAGGCCCCGATGAGCAAGAGGACAAGTACATTAGAGTGTCTAGTTTGAGAAACAGATCCCTCCTCAAGTCCTCAACTGGTAGATTAATTAAATAGTACCCGCAAAACACCGGTCTAAACGTCAAAAGTGAAGAGGCGACTTCGGGATGCTGGCCTTCTAGGCATTGTGTATGACTCTACAAGCTTGGACACCTGTATTTGGGGAGTGTCTCCCATTCTTCTCTGCAGATCCTCTCAAGCTCTGTCAGGTTGAATTGGGAGCTTTGCTGCACAGCTATTTTCAGGTCTCTCCAAAGATATTTGATCTGGTTCAAGTCTGGGCTCTAGGTGTGCCACTCAAGGACATTGAGAGACTTGTCCAGAAACCATTCCTGTGTTGTCTTGGGTGTCACCTTCCTGACCAAGGCCCTTCTCCCCCGATTGCTCATTTTGGCCAGGCGGCCAGCTCTAGGAAGAGTCTTGGTGGTTCCAAACTTCTTCCATTTAAGAATGATGGAGGCTACTGTGTTCTTGATGACCTTCAATGCTGCAGGCATGTGCAATCCTGTCACGGAGCTCTATGGAAAATCCCCTCGGCCTCATGTCTTGATTTTTGCTCTGGCATGCACTGTCAACTGTGGGACCTTAGATAGACAGGTGTGTGCCTTTCCAAATAATGTCCAGTCAATTGAATTTAATTCAGGTGGACTCCAATCAAGTTGTAGAAACATCTCAAGGATGATCAATGGAAACAGGATGCACATGTGCTCAATTTCGAGTCTGAATACTTATGTAAATAAGATATTTTGATTTATTTATTGTTTTATTTTTTGATCACATTTCTTAAAACCTGTTTTCATTTTTGTCATTATGGGGTATTGTGTGTAGATTGATGAGGATTTTATGGTTGTAAAGTATTTCTTTCTTTCCAAAGTCAAGGGGTTTGAAAACCTTCCGAATGCACTGTATAAAGGAAAAGAACATGTCCCAACCTCAACCACCATGTTATTTTCTTCCTCTTTTTACATTTCCATTTCTTCTGGGGACAACATATCAAGAACAGTTAGTCTCAGAATCGGACACAAAGCAGATACAGACCCAGGGGCAATGATAGGTTCAGAACCTGAGTAGACATTGCTGTATTGTATATAGTCAGAAAACAGTATATTGTTGAAAATGTCTGAGGCCATTGGTGACAAGCCAGATGTGACCAAGAAGGTGACTATAGGTGAAGCTATGAGAATTATATTATGTTTCTATATTCCTTGCTTTCACATCAGTTGTTTACCCTTCGAATATATTGCTTATTTCAAATGGTGTTTGGTTCAATTGAACTTACACATGATTTTGTGGGGAAAGGTCTGCTTTTCCCAATAACATTTTTAGGTTGTCACAAATGGCACCCTATTCCCTACATAGTGCACTACTTTTGACCATAGCCCTATAGAGCCCCCTATAGGTGCCCTTTTGGATGCAACCAGTCCTGAGTGTGACCATGTGTGGAGTAATAATGTGATTCAATAGACGATGAAGGGGCCTCATGCTGGGAACATGATTGGACTACTTGTGCACTGTGTTTGCCACGCTGCGGGAAGCCCATATTATAGGTACTGTAACACAAAAAAGGGGTGACTCCCAATTCTCCATCCTCCTTTTAGAAGTGTGCACTTGCACACTATCTGGCATGGATATTACAATGGTTGAAACTTGTTCCAGCCAATGCTTACACCAATTCTATGCTTTGTGTCCTGTGCACACTTCTGTAAAATGGTGGAGAATCAGGACATAGCCAACGTTCTGGAACCGAAATGAGGTGAAGCTGAGAGGCATGTTTACCTACTTTATTGTTTATCTGAAATATTTTGGGTTGAAGTGAGGAGAAGAAGATAACTTTGGAGCGTACAACATTACACAGTCCTAACACACAAGGCAGGCTTTTCATTGAGGTTTGTGTTGGAAAAGTTTGAAAATGTTCTTTGTTTGAAATTATTGTTGTTTAGTTGGGCTTGGTGTGGTTACAGTATTCAGAGGCAAACTCTTTCTCTTTCTCTCTCTTTCTCACACACACACACACACACACACACACACACACACACACACACACACACACACACACACACACACACACACACACACACACACACACACAACCTCGCTGTGTCAGCTTTTGCAGCATGAATGATTCATGCCATTGCTCTGGGACACTACCAATCTGCAAAATGTAGAAGCAATGGCCGACCCTGCTCTGATACTTGTCGGCCAGGCTCTAGGAAAGACAGAAATTCAGTGTTATCAGAAGAACGAGAGGTGCTAACCCTGAGGGATTCAATAGAGTCCTTCTGGCCGTTTTCCTTGTTTGCGGCGGCTTCCTGACACAGTAGTTGAACCAAAATGAATGATTGCATTCCGTAAGGCACACCGTAGGGAAAACAGAAATCTTTGTTCAACGTTTTCTAGCCTACTGAACAGAAACGAGGATTGAGGGTGAATATCTATTTTCTCATCCTCATAGTATGTGATACAGACAGCATGACACACAGGGTAATAGAGCCAGAATCCACTCACTCCCCTCGAGAGAGAGGCCAACAGACAGACAGAGGCGTTTCTCAGAGCTGTTAAGAATGAGAGAACATAGAGTGGGATGGAGGCAGAGGGAGAGAGAGGTAGAAAAAGACAGAAAGAGAGAGATCAAAAACAAGGATGGAGGGATCCTTTTATACAAGGATGGAGGTCCGAATTATACATCTCTGGTCAACACAATTACTGTGCATATAATTAACAGTAAAAACATACATGGCTTCACATAAGGCCTTTTCTCTCTCTCTCTCTCTCTCTCTCTCTCTCTCTCTCTCTCTCTCTCTCTCTCAACATATAGCAAGTAATAGGAATGATTCAATTTCGATGATCCACAATCAAATAGCTCTCACTGTTAGATAATAACCAATGCATCAGATTTAACTATCAGTGAATTTATTGAAAATATGAAGTAATAGGAATGACTATTCCATTTTGATGATCCATAATCAGTTAGGAATATGCACATCGGTGAAATAAAAGTATCAGTTTATCAATCCAAAATAGTATCGAGACGTCAGCATTCAAATAGATGTGAAAAAAAATTGCCTGGGGAATCTGGTCATGTACAACAACTGTATATTAATTAGCTTCCAGATGTTTATTTATTCATAGCACACGACGCGTCTGGAAAAATGTGCATCTCAGCAGAATGGGATGGGGTTCTAAAACAAAAGCACACACACACGCTGTGCACACACACACACACACACGTGCACACACACACACACACACACACACACACACACACACACACACGCCGTGCACACACACACACACACACACACACACACACACACACACACACGCACACACGCACACACGCACGCACGCACGCACACACACACCCATAAAACACTTATTTATAATACTCACCAGGCTCTGTGATGCTCCCTGCTGTAGTAGAGTAAGGCATAATTAAAGGCTTTAATGGGAATTATATTTATTTATGGCTCAAAGTTAAGAAGCTTTCTTATCATTTCTCATAATGCTGTCTGATTACAAATGGCCCATAACCACTTCCTTTATCTCGCTCCGATCAGAGAATACAAAGCGTTATGTGAAACGTTTTGGGTTGAAGTGAGGAGAATCTTTGTGAAAGAAAATAACTTTGGAGAGTACAACATTACACAGTCCTACCACACAAGACAGACTTTCCATTGAGGTTTGTTATGGAAAAGATCCATTGTCTGGTGCGATGGATCCTGTAATGATGTGCCGCTAAGAGTCGGGAAGCAAGTTCAGAAAGTGTTTTAATAAAATAAAACGGAACATAACACAAAACAAGAAACACTAACAGCACACAGACTTGAAACAATAATGCCTGGGGAAGGAACCAAAGGGAACAACATATATAGGGAAGGTAATCAGGGAGGTGATGGAGTTCAGGTGAGTCTGATGATGCGCAGGTGCGCATAACGATGGTGACAGGTGTGCGCCATAACGAGCAGCCTGGTGACCTAGAGGCCGGAGAGGGAGCACACGTGACAGGTCCTAAACAAAGGAATTCTGACAAAGTACAGTTGGCTGGGTCCCCTGCTGAACCCCTTCCATTAAGCTGTCTCAACTCTTAGTTTGTCCCAAATACCACCCTATTTCCCTATATAGTGCGCTACTTAGTGCAGTATACAGGGAATAGGGTGAAATTTAGGACGCAAACTCCATGCGTTCCTGAAGGGCCCTGTGACTGATTTTGTGACTTGATGCATGTACCTCTCAATAAACGCCTGGCATCCTTAACCCACCATTTAAAAAAAAAAAGCTAGCGAAGAGTGCCTAAGGGAGACAGCTAACTTAAATTGATGACACCATATCCCCTATCATCTGTCACTGAGAGGACGTCTTTCTAGCCCGCTCCCGAACAATATGGAGAGGAGGAAATTGGGCTTGCAAAATCCCACAGCCCTCTGATTCATTCAAAGCACTTGGTTTGCTAAGTGAATTTCAGCCACTGAGATTCCCTGCATGCAGCACACTTTATTGAAGACCTCCCTCCATACAGACGCAAACACACACACACACACACGCGCACACGCACGCACACGTGCACACGCACACACAAAATAGCATTTGTGAGCTTCTCTTGCTTCAGCAACTATTGTCTATTGGTTTTCATTCATCAAGTTTGTTTTTATGCGATGGCCGTAGTCCCATCGAGGACCCATTGTCCTCCTCCTTTTGTGGTGTTGAACTTATGAATACAAATCTCCAAAGTCTTCCTTAGGGGAGACATTTAAGAAATGGAAACAAAAGAGAATATGTAATCCATTCATATTAAATCATATTAAATGCCATATGCTATTGTATACCTTAAATATTCCATTGGAAAAACTAGTTGTACAACAAGAAATGTCCATGAAGACAACCCCTTTGCTTGGTTATGGCTAGGTCAGCCATTTCAATGGGCTTTGTCCCAAAGAAAAGGGGCCCTTGTCAAAAATAGTGCACTAACAGGTGAACAGGGTGCCAATTGGGACACAGTCCCGTTCCTATTTCCTCTGTTTGTTTCTGTTGTTGATAATAGAGCCCAGCCTTATAAAAGCTGAAGGACAGACCATGATGCTATGCTAGCCGACAGTTAGCCTTCTAAGATCCTGCACTCACAGCCTTGAGTCTCTCACAGCCTCATGCATTATATGGGTACTGTCACTGTACTGTATATTAAACACAGAGTGGTGAAGTGTCCTTCTACGAATCCCACCAAAACCTGAAATAAATAGATCTTAGGGGGTATAAAAAGAAGGTCTCGCATAGAGACTTGGGTTGCGTCCAAAATGACAACCTCTTCCCGATATATTCCAACAAAGCAAATTCTCCAGTGTTAAATCAAAGCATTACATTTAACACTGGGACAGTGTCTATATGGGCCCACACTTTTGAGTGTTAAATGAACACTGTGCTTATATTGCTGACACTGTTACACTTTGTCAACATTAGGAAATGAACACTTTCAATGTTATACAAAAACACCTCACATTATTTTTAACAGTAGGAAATGTTTATAGTTTACGCCAATGGTATTATGCAATAACACCTCATTAAGTATTTTTAACCATTACATTGAGAGGTCCAAATTTCTTGACCATAGGGTTAACCCCCTAAGGTCGATGTCCCCGTAGCCGTGGAAATCAAATAAACATAATACAAAAATCCCCATCAGAAATCCCCATCATTTTTTGCATTGGATGCATCTCAATTCACCTACGCAAACTGCATCCAACCGCCTATGTCATACACCGCATCTGCGGTGAAAGGTGAAAGAGCTGGAGCGGTGTTTGTCAGACCATGAGACATCCCGAAAATCGGTCTTCTCACAAAATTGTCTGTAGCATCCAAACTATTATGACCCCTGTATAGAAAGATGAGACTCCCACGAACACGGTTGTGTTGTCCATTTCGCTCTACGACCCCCACAAGCGTCTTGGGAGTCATCTGAAGTTGGCACAGCCGATCTGCCAACTTCTGTCTGAAGCATCTGAACAGTTTGGGCTACACACTAATGACCACTATGTGGAAAGTTGATACTCTTATGAACACGTACATGTCGGTTGTTCTGCTCTAGGACGCCCACAGGCCTCACAAGACTCATCTAAAGGTCCCCCGGTACCAGTTGAAAAATGCAAAAAAATCCTTGTAAAAATAATTCCATATAGCTTAGTACAACACTTCCACTCACGGGTGGCCAAGAATAACTCATTTCTAATTTTCCAGTGTGCCTTGCCTTTTCAAGTGAATTGTAGAGTTACCACCCATTACTGTTTTGTGACAGAGACATGGTTGTTGAATTCTTTCATTTTCAATCCTGTGTACTTCACCAAGTGAGATCCTACTGTATATGAATGTTGGTCAATATACCAGGGCTACGGGCGGTATCCAGGCACTCCACGATGCGTCGGGGCTAAGTACAGCCCTTAGCCCTGGTATATTGGCCATATGCCACACCCCCTCGTGCCTTATTGCTTAATGATAACATTCATATACAGTATCTCACTTGGTGAAGTACACAGGATTGAAAATGAAAGAATTCAACAACCATGTCTCTGTACAATTCTACAATGCACTTGAACAATTCACTCTACAATTCACCTCATGTCTTATTACTACTATAAACTGGTTACCAACTGGTTACATCAGTAAAATTAAATGTTTTGTCATACCCGTGGTATACGGTCTGATATACCACAGCTGTCAGGCAATCAGCATTCAGGGCTCGAACCACCCAGTTTATAATTCAAATGTAACTGTTCATGACAATCCATTACATATATTATAAAGCCTTACTTTGATGGGGTTAGGAGCCTCCTGGTTTGTTGGACCCATCAGGCCTGCAAGTCACATTAAGCTGGTTTGCAAAGTGATATGTCATTCCAATTGGAATCCAGCCAGTGTTAGGACATCCGACAGTTGGAATTTTTAGGAACATTGATAAAGGAGACGACCTAAATAATTTAAACTGGAACAACCATTTCGGTAATGGGTGCAATAAATCCAACTAACTGATTGCATTAGTTTAGAAAAATGTATGTTATTTAGCATAAGATTGATTCATCAATCAATGTACATGCAAAAACACAGGAATAAAAACTATACTAAAAAAAATCTTGCTGCAGTAGAGGATGCTGGGAAATATGATAATTGAGCTGTGGTTTTGATGGGAAAGTTTCACTCTTAACAGAGTAAAATTTACACAATCCCACTCAACACTGGTTATTAACACCAACATTGGGTTTATTTTACACCACTGAGTGTTTCACTCTTAGAGAGTTCATTAAACTCTTGAATCAACACTAGAAATGTTACATTGAAAAATCAACACTGGGTAACATTGTACATAGAGCTTTGATCAAAAGTAGTGCACTATATAGGTTATAAGATGCCATTTCAGATGTAGCCTTTACAGCCACCTGCCAGAATACACATGGACAATAAATGACTCAACTCAAGGCAGATGCACTGCCGCTATATTCGGGGACATAGACAGTGAAATATACACTTGACTTCCGCTCTGCAGGGACAAAGGAGTCAAAAACAGTAAGAGGGGAAAGAAGAGAGAATCCTTGAAGCTTCCTTCCACGACCTTCGATGTTAGTCTACGTCCCCAAATGGCACCCTATTCTCTATGTAGTGCATTACTTTTAACCAGGGCCCTGGTCAAAGGCAGTGCACTACATACAGTAGGTAATGGGGTGCCATTTGGGAGTCACATAAAATTAATGAATGATAAACTGTGTTTCTCAATGATCAAACCATGGGAGACGCATTGCATAAAGCATTTTGATATATCTTAAGCTGAGATGTATAAATGTGAGCGGGGTTGATGACATTACTCAAAAATATACGTTTTCTAGGCGCTCCATTCTTTTCTCCAACCAACAAAACGGACTAAACCAAACGAGGAAGGATCTCTTTAGGAAGACGTCTGGGGAAGTTTGCAATGCTAAAAACTGTTAGAAATTCCCTCCAAGGTTGTGACCCAAATGACACACTATTCCCTATGAGCCCTGGTCAAAAGTAGTGCATCATAGGGAATAGGTTGCCATTTTGGAGGCAGCCTAAGATAAATACACTGTCCCGTAGTTCTGTTGTATCTCCTTGATGCAACCCCTTTTGATACAATCCTAGTCGACAAGCTTTATTGTCGACTTTGGAAATAAAATGATGGGAAATGTTTGCTCGTGTGCTGGTGAGAAAATAATAATGGTGGAATGTCAATCGTTGGATTGGTAGGATATTTACCCATGACAATACATGCTAATATCAATACATGCTAATATCTACAACTCAATAGGATTGTTTTACAAAAGTGTCAAACACAGATATGGAGCAAAGGTCACGATTACTCATGCTGCACAAAACTTTTTGACCTCAGATAATACCTAGATAATAATGGACAGAATGTGTATTTTCTCCCACGCGAGCCGTGGCTGCCCACAGTGTACTGTGAATATGATAAGTAGTCTTCATATTTGACTTCACTGACATTGCCACTGGCTGACTGTGGGTTAGACTTAGCTGGCATAGCTGGACACACATATACACGTACTGGACGTGGCTAGTCAATCTCCGAGGGAGATGGAGAGTGTGGCTCGTTGCCTATGTCATGACTGTCCTGATCAGGTCAGGTTACAGGAGAACACAACCCTACAGATTATCTCTCAACCTCAGCAGAGGAGTAGAGATCTAGGGGTCGGAAGATGTGGGGGTTTTATGACCCCTCACGCCCCTGGTAAATCTTAGGCCACACAACATTCCCGTGTCCCCTCAATATGGAGAACCAACCTCAGAACATTAAACATGCAATAAAGGGAATTTGGAACAATGGTTTCCGTCAGCCACAATGGTGGTCATGATAGACGGAATTTGAAAATGTATGTCATTTTTGTTTTGTTATTAAAGGTTAATAGATGACGTTATTACGAAAACGTTGTAACGTCAACAGTTTACCTAGTATATGTTTGATGTTTATACATTGTACGTTGTATGGAAAATGTCCAAATCAAAGAGAATGTTTTGGTAAAGATGAAATGTGAAGTTAGTTGTCTAAAATTGGATTTGAGTAAAATCTAGACCTTGCCCATAACTTGGTAAGCCCAGAGAATTGCCCTAAAGGCAGTTAAGCCCACTTCTGACACGAGGGTATAAAACCTGTGATTTACAGATAAGACTATGTGACCCAAGCTGCAGCCGAGGTCTAAAAAGTCAACAAACCCAGAACGCAACACAGGTTTGAAGACAAAGAAATATTTTTCTAACCAAGCTACGGAGGAGTAGCTGTGTCTAAGCGGGTCAATTCAAGTCGAACCACCTAGCCTCCATCTCCCATCAAATCGTGGTATCTACACTGTTTCATTCCTACGCTGTGAGCTCTGAGCTACAGAGCTGTCTGTCCTCAGAAGAGCCCTTCCAGAACAAGGGCGAGGGAACAAACTCCTAAGCCAAAAGGACACTGACGTCGTGAGGACAACCAGAGTGGTGCGCCAGAGAAGTGCGTCATTGAGCTGCCTGGACGGTCCACGCGGAGAATCCACAGAGACCTTCCCCGAGTAATTACATCATTATATTCTGACACATAAGAGCGGCAGTTTGGGGCAAGGCTAGGGTTAGAATAAGCATAGCTGACAAATTCACCCAAATGTATATTTCTCTCGTGTACTTTCTCTTTTTCTCTCTTTTAAATCCCCATTTCGGGTAACACGTGCCATAGTGTGTTGGCCCGTTATACTAAGTTCTAATCAATAGCCTAGAATGTGTTTTTGTGTATGTGCATCTTTTATCATCATTTTAGCTTTCTAGTAAATAATTACTCAACTAAGATTGGTGTGGTACGAACTCATTGGTGAGACCCGGGTCCGTGCAGATTCCCGGATTATACGAAATTCAGAACGAGATTGTAGAGGTAACTGATTAATTAGTGGCTGTTGTAAGATCGATATTCGGATATTGTTTGAGTTTATTTGGGAAATAGAAACTCAATAAAAACGTATTTTCCCATGGTGCCCCAGGTTAATTCAGTTAATCACGCAATTAGAAACTTTTAATCATTCGATGAGCAACAGTCACATTAACTAATACAACGTCACGACACCTACTATCGGCCGAATCAGTGGGAGGAAACGACCTGTCTGATTGACCACACACACACGGCCCACACACACTCATCTACATCGGAAAGTGATACAGCACATCCAAATGTATGAAACCAGCAGGCTGAGAGGCTGCTGGCATTCCATTACAGTTCTGTTTCTCTCTCTCTCTCTGCATTTCTCTGTTTCTAACCCGTCTCCCCTCCACAAACCTCCTATTCTCTTTCCTCTTCTCTCCAATTCCCTCCATCCATTCCTCCCTCCTCTCCTTTGCTCTCTCCTTACCCAGCATGGTTGTAGGGATGTTAGGGATGAGAGGAGGCAGTCTGTGGAGTGTGTGTGTGTGTGTGCGTGCGTGTGTGTGTTTCTGTGTGTGGAGATCCATGTAGTACGTTTTTATCTCGCTCCAGCAAACAGTGTGAATGTGATATCTTCACCCACAGTGCAGGCACTAATAGGTGTTAAGATTATGTTTTTCCCCATGGTGATGATGGCGGATGTTGGCCCTGCTTTACAGCACTGATCTAGCAAGAAGTCTTTAAAAGGGGCAACCTGGGATTGGTACATCCATCCACAAAGAATATCATTTATATTAAACACTAATATCCACCACCAGTCCACACTTGGGCAAAAAAGAACTGACAACAGGGACACAGGGCATATATACTGAACACAAATAAAAACTCAACTTAATGTAAAGTGTTAGGTAGTTGTTGTGGAATTGTTAGATCACATGTAGGATATTGCTGCACTGTCGGAACTAGAAGCACAAGCATTTTGCGACACTCACAACAACATCTGCTAATCATGTGTATGTGACCAATACAATTTGATTTCATTTGATTTCATTTGTTGGTCCCATGTTTCATGAGCTGAAATAAAAGAACCCATAAATGTTTCAGTCGCACAACAAGCTTATTAAATGGCACTCTAAAATGTGCAGTCACAGGTGTCTCAAGTTCGGAGGGAGCGTGCAATTGGCATGCTGACTGTAGGAATGTCCATTAGAGCTGTTGTCAGATTATTTCATGTTCACTTCTCTACCATAAACCGCCTCCAACGTCAATTTAGAGAATTTGGCAGAACATCCAAACAGCCTAACAACCGCAGACCACATGTAACCATGCCAGCCCAGGACCTCCACATCCGGCTTCTTTACCTGCAGGATAGTCTGAGACCAGCCACCTGGACAGCTGATGAAACTACTAAGCATTTCTGTCTGTAATTAAGCCCTTAAAACTAATTCTGATTGGTTGGACCATGCTCCCCAGCCATGTGAAATCCATAGATTATGGCCTAATTTATTTATTTAAATTGACTGATTTCCATATATGAGCTGAAACTCAGTAAATTTGTTGAAATTGTGGCCCCACTTTCTCTTTTCATCACTATTTTGGATCTTCAAGCAGGCCTGAGAATACAATGGGTGGCACCACTTCCTCCCTTAGCCACCATTTTGGATCTCCCAGTGGGCTTGAGTTGTGGGGTCCAGTGCCAGTAAAACACTAGCTTCCATTAACTCCCAATGAATGCTGCGGTCTATTACCGCCGGCACGACACTCAGCATTAAAGCATCGTAAATCACCGGCGTGACACTCTATTAAGGCTTACTGAAACAGAGGACAGTAGAACCAACGCAGCCTGGTCGTGATTTAGTGGGATGATGGGGAGTAAAGGGAGAGGTAAATCAAATCAAATCAAATTGTATTGGTCACATACACATGGTTAGCAGATGTTATTGCGAGTGTAGCGAAATGCTTGTGCTTCAAGATCCGACAGTGCAGCAATATCTAACAAGTAATCTAACAATTCCACAACAACTACCTAATACACACAAATCTAAGTAAAGGGATTGAATAAGAATATGTACATATAAATATATGGATGAGCAATGACCGAGCAGCAAAGGCAAGATGCAATAGATGGTATTAAATATAGTATATACATATGGGATGAGTAATGTAAGATATGTAAACATCGTTACTAAGTGGCATTAATAAAGTGACTAGTGATCCGTTTGTTAGAGTGGCCAATGACTTCAAGTCTGTATGTAGGCAGCAGCTTCTTTGTGTTAGAGATGGCTGTTTAGCAGTCCGACGGGCCTTGAGATACAAGCCATTTTTCAGTCTCTCAGTCCCAGCTTTGATGCACCTGTACTGACCTCACCTTCTGGATAGTAGCGGGGTGACCAGGCAGTGGCTCGGGTGGTTGTTGTCCTTAACAATCTTTTTGGCCTTCCTGTGACATCGGGTGCTGTAGGTGTCCTGGAGGGCAGGTAGTTTGCCCCACCGTGAATGCGTTGTGCAGACCGCACCACCCTCTGGAGAGCCCTGCGGCTGTGGGCGGTGCAGTTGCCGTACCAGGCACATTTGAGAGCATCCAACAGGATGCTCTCAAATGTGCATCTGTAAAAGTTGGTCAATATTTTAGGTGACAAGCCAAATTTCTTCAGCCTCCTGAGGTTGAAGAGGTGCTGTTGCGCCTTCTTCACCACACTGTCTGTGTGGGTGGACCATTGCAGTTTGTCCGTGATCGGCACCCCGAGGAACTTAAAACGTTCCACCTTCTTCACTGCTGTCCCTTCGATGTGGATAGGGGCGTGCTCCTTCTGCTGTTTCCTGAAGTCCACGATCATCTCCTTTGTTTTGTTGAGTGAGAGGTTGTTTTCCTGACAACACACTCTGAGTGCCCTCACCTCCTCCCTATAGGCTGTCTCGTCATTGTTGGTGATCAGGAGGACCTGTGCCCTAGGACCATGCCTTAGGACTACCTGGCATGATGACTCCTTGTTGTCCCCAGTCTACCTGGCCGTGCTGCTGCTCCAGTTTCAACTGTGCGGCTATGGAACCCTGACCTGTTCACTGTGATTACTATTATTTGACCATGCTGGTCATTTATGAACATTTGAACATCTTGGCCAAGTTCTGTTATAATCTCCACCCGGCACAGCCAGAAGAGGACTGGCCACCCCTCATAGCCTGGTTCCCCTCTAGGTTTCTTCCTAGGTTTTGGCCTTTCTATGGAGTTTTTCCTATCCACCGTGCTTCTACACCTGCATTGCTTGCTGTTTGGGGTTTTAGGCTCTGTTTCTGTACAGCACTTTGATATATCAGCTGACGTAAGAAGGGCTATATAAATACATTGGATTTGATCAAGTCTACTACTGTTGTGTTGTCTGCAAACTTGATGATTGAGTTGGAGGCGTGCATGGCACGCAGTCAGGGGTGAACTGTCACGACTTCCGCCGAAGTCGGTCCCTCTCCTTGTTCGGGCGGCGTTCGGCGGTCGACGTCACCGGTCTTCTAGCCATCGCTGATCCACTTTTGTTTTTTCATTTGTTTTGTCTTTGTTTTCTACACACCTGGTTTCATTCCCCAATTACATGTTCATGTATTTAATGCTCTGTTTCCCCCATGTTTTGTGCATGATTGTTTCTATGTTCATTTGGTACGTTATGGCTGGTTTTCGACATGTTCTGTTTTCACCCGTTCGTAATTGATTACCGTTTATTGTTGGTCAAGTGTATTGTTACCGTGTGCCTTTATTTTGAGTAAAGTACATTGCTCACTCATTCTGCTCTCCTGCTCCTGACTTCATGCACCAGCTACACCCACCTTCTGACATGAACATGGAGTAGAGGAGGGGGCTGAGCACACACCCTTGTGGGGCCTCAATGTTGAGTTTCAGTGAAGTGGAGATGTTGTTTCCTAACCTTCACCACCTGGGGGTGGCCCATCAGGAATTCCAGGACCCAGTTGCACAGGGCAGGGGTTGAGACCCAGGGCCTCAAGCTTAATGATGAGCTTGGAGGGTACTATGGTGTTGAATGCTGAGCTGTAGTCAATGAACAGGATTCTTACATGAGTATTCCTCTTGCCCAGATTGGTTAGGGCTCTGAGGACGTGGCTAGGGATGCCGTCTAGGCCGGCAGCCTTGCGAGAGTTAACACGATTAAATGTCTTACTCACATCGGCCACGGAGAAGAAGAGCCCACAGTACTTGATATTATCCTCAAAGAGGGCAAAGAAGGTGTTTAGTTTGTCTGGAAGCAAGACGTCGGTGTCATCATTTTCTTTTTGTACTCCATGATTGTCTGTAGACCCTGCCACATACGTCTCGTGTCTGATCCGTTGATTTGCTACTCCACTTTGTCCCTATACTGACATTTCGCTTGTTTTATTGCCTCTCGGAGGGAATAACTACACTGTTTGTATTCGGCCATAGTTAAATGTGGTGGTTCGTGCTTTCAGTTTTCTATCCATGGTTTCTGGTTAGGGTAGGTTTTAAAAGTCACAGTGGGTACAACATCTCCTATGCACTTCCTATAAACTCACTCACCGAATCAGCGTATAAATCTATATTACCCAGAACATTTTTTTTGTCCTTGTCACAGAGACATCCTGTTTGAGTTTCTGCCTATATGAGGAGAGCAGCAAAATGGAGTCGTGGTCAGATTTGCTCAATGGAGGGCGGGGAAGTTGTACTAGCAGTGATTCAGTATTTTGCTTGCCCGGGTACTACAATCAATATACTGATACAATTTAGGTAGCCTTGTTCTCAAATTTGCTTTGTTAAAATCCCCAGCTATAATAAATGCAGATAATAAATACATGGTTTCCAGTTTGCATAGAGTCCAGTGAAGTTCCTAGAGGGCCGTTGAGGTATCGGCTTGAGGGGGGATATACACGGCCGTGACAATAACCGATGAGAATTCTCTTGGGAGATAATACGGTTGGCATTTGATTGTGAGGAATTCTAGGTCAGGTGAACAAAAGGACTTGAGTTCCTGTATGTTGTTACAATTACACCATGAGTCGTTAATCATGAAACGTACAGCCCCACCCTTCTTCCCGGAGAGATTTTTTTTTTCTGTCGGCGCAACGCACAAAGAATCCCGGTGGCTGTACCGACTCCAACAGAATATCCTCAGAGAACCATGTTCCCGTGAAACAGAGTATGTTACAATCTCTGAAGTCTCTCTGGAAAGCAACCCAGCTAGTAATATTCTCGGAAGCGGTGGTGTGTGCACCTCCAAAGTCTGACCAGAAGGCCTCTCCATCTACCTCTTCTGCGGCGATGTTGTTTTGGGTCAGCCTCTGGAATCAGTTCAAATGCCTTGGATGGTTCTAACAAAGAATCCACTTCGGAACGTCATATTCCTGGTCGTAGTGTGGGTCATTTTGTAAAACTAGGCAAGTCAGTTAAGAACAAATTCTTATTTACAATGACAGCCTACCCCGGCCTAACCCAGACGATGCTAGGGAAATTGTGTACCGCCCTTTGGGACTCCCAATCATGGCCGGATGTGATACAGCCTGGATTCGAACCAGGGACTGTAGTGAGATGAGATACAGTGCCTTAGACCATTGCGCCACTCGTGAGCAGTTGACTTCGCTCTGATATCCAAGTTCTTCCCGGCTGGATGTAATGACACTTAAGATTTTCTGGGCTAACAATGCAAGAAATAATACATTTAAAAAAAACTAAACTAAACTAACTGCAAAGTTTCCTCAGGACTAGAAGCGAGGCAACCCTCTCTGTCGGTGTCATCTTGTGTATATGAGTGTATTTGTGTGTCTGTTTGTGTGTGTGTCCCACTCCACTAGAAAAGGAACTTAAGTTGAGTCAGTGTAGCAGGAGAATGTGGCAGGAGAATGAGTGTGGAGTAAGACAAAGTGTGCTTCACAAAAGTCACCATATTTCATATGTAAGGTACTGGTCAAAAGCAGTTTACTACATAGGGTAGAGGATTCCATTTGGGACGCTCTCAAAGAGACCATGGGATGAGGGTGAGGTCTGGGAAGGTTGCCTGGCCTGGCCAATAACGATGCTATCTCAATGAAAAACTAATTACTGTGTCAGTAAAAAATCTAACAAAGGAGGCAGAAAGACTGTGAACTGCCCAGAGTAAATTAAGAAATAGTACTATGCACCAAGTCTGGAGTTGGATCCAAACACAAAGTATGTTGCGCACAGTATGGCTAAATGTCTGCACCCCAGACTTAGTTGATCACAAGCAGCACGCACGCACGCACACACACACACACACAGACACACACCCTCTCTTTATTGATCCCTATGGCTGCTACCTGCTGGTTGCTTTACATTGTCCTCGCTGTGAGTTCTGTGTGTTTTGTGTGTTCTGTGCACCATATGCTACGGTGCACTTTAGTCCTGCCTCTTCCTATATGAATTCCAATTAGAATTCCAACAAAGCCCCTGCTTTGTCTTGCATCTCATTACTGTGACACAGTGTGAGTGTGACAGCAGAGCAGACATACGGAGTATTAGCCAACACTGTCAAGCCTTTATCGTTAAAGACGCCTCTCATTAGGGAAGTCGATGTAAACAACACACTTGAAGTTGGGAAAGGGGAATACATCTTTTTGGTTTTCAAAAAGCCACATGGAGCCTCATAAGGTGAAGCACAATCAGGTGCTGTCTGTATCATGTGTCTCAGAGTGTGTGCTGATCTAGAATAAGTTCCTCACTGTCTATGTAATCTTATTCATTGTGATCAAAAAGGCCAAACTGATCCGAGATCAACACTACTCTATATAAGGCCCCAGGTAAAAGTATGTTAATACAAGAGAAAATACACTTTTCTATGAAAATGTGAGAACCTTTCCATATTATAACTTTCTCAACATATACTTAAAATGTGATGAAAGAAATAAAAGCTGAAAGAAATCATTCTCTCTACTACTATTCTGACATTTGGTGATCCTAACTGACCTAAGACAGGGAACTCTTACTAGGATTAAATGTCAGGAATTGTGAAAAACTGAGTTTAAATGTATTTGGCCAAGGTGTATGTAAACTACCGACTTCAACTGTACATACAGTCACTGTGGGGACGACGTTATCGATGCACTTATTGATGAAGCCAGTGACTGATGTGGTGTACTCCTCATTGCCATCGGAAGAATCCTGGAACATGTTTCAGTCTGTGATAGCAAAACAGACCTGTAGCTTAGCCTCTGCTTCATCTGACCACTTCTTTATAGACCAAGTCACCGGTGCTTCCTGCTTTAGTTTTTGCTTGTAAACAGGAAACAGGGGGATAGAGTTATGGTCAGATTTGCCAAATGGATGGCGAGGGAGAGCTTTGTACTCGTGTTTGTGTCTGGAGTAAATGTGGTCTAGAATTATTTTCCCTCTGGTTGCACATTTAACATGCTGATAGAAATGAGGTAAAAACCAATTCATTATGTGTATGTGTCCGTACCTGCGTGCGTGTGTGTGTGTACTGTATATTCCAGACAGAGAGAGACTGAAAGAGGGTTCAAAATAGAAAGTGAAGGTTGAAGCAACAATATTTTCACCACAGAGTGAATCACCCCTTCAATGCACACTCATTAACACTACTCCATTCTGACCTCCCGTTATCGATCCAGAGTTCCATGACAGCAAATCATTCCTGGGAAAAAAAATGTTTTTGGCTCAACTCAAACGCCAAGCAATTAGCCACAAGTAAATGTGAAATAATTGTTATCGATCTCTCATCTGTCTCACCCAGGTGTAACAGGTTTAGCTCAGTTGGTAGAGCATGGCACTTGCAAGAGCTGAACCTATCGAAGAGCTATAAATCTGTTGTGAGTTAATTTGTAAGCAGCACCTGCAGGTTATTGGATGTGCGTACACTGTGTTTGAAACTGGGCTGAAAACCTGAAAACTCAATGCGGAAGTGAAAATATTATTTCCAAGAATTGGCTCTTAGCCAATGGACAGTATAATTCCAGGAAGATCTCTCTCTCTCTCTCGGTATCTCTCAAAATCATTCACCAATCACCTCTAAGCTTCGGCACATAGCGGCTCTGATTTAGTCATCATGGAAACATACCGCTAACTGCTGTAGCTAAATGAGGCATGTGCAGGCACGCTTGGTTTAATTAGTGGTATGATAAGGTCGCCACAGAAACCATTAAGGGCCACTCCAAAGTGTCTTTCAGTTGTGTCTCAAAATGGCACCCTATTCCCTATTTTAGGGCACTACTTTTGACCAGAGCCCAGGGGTTCTGGTCAAAAGTGTGTTCTGCAAAGAATAGTAAACCATTTGGGATGCATCCTTACTTCCTTGCTACTGTTGAGAACATTATTCTGATGATAATTTCTATTGGAATAGGGCCTCCAGGTACCTTCTTAGTGATTGATATCTTGGCCCCAAAGCCATAAAATCGGCTATGGGTGCCTTCAGGCACTTAACATGGTTCAAATGTATAGTCTATTCAACCCCAAGGGCAAACTTGATTTAATATTTTGTGTCTAGACATGGAAGGATGAAACAACAAACAGATAAAGAAGAGTATACAGTCGTGGCCAAAAGTTTTGAGAATGACACAAATATTAATTTTCACAAAGTCTGCTGCCTCAGTGTCTTTAGATATTTTTGTCAGATGTTACTATGGAATACTGAAGTATAATTACAAGCATTTCATAAGTGTCAAAGGCTTTAATTGACAATTACATGAAGTTGATGCAAAGAGTTTCCTGGTCAGGAAAATAACCTCACACTCACACTCAATGTCAACAAAACAAAGGAGATGATCGTGGACTTCAGGAAATAGCAGAGGGAGCACCCCCCTATCCACATCAACGAGACAGTAGTGGAGAAGGTGGAAAGTTTAAGTTCCTCAGCGTGCACATCACGGACAAACTGAAATGGTCCACTCACACAGACAGCGTGGTGAAGAAGGCGCAGACAGCGTGGTGATTTACTGGATTTTTTTTCTCATTTTGTCTGTCATAGTTGAAGAGTACCTATGATGAAAATTACAGGCCTCTCTCATCTTTTTAAGTGGGAGAACTTGCACAATTGGTGGCTGACTAAATACTTTTTTGCCCCACTGTATGTATATATATATATATATATATATATATATATATATATATATATATATATTCAAAAATAAATATAAAATGTCACTCTTATTCTAAAGGACAAGTAGCTGGCCTATGCGGCCTGTTTGGATTAACTAAACACTTAGCAGCAAGGTGTTTGAACAAACTGTCCCTTATGAGGCGAATGGTCCTTTTGTGAGCTAGCATTATGAATAGCATCGGCGGGTGGAGAGAGAGAGACTGATTGTCTACTATTGTTTACCTCCTCTTGTTGGTTTGGCTACAGCTGCATACAAACTACCTCATCACCATCCCACTCAATTGAAGTTAATGAGTGTCAAGAGGGTCTCACTAGAGAGTCAAGGACTCCCTTATTAAACCTTCAAATTGTACAGAGAAGACAATGTGTTTCAAAAAGGGAGGCAGGGGCAGTGTTTGTGAAGTAAAAGCGGTTAAAATGCAGAGGAGAGCAGAGAACGGTGCTTGATGTCTAGTGGACTACTAGAGATTGTTAGTGTGGATACTCTAAAAAAATCTCCTTTCTGTTTCTGACCTGCTCAAATTGGAATTGTACCTCACAGCAGACAAACCCCACATCTATTATATGTATTTTTTTAACCTTTATTTAACTATTGGTGCTACGTCACAAATTATAACCTATTCCCTCTGGACCCGGATCAAAAGTAGTGCTCTAGGGAATAGGGTACCGGAACCACTTGGGTTGTAGCCTAAGAGGTTGTTGAAGTGGGGTTCTTAACCTCCCACTCCTATAGGAGGTCCTATTTCTTTCTTAATAAGGACAAAACGCGTCTTCAACGTAGTGAGGGATGGGGAGTTAAGTGAGGAGAAAGACAAAGCCCACTGTCATCCCACCATGCACACCTCATGCTCAATCTGCCTCCCACTTGCTCCGTCCTCTTAGAGGCTCACATGACTCACAACCTCGGAGTGACCCTTAAAAGTCAGTTAGAGGGTCGTGGAGTTGAGGAGGGGACCCACACAGATCCCAATGGAGACATTGCCATTGTTCTCTCTGAGCAATCCCTCTCCTTCCATGTATGACTTTCACCCCTGCTGCTGTCGCTGTTCTTCTCTTTTGTCTGTCTACAACCTTTGGCTTCAGTCTGGGAAAGACAGCACAAACAGATCTGGAACCAGGCTAGCTTCAGCCTCAGAGATCAGGAGTTTTTGACAGACTGAAAAATCTAAAAAGAGGAGTGGAACAACAAGTCTTTCAGAGAAATGATGCAACAGCACCCTCTTATGCAAACCCACATTCACTGGCAACCTTTAGAAAAGCACAGCACGAGTTTGCAGTATTCCTACCCGATGAAATACTATTTTTTTTAACATTTAGTTTTATTATACTACATGAAGTATCTTTGAATAGGTTTTAGCTTGTTTTCTTCTAAGACGGCAAACCGATAATAAAAAGAGGGAAAGACAGAAGGAATGATGAGGGAAAGAGAGAGAAACAGAATCACTACTCTTCTATTAATTATTTGTGGATGTGTCGGTGGTGTAGAGAGGAGTAGGCAGGAAGCAGTCGCAGGTTTAGAACTACTGAATTCATTTAAGCACCATAGATCAAAGCGGGACAAAACCCAAACGCTGTTGTGCTCAGAATATATCTTCATAAACGACAAGGCACAGGGCGAACCCAAAGTGCAAAATATAAAGTACTCAGGAAATAGAAGGCGCCTCTCAGGAAAACAAGTAACATTTACAATGACCAACAAATACAAATGGCAGAGGGAGTATATATATATATACAGTGATAGAGTGGGGATTGGAGCCAGGTGTGTGTAATGATGACGAGACAAGTCCGGGGTTGATGAGTGAAGGGCGTTTGCCAGCAGTAGGTTCAGCAGCAGCTCGAAGGCTGGCGACACCGAATGCCTGAGCTGGACAGTAGAGGGAGCCAAAGCGAAGGCTGTTGTGACAGGATGATGTTCTCTAGAGTTTTGAGGGTAGGATAAATACTGTATTGCAATCACTATGGCTTCTTCGCTTCCAGGTTACTGTATTATCCGTTTTGAAAGTATGTATTGATTCATATGCATGGCCTTTCTTAGAATGTTGGAAAGGGGGATTTTCATTAGATACTGTGTTGACTTGTGATTTTGCAATACAGTAAGATACTTAGCATAGACCACCACAAAATCAACGAAGGTGGTGAGGCTATTGATATTCTATATACATGTATGCTTTTGAAATCTAATGAGATTCAAAATGGGTTGACTTGGAGCAATTGGCTCTGTCGAATCTAAATGGATTTGTAAGTTCTGTATACTTGGTGTGAAAGCAAATGATTTTCAACTGACTCTTGGAGAGGGTAAAAAATTCCACCGCAAACAATTGGTGAACTTTTCATCGATGCAATCAAAAGGGCTTATCTATCAAGTATCTAATCAACCGCGAATCCTCATTAATATTCATTCACTTCATTATCAGTCTGGACATGGCTCCTGGTCTCAAACTAATGAATGTGGGGATGCATACCATCACACGCAGACATAGTGTATACACTTGAACACACACACATCTCAGAAAAAAATGTCACCCAATTAAAATGCCTTGGAGAGCAGATGATTCCTGGTGTCTCTGGTTGTCTCTCAAATGGCACCTTATTCCCTATGAAGTGCACTACTTTTGACCAGAAGTAGTCAAAAGTAGTGCACTATATAGAAAGTAGAGTGCTATTTGGAACACAATCTCTTTCTCTCCCATTAGATATACTCAAATAACTGCCATCACCGTCTGAAGCAGCTCTTGTCATTCCGTGGAGAGGAAAAGGCATCTCAATAGGTTGAGCTTCTGCAATAATCTTCAATCAGCTACTGCATAGTAATTACCCCACTGTCTATGTCTCAAATGGCACCCTATTCCCTATTTAGTGCACTAATTTTGACCAGAGCCTACTAGTGCACTATCTAAGAAATAGGGTGCCATTTGGGATGCCTAAATACCCTGATGCGTGCTCATTCAGTGTAGTCCACATTGTAAATGTGATAGGGATATTAAGGAGGCAGTAGACCTTGTGCAGTGTGTGTTGTCTACCTTTAATCTGCTAAATCTAATCTGTTAAATCAAATCATATCAAATATTAAGTATTCAGAGAGACAAACACAACTATACAGAAGTGTTTTGTCTGTCATCAATTATATGCAGTAGTATGAGCAATTCTATGACAAAGCAATGAGAAGAAGAGGGGTGACATCGTTTGAGGTGTAAACCACTAGAAACTGGAAGAAAATCCCTTGCAGTCGAATGACCAAAGTGCCCTTTAGTGACCTCATGGGTGGAATGTTGTTCATATTTTTTAGAATTTCATAATTAAAAACCATTATAAAAAATAAATAAAACATCTGGTGTTTCTTTGTCAAGCGGTTTTGTTATATTTCAGTCTTCTGTGATGTGTATAAAGTGTAATATTGGGATGCAAACTCAAAATGTAATGCATTTCAACTCTATATTTGGTACAGGTGTCTTAATTTCTTTAAGCCCCTAACCATGTGTGTTAGGTCTATAGTTTCAAAGTTGATTTGTTAAAGACTACCAAGAAAACCCGGATTTAGCCCACTACAGGGAAAGGTTAATTGATCGATTGGTATGCACAAGCCTCTTAGCGTACAATCAGTCTCAGTATCCCAGCTTCAGACGCACGCACGCACGCACACACACACACACCACACCACACCACACACACACACACACACACACACACACACACACACACACACACACACACACACACACACACACACACACACACACACACACACACACACACACACACACACACACACACACACACACACACACACACACACACACACCCCTTCAATCACTGTAGATTCCAACAGAGCCAATGGGCTTTCTCTATGTCTGTGTAGATGTCTGCCTGTGTTTGTATAATAGACATGGGTTGAGGCCACTTGGCTTATCTAGTTGTACAGACAGTCTCAGTCAGAGTCACAGGTGGAATGTATCAGTGTGCTACAGAAGGCCCCTACAGCTATCCCCTGTGGTCGGTAGGGCCAATCCAATCTGTTTTGGTTCCATGGGCTCCTACACACAAACACTCATGCACGCACGTGTCACACGCGCACACACATACACACATGTTCCCACAGTTGCTTGCACACACAACCAGATAGAGACACAGAGACACACACACAGAGACTCTCTCTCAGTCAGAAGTGGAGAAGTATGGTAGGCTCAGCGACCCACCATTTCCTAGATTGCACTGCTTAGACTAAAGCCTCAGGACACACACAAACACACACACAGGATCTGTGGACTTTTAACCCAGCAATCTAACATTGAAACACTGTATCCCATCATGGCTGGGCAAAAACGACAAAATACAATTACAAAATACCATAAAGATCAACGTGTCAATATTTACTACAAAATGTATTTATTTAATTAATTAAAATACATGCACAACATTCTCAGTATGTGACAGAAACGTTTTACTTGCTATGACTGTGAAATGTTGTTTATCTACCTTAGTTGAATAAACTGACTGTAAGTCACTCTGGATAACAGTGTCTGCTGACCTAAATGTAAATGTACAGTGTCTGTGAAAATAAACATACCAAAATGAATTGCAAAGCACACTGGGTATTACTACTGGCCTTGTTTCGGGGCGGAGCTCAGAGTAATACTCTGCATGCTTTGCAATTGTTCATTTTTACATATACATTTATATTTGCTTCACTTAATGTAATACTAAAAATAACGTAAGGTAGATCAAAAACACACAAGAAATATAAATAAGAAGAACACGAGAAAGTAAGTAAGCTATATATCATGAGGTAGTCACCTGGAGTGCATTTAAATTAACAGGTGGAATTTCTTTCCTTCTTAATGCGTTTGAGCCAATCAGAGGTGTTTTGACAAGGTAGGGGTGGTATACAGAAGATAGCCCTATTTGGTGAAAGTCCATATTATGGCAAGAACAGCTCAAATAAGCAAAGAGAAATGACAGGCCATCATTACTTTAAGACATGAAGATCAGTCAATGGGGAAAATTTCAAGAACCTTGAAAGTTTCTTCAAGTCCAGTCACAAAAACAATCAAGCGCTATGATGAAACTGGCTCTCATGAGCACCGCCACAGGGAAGGAAGACCAAGAGTTTCCTCTGCTGCAGAGGATACGTTCATTAGAGTTACCAGTTTCAGAAATTGCAGCCCATAAAAGGCTTCACAGATTGCAAGTAACAGCCACATCTCAACATCAACTGTGCAGAGGAGACCATTTGAATCAGGCCTTCACGGTCGAATTGCTGCAAAGAAACCACTATTAAAGGACACTAAGAAGAAGAGACTTGCTTGGGCCAATAAACACGGAAATCTGTCCTTTGGTCTGAGGAGTCCAAATTTGAGTTTTTGGTTACAACCGCTGTGTCTTTCTGAGACGCAGAGTAGCTGAATCGATGATCTCCCCATGTGTGGTTTCCAACGTGAAGCATGGTGGTGGAAGTGTGATGGTGTGGGGGTGCTTTGCTGGTGACACTGTCTGTGATGTATTTAGAATTCAAGGCACACTAAACCAGCATGACTAACACAGCATTCTGCAGTGATAGGCCATCCCATCTGGTTTGCGCCTAGTGGAACTATCATTTGTTTTTCAACAGGACAATGACCCAAAACACACATCCAGGCTGTGTAAGAGATATTTGACCAAGAAGGACAGTGATGGAGAGCTGCATCAGATGACATGGCCTCCACAATCACCCAACCTCTGCCCAAGTGAAATGGTTTGGGAGGAGTTAGACCGCAGAGTGAAGGAAACGCAGCCAACAAGTGCTCAGCATACGTGGGAACTCCTTCAAGACAGCTGGGAAAGCATTCCAGGTGACTACCTCAAGAAGCTGCCAAGAGTGTGCAAAGATGTCATCAAGGCAAAGGGTGGCTACATTGAAGAATCTCAAATATAAAATATATTTAGATTTGTTTAACACTTTTTTGGTTGCTACATGATTCCATATGTGTTTTTTTTTATAGTTTTGATGCCTTCACTATTATTCTACAATGTTGAAGAATAACCCTTGAATGAGTAGGTGTCTCCAAACATTTGACTAGTACTGTGTAGGGGTAAAGGTGACTAGGATATATTACAAACAGAGTAGCTGCAGCGTGTATGTTGATTGAATGTGAGTGGGTGTGTGCGTGTGAGTCATGTTACGTGTGTGTGAGAAAATTATGGAGTGAGTGTTTGTATGTTTGTTGGAGCGTCAGTGTGCGTGAGTATGTAGGGCCCTGTGAGTGTGCATAGATTTAAAAAAAAACAAAAAAACAATTCAAGGGTCAACTTAGATAGTTTGCGTAGCCATTTTGTTAGCTATTTAGTTAGCTATTTAGCAGTCTTATGGATTGGGGATAGAAGCTGTTCAGGAGCCTGTTGGTGTCAGACTTGATGCACCGATACCACTTGCCGTCCGGAAGCAGAGAGAACAGTCTATGGCTTGGATGGCTGCAGCGTTTAATGATTTTCCGGGCCTTCCTTTCACACCGCCTGATATAGAGGTCCTGGATGGCAGGGAGCTCGGTCCCAGTGATGTGCTGGGCTGTCCGCACCACCCTGTGTAGCGCCATGTGATCGAGGGCGGTGCTATTGCCATACCAAGCAGTTATGCAGCCAGTCAATATGCTCTCAATGGTACAGCTGTTGACATTTTTGAGGATTTGAGGGCCCATGCCAAAACTTATCAACTTCCTGAGGGGGAAGAGGCTCTGTTGTGCGTAAGGACCACTTCAAGTCCCTTGACCCGCTCCACTGTAGCCCTGTCAATGTGGTTGGTTTATGTGTGTGTGTATGTGCCATAACGGAGCCTTTCCCAGGAAGAAGAGGAAGAAGGGTGACCGTCTCCCTCCGAGGCCACCGTCTTTAAAGGTTTGGCCAGATCAGACTGGCATTTTATTAACACATCCTTCATGTCTTCATGTCCCCACAAACACAGCAACACAAGTCCTAATTAGCCACCGTGTTGAACTCTCTCTCTCTATTAATTAGATTCTATTAAACTAAATACTTATTTATCTCTGTAGGCTTTTATCATGTCTTGTTTTCAGAGTAAGAGTAATCTTATTCATTATGATCTAAAAGTGAAACTGATTCCAGAGTAGTTCTCCTACTCTTAGGCATTTTATGAATACAGGTCCTGGTCTCATTCTTCAGACCAGACGTCCCAATCCCATTCAGTTATGCACCCAAACGAACCCAAAGTTGCTCCGTCCCAAATGGTATAACTGCCATTTGGGACCATTTTAACTCTGATTAAACCATACATCTGACTCATTTCCATTGCTCAAAGTAGTCCAGTGTTGAGGTGAAGTTAAGTTAAGACCAGAGGCAGCAATACAGGAGCTCTACAAGACATTACGTCATTGACAGTCAACCACCATCTTAATAATCGTGTGCCTTCGAATGATGAAGATAAAGAAACACAATAAGATTGTCTAAATTTGGTTAGCTCCCTCCTTCCCACCTTTATTCTCAAAAGGACTCTTTTTCCATCTTCACACCATGGAAGTTCATGAAGATGTTCTCGCAATAGCCTGCCATGCACGTCCAGCATGCACACCACCGGGCCATGGCCGCACATGACATCTCCTAGGCATCCTTCACTTCCATACAGCAAAAGTCACTCATACAAGCAGTAGTTGGGCAAGTTCTCCCACATACCGTAGGCAGCTCCAATCCCGATATCTGGATAAACCAAGGAGAACACAGTCCTCCCTCAAAAAGCACCGAGCCATTTCGACTGTTCCTCAGTCATATCCACGGGCTCGGGCCCATCGAAGAGAACGGCGGGAAATGCAGAATTACCCCACTTCCACAAAGCCCAGTGGTGAAAATAACAAATGTCCGATAGATTTTCTAGTCCGGTAGAAAAGTCTGTTTAGGTATGAAGTTGTAGAATTAAATGGACAGTCAAATATTCTTCAAAAGGCTAGCAGTGAGGGAGATGATTGCTCAAGAACAAGGCGTGCACGCTCCTCTTCATATGCTAACTCCACAGGGCTAGTAGTAGGCCTAGCTAACATGTACTGATAACTTATCCAGTGATAACCTATCCAGTGATAACGTCAGTGATAACTTATTCAGTGATAACTTATCCAGTGATAACTTCAGTGATAACTTATTCAGTGATAACTTATTCAGTGATAACTTATTCAGTGATAACTTATCCAGTGATAACTTCAGTGATAACTTCAGTGATAACTTATCCAGTGATAACTTCAGTGAAAACTTATTCAGTGAAAACTTATCCAGTGATTAACTCAGTGATAACTTCAGTGATAACTTATCCAGTGATAACTTCAGTGATAACTTATTCAGTGAAAACTTATCCAGTGATAACTTCAGTGATAACTTATTCAGTGAAAACTTATCCAGTGGTAACTTCAGTGATGACATCGGTTCCACAGTCGTTAAAACTCCGCTGCCACCAATGCAACACGCCATTTAGAGGGTTCGGAAAGTGAAACTTCAACTCTAAAGAGAGTTAAGACCAGACAAAGGCAGCAATGCAGGACCGCTACAAGACCTGACTTTATTCGTGACCGATAATCACCATCTCAATTATCTTGCGTGACACACCCCAATTTAGGCACTATCATCCAAATCCTACAATAATACAGAGTACATTTGAGTAACCTTGGGAGTCATTGTTATTATATAACTACAAAGTCACACACACACACACACACACACACACACACACACACACACACACACACACACACACACACACACACACACACACACACACACACACACACACACACACACACACACATGCACACAGAGAGAGAGAACAGGGCACATCTCTAGGGTGTTCTGTCTCTGCCTCGATACAACGTTGTCTCCCACTGTAATTGAACGTTAATCCTTAGTCTAATATTAATCTAATATACATTCACATTCGATGGGGATTTGATGGTGATGGGGATGATTTGACAGCACTAGCCAACAGTTTAGACAGCCGAGGTGACAAATAACAAGTGGCTGCTTCTCTATTCTACTAAACTCTTTCTTGGCATCGCATTCATTCCCTGTTGCTGTGGAGTGGATTTGACATTTACAGATAGCAATTGAACCTAAAGCACATCAGAGAGAAGAAGCTTGACAGCAATTAGAGTGAAATGGTATTTCGGAGACTGATTACATGTTACAAACCTACACGGCAACCAACATAGAAGTAAGTAACAGAAGCAGCAGTAAATTACAGCCTGGGAATATTATTTGCGGCCTAGAAATGGAAAATATATTGTGGACAATGTAGGCCTTAATCCAAAGCCTAGGGAGCTAAAGTTCAGATGGGGACTCCGATGCTCTTGTCACAAACTCGTATCATTTCATTCCCTTTAAGGTCATTTAAATGTTTCAATGAAATGCGCAAACAACTTGACCAAACATTTCTTCAACTCATGGTTAGAGTTTGTGTAGAGAAATTACTCGTGATACTGGCAAAAGGGGAAAAATAAAAACAATATATACACTATGAGGAATTAATGACTAAATACAGTATATGTGGATATAAAAACAATATATACACTATGAGGAATTAATGACTAAATACAGTATATGTGGATATAAAAACAATATATACACTATGAGGAATTAATGACTAAATACAGTATATGGGGATATAAAAACAATATACACACTATGAGGAATTAATGACTAAATACAATATATGGGGATATAAAAACAATATATACACTATGAGGAATTAATGACTAAATACAGTATATGGGGATATAAAAACAATATATACACTATGAGGAATTAATGACTAAATACAGTATATGGGGATATAAAAACAATATATACACTATGAGGAATTAATGACTAAATGCAGTATATGGGGATATAAAAACAATATATACACTATGAGGAATTAATGACTAAATACAGTAAGTATATGTGGATATAAAAACAATATATACACTATGAGGAATTAATGACTAAATACAGTATATGTGGATATAAAAACAATATATACACTATGAGGAATTAATGACTAAATACAGTATATGTGGATATAAAAACAATATATACACTATGAGGAATTAATGACTAAATACAGTATATGGGGATATAAAAACAATATATACACTATGAGGAATTAATGACTAAATACAGTATATGTGGATACAAAAACAATATATACACTATGAGGAATTAATGACTAAATACAGTATATGTGGATATAAAAACAATATATACACTATGAGGAATTAATGACTAAATACAGTATATGGGGATATAAAAACAATATATACACTATGAGGAATTAATGACTAAATACAGTATATGGGGATATAAAAACAATATATACACTATGAGGAATTAATGACTAAATACAGTATATGGGGATATAAAAACAATATATACACTATGAGGAATTAATGACTAAATACAGTATATGTGGATATAAAAACACGCCCAAACAATGTATTAACACTAATTTACCCATTTGCAATCTTCAAATCAAGCTTTATTTCAGACATGGAATGCAACACATTGTGCTTTACGGGGAAAAAAACAAACAAACAATGAAAATAAAACTAAAATATTTACTACACAACAAACATAAGAAGATAAAAAAAACAAAAGAATAACAATAAAAATTGAATGGCTAAAAAGCACCCTAAGGAAAAGAAAAGCTGAAAAGGTGTATTATGATCTCTGTTGTCCAGTGTGTGTAGTTGTCTAGTTGTCTAGTTTCGGCCTCCCTCAGGTTCTCTGGCAGGCTATTCCAGAGGCTGGGGGCATAGTAACTGAAGCCTGGCTCTCTATGCTTCCTGGTCCTAGGCTTTGGATGCGATGTTCAGGTGCACATGAACACTCACGAGAAACACATTTTGTTTATTTGTTTAAGTATGTACATTAGTCTCAGACAAACTCCAGAGTTCCTTGTCTGTCTTTGTCTACCTGTCATCTGTGCCTGTTTGGGAGCATTAGATGTTTATTTGAGCTAACCCCCCAGGCTCAATTGCTGATGGATGAGATTATATTTGAACCTATGAGAAGTTTGTTCATTTCTATCAGCGGCACAACTTTGGTTTAAGAAGTGGGGGGGGGGGTATGGCCTCCCGAGTGGCGCAGCGGTTCAAGGCACTGCATCTCAGTGCTAGCTGTGTCACTACAGATCCTGGTTGGAGTCCAGGCTGTGTCGCAGCCGGCCGCAACCGGGAGACCCATGAGGCGGTGCACAATTTGCCCAGCGTCGTCCGGGTTAGGGGGTTTGGCCGGCTGGGACGTCCTTGTCCCATTGCACTCTAGCGACTCCTGTGGTGGGCCGTGCGCAGTGCACGCTGGCACGGTCGCCAGGTGTACATGTACAGTGTTTCTTCCAACACATTGGTGTGGATGTCTTCCGGGTTAAGCGGGGTTGTGTTTCGGAGGAGCACGGATCTTGACCGTCGCCTCTCCCGGGCCCGTACGGGAGTTGCAGCGATGGGACAAGACTGTAACTACCAATTGGATTCCATGAAATTGGGGAGACAAATATAATTTGGATAAAGCAGTCTACCCGACTGCTTGGAGGCATCCGCATGGTCCTAAAACACACCGTTGCCTCGATTTGTATCACATTCCAGGGATAAAACTGGGGGGGGGACAAAAATGCAATGTGGGGGGGACGTGGAAGTTGCGCCCCTGATTTATATAGTCTACAGTGTAGATATGTTGGATCACCTGGAAGCAACTTTGCCCTGTTAGTAAACTGGACATTTTACACCTGATCCTACTTCTTACTGCATCCTGCTGCTCTGCTGCCAATTTAGAATTGGTAGAGCCATTTTTCTACTTTAAAATGAATCATATATAACCATTGATTCTTGAATAATATAACTTAGAAATTCCTTATGGGCTTAGTTCAACTGCCTTACCCCATGAGAACACAGCATATAAGTGTGAGTGTTGGTTTGGTGTATTTTTGCTCTTTCTTCACTACGTCTGTGTAATGACAACTAAAGCCCAACGACACCCTTCTCTTTCCTTATTCTCTCTTTCGTTCCCTCTTTCTCTCCAATTGCATGTCACTCTATTTTTAATGAATTTGTACTTAAAGGAGCAATCTGCAGTTCAAAACAATAGGAAAGTGCCACACCGCCACTGATTTGGTGATTTGGTAAATGTAACAACTCTCAAATTCATAGACAGAGATATGGGGGCAATAACTGACCGTCCATGAGGTCAGAATTACAGTTTGAGCTATGTTTTGAGGCTATACAGTGTTTGTTTACAGTGACTTTGTTTTCAAACAAAGGAGTCAAACAAGCTTAAATGTTAGGTTCTGATGGGATAAGACAATTGACCTAAGCTCCTGAGGCTTTTATAAACTACATTCTTCAATATATAATGTGTAAATCATTCATTTAAAAGTAAAACAAATGTACACAGCAATCACAGATTGCCCCGTTAAGCAAGGGCAGCCAGAATTGCTCATTATAATCAATGTCTGTTTTTGCTTTTAGAGTTAGAGCTTGAGTCCTTTGAAAATGTGAAAATAAAGTGCCTGAGGCACTATAGGTTCTTGGACTGTAAATAAAATATTATGCAAAAAATGCAGTAGAGTTGTGTCCTTGGCTTTACTGATAGTTTGGACATTACTTATTCAAAGGTAGCAGCTTCATTTAAAACTTTATTTCTTAATGAGCGTAAGTAATTGCATTAGGGATTTGAAGAATAAACACTGATCGGATGGACTTTTTTGGATTGAATTACACCAGCGCCTCTGTCTCACATTAGAACAAATAAAGAAAATAACATAAATATCCACTAGGTGGCAGAAAAGTCTCAGAAAATGATGAAGACGATCCCCAAAAATAGCAAACCATACAAATCACATTTCTGTATTACTTCAAATGTATCACCTAGCCAGTAAATGTACTATACATTAACATGATCATTTCATAGAAGGTGGTGAAAATTAAATTGAACCAAAAAAATGTTTTGGTCATAAAGTGTCTTAAATCATAATTACTCTCCCTCAATCTGTAAGTAGTTGGGTTGTTAGTGGCCATATTAGTGGGTATGTACTGGATCTTGACTGAACAATTCGAATCAATGCTCTGTGGAGTTTCTGAGAGGGCAATAACAACCAGAGCGTGAAATTCAACATGGTGTAGGATGTTGAGGTGTAAAATGTTACACTTCATGTGTTCCAGGACCCTTTTATTTCTACACTGAGTGGACAAAACATTATGACCATCTGCTCTTTCCATTACATAGACCGATCAGGTGAATCCAGGTGAAAGCTAAGATCCCTTTATTGACACCAACTTGACAGAACTGTGGGAAACGTCTGCATCCCAAATGGCATTATATTCTTCTAGTGCACTACTTTTGACCAGGGCCAATAGTGTACTATACAGGAAAAGTGCCATTTGGGACACGTCTACAATGACTGATGTTGCATTTGACCTGAAGTAGCCTCCTCCCTTCTATCCTCCTTCTACCCCCCCCTCCCTCCCTTTCCTTCCATCCTTTCCAATGACTAATGACCCTCCCTTGACATGTGAACAGGACATGTTTTCACGACTTCTAGTCTAAAAAAAACAACCAAGCGGAAGACTATATCCTTTCATGCCTTCTAGTCATCGGAGGTAAAACAAACTTTTCCATGGTTTATCTGCTGTCATTAATTTATGGGGCTCTTACTCCAGGCCGACAGCCATATTGAATATCTCAAGTCCTTTTAAGAGGGGCGGTTCCATAAATCAATGTTCTCTAGGATACACAAGAGGGCAGGAGAGATTTATAAGAGAAAGCAGAGTGGGAGATGAGTGGCTGTGAAGGGTGAATGGATCATTCAATAGGAAACACATTGTTTGTGAACATCCAGTTTAAATGCCTTTAACAGTTACTGCAGTGGGCTAAATCAGGGTCACACAGAGCGTTTCTTGGTAGTCTTGCACAAATGTACTTTGAAACAAAAGTCTACACCTCACACACATGGTTATGGGCTTTAGAAAAAGAAGACATTTGTACCATGTCAGATATGGAGTTGAAATGTATTCAATTTGAGTTTGCGTCCCAATTATGACACTTTATATACATCATAGACGACTGAAATATTGTCACGAATCCCGCTTCCTGAGTCTGTGTTTGCCTGTGTTTCTTTCCTGGAGTGTGTCTCCGGTGTCCTGGAACGCACCCTGTCTGGTTGCCGGGCGAATTAGCTTGTTGGGAGATCGATGTTCACCCGCACCTGTATCCCATCAGTAATCTGCACACCTGTCCTGATCATCACTTCCCCCCTTCAAAAGCTCTGACCTGACATCCATTCCCTGCCGGATCGTTAGCCATGAACAGTATGTTGTGCCATAGTATCAGCCTCAAGTTGGATAGAATTTGTTTTGTTGTTTTTTACGTATTGCTTGCCTTAAACTTACCTCCGTCTTCAGTTACTCACCCGGATCATTTACCCCATTCCCGCCTGGTCGTCGGAGGATTCCGCTACCCCATTGGATCCACCTATTTACTCCCATCAACTCACCACCGCTGCCCGCTACGCCACCTGGATATATCTACCCATTCACATTCACTTGTAAATAAATACTCACCTTCTTCCTACTCTCCTTGTCCTGGTCTGCTTCTGGGTTCGATTTTGAAAGAACGTGACAGAACGATCCGGCCAAGGATGAACCCAGCGGACCTGGACTTCGTTTGCCATGCCATTACCCAGCAGGGGAAGACATTGGGACAACACAAGACGGCGCTACAGGAGATAGCGGGTTCAATCCAGAACTTATCTGCTAGCTTGACACAAATCCAGGATCAGCTCAGTTTGCCGGCGATTCATTCACCACCTGTTTCACCCATCTTACCTGCCGTGTCTGGTGCGGTTTCCTTCCGTGAACCCAAGGTACGACGCCTGATAAATATGAAGGGGATTTGGGAAGATGCTGTTCTTTTCTTATCAGTGTGGGTTAGTGTTTGATCTGCAGCCCCATTCTTACGCCACTGACAAGGCTAGGATAGCCTTTGTAATTGAACTGCTGCGTGGAAGAGCTCTGGAATGGGCTTCAGCCGTTTGGGAACGTCAGGAGACCTGCATGGCTTCATACCAGGAGTTCACGGGAGAGATGAGAAAGCTTTTTGACCATCCAGTCCGAGGTAAGGACGCAGCTAAACGTTTGTTCACTCTTCGCCAAGGAGCTCGCAGTGTGGCAGACTTTATGATCGAGTTCAGGACATTGTCTGTGGAGAGGGGTTGGAATGAGGAGTCACTACTAAGCGGCTTTTTACCAGGGGTTGTCGGAGCAACTCAAGGACGAGCTGATATCCTATCCAGAGCCTAGTGATCTAGACAGCTTGGTCACCTTAGCTATTCGGGTAGATAATAGAGTCTGAGAGAGAAGGAGGGAGAAGCAGTGGGGTCCATCTAATCAATCTGAGACTCGGTTACCATTCGGGTCAGGAAGTGGACCAGAACAGGTTGATCATTTTCCTTCACACGGGATTAGTGGAGGAGTCTTACTAAGGACGGGTTAACTAAGGACAAGCGCCAACGTAGACGTGAGACCAACAGCTGCCTCTACTGTGGTAGCTCGGGACATTACATCTCCGTTGGTCCTCAGCGCCCGTTAAACTGCTCGGCTCGTTAAGTTTGGGAGGTTTGTTAGCGAGCCAGTTTCAACCTCTCAAGAGCCCTGTCAGACCTCGTTTTCCTGCTACCCTCATAAATAAGAATCAGAGTTTAGCGATAAACGCTTTCATCGATTCAGGTGCCGATGACAGCTTCATTGATGCCGACTTAGTGGAACAGCTGGGGCTTTCCAAGGAGCAATTATCGGAAGCCATTGAAGCAACCACTCTGAACGGCAGTATTCTGGCACGAATCACTATGAGGACTGAACCGGTTAAGATGTTGTTGTCGGGGAATCATTCAGAGGTTATTTATTTTTTCATTTTGCCTTCCCCCCATGTTCCTCTGGTTCTTGGCTGGCTAAGAGAACACAATCCTTTGTTCGATTGGGTGACTGGTAAGGTAACTAGTTGGAGCATTGAGTGCCATGCTAACTGCCTCAGGACTGCCTGTTCTCATGCTGTCCCCAGTCGGGTCAGTGAGTCTGCTCCTCCTGATTTGTCCTTGGTTCCTGAAACATATCACGAGTTGGGTGAGGTGTTCAGTAAGCAGAAAGCTCAGTCACTTCCTCCCCACCGACCTTATGATTGTACAATTAAGCTGTTCCCTGGAGCTGCCTTTCCCAAGGGACGGTTATACAGTATTTCTCGACCTGAGCGGGAAGCCCTGGAGACCTACATAAAGGAGTCTCTTGCTGCAGGTCTCATTCGTCCCTCGTCATCACCCCTGGGAGCTGGATTTTTTTTTGTGAGTAAGAAGGATGGCTCTCTTCGATCGTGTATTGATTATCGGGGGTTGAATGATATTACGGTCAAGAACAAGTACCCCTTGCCCTTGATGAGCTCCGCTTTCGATTCTTTACAGGGTGCTACTGTGTTTACGAAGCTTGATCTACGCAATGGGTATCATCTGGTTCGGATCAAAGAGGGGGACGAGTGGTTGACTGGATTCAATACACCTATGGGACATTTTGAGTACCAGGTGATGCCGTTTGGACTTTCTAACGCTCCAGCAGTGTTCCAAAGTTTGGTGAATGACGTGCTGAGGGATATGATCGGTCTGTTTGTGTTCGTTTACCTGGATGACATCCTGATTTTCTCCAAGGAGCTTTCCAGCCACATCCAGCATGTTAAGCAGGTCCTGCAGCAGTTATTGGAGAACCGTCTGTTTGTGAAGGCAGAGAAGTGTGATTTTCACGCCCACACTACATCCTTCCTCGGGTACATCATCT